>NW_027493122.1:0-409490 GCF_021521415.1 Bidens hawaiensis | reverse complement strand
TCTTACTGTTTTTCCCTCTTTTGCGATGTATTCTATAATTAAATTCTTTATCTCGTCAGGTCGAGGTTCGATGTTCAATGCCCTTTTTGAAGATAGGGGTTGTGTCCGACATGGCATCCGGGATGCCGGTGACATGCCTATTCTTGAGAAGACTAAGTCCCGCTTCCTTTTTCCAAAGAAGGTGTGGGCTGAGCCTATTGTCTCGAACGCCACCTTTGAAACAGGTGCGTATGTTCTAAACCCTCATCCGCTTTTTGCTATTACTTCTGACGGGACGATCGCCACTTTATTGTCGAGTGATGATGACGGCGATAGTTCTGACTTCTCGATCTCCCAAGGAGAGAGGGAATCTGATGACGATACACCTGAACCCTCTTCTGTCTCCCATTTGTTGGCAGAATTAGAGAAAAAGAGAGCTTTTATGGCTTTTCAAGCAGGACAAGCGGGCGGCAAGACTGCGGAGGCTGAGGTGGGATCTTCGAAGAAAAAATGAAAAACCCATCGTCCTAAGAAACCACAGTACAGTCTTGCCGATCGTATTGACACAGTGGAAGGTATATATTAATCGTTTTAAGTATTATACTTTTATAAAATGTGTATCTAAAAATAGATTTTGTTTTTGTAGATCCACTGATCTTCGTGGAAGATGTCTCTGAGAAATTGCCTACACCAACTATTCAAACTGTTCATCAACCATCTCCTTCTCCAGAGAAGCATGTGGAGGATAAGCCTCCGACTCCTCCTAGCCATATTAACACGGAGGATCAACCATCCTCACCTTTGGTAGAAGAAATAGTGCCAACCCCTCCGATTGATACTGCCACTGCGGAGGCGTCGTGCAGCATAAACCAGTGCCAAAACAAGTTTTTCTAGCATGGAATATCTTGTTTCTGGATCCGATAGTGTTCTGCTGACGTAGTAGATCGGTGTTTGAACATTCTTGCGATATGTCAGAAGGACGGCCCCAATAGCAATGTCTGAAGCTGATAGGTATAACGTCAAAGGTTCTCCCGCGTGAGGTGCTGTTAACGTGGGGAGTTCCATCAAACATTTTTTAACCTCCAAGAAAGGTTGTTCTGCTTCCGCGGTCCATTTAAATTGTGCTTTCTTGAGGCAATTATTTAGAGTTGAGATGAAAGGATGAGACTTGGCTGCATGATTTGCCAAAAAACGATTCAAAGCAAGCCATTGAGTGTCTGAACTTCCTTGAGGGAAGATGGGGAAGGCATGCGGGCTATTGCTTGAACTTTATCTGGGTTAGCTTTGAAGCCCGCATCAATCACTACAAGAAACTTTCCTTCTTCCATTCCGAATGAGCACTTGGCCGGATTTAACTTCATGTTAATACCTTTCAAGGTTTCAAAAGTCTCTTCAATATCCCTCAACATCTGGTCTTCCTCAACACTTTTGATTACGAGATCATCCATATACACCTCTAAATTTCGACCGATTTGACCATTAAACGCTATGTCCATCAATCGTTGGTACGTGGCTCCTGCATTTTTCAGTCCGAAAGGCATCATTTTGTAACAAAAGGTGCCTTGATCGGTACGAAATGCTGTTTTGTCCTCATCGCCCGCTGCCATGCGGATATGATGGTAGCCTTTGTAGGCATCCAGGAAACACTTGAATTTGAATGGTGCCACGGAATCAACTTTGAGATCTATTTCAGGTAAAGGATAACAATCCTTGGGACATGCTTTATTTAGATCCTTGAAATCAATACACATTCGCCATGCCTCATTGCTTTAGGGGACGATAACTGGGTTAGCGACCCAAGTTTGATAACGGATTGGACGAATGATCCCAGCTTGTAAGAGGTCTTGAACTTGTTCGGTCATTGCTTTTGTTTGTTCCGGACCCATCTTACGTTGTTTTTGAGAAATTGGCGTAAACAACGGGTTTACCCTTAGTTTGTGTTCCGCGGAACACCGGTCGTATCAGCGGGTTGCCATGCGAAAACATCAATATTCTTTGAAAATAACTGTTTCAAGAAGGTCCGTGCTATCTCGGAAATGGCAGGTCCTATTGTTACAGTTTGATCAGGAAATTTTTTGTTCAAAACCCATTTCTCTGGTTCAGTCTTCACAGTTTGTTTTGGAATCTTGCTGGGTTTCGAGCTCTCGGTTGCAAAGAAGTGCCGATTAACATGAATTATTGCTATGCCAGTGCAAGTTGGAACTCCTACTGCACCGTGTGCTGTGGACGGATGAGCATTGAAGTCACCAATCGCTTCTCGTCCAAGAATAATGTCATGTTTTGATGTTGCTGGCAGAACCAAAAATTCGACCTCCTCAGTTCTAGAATGAATTCCGTCAGTTAGGGTGACTGGGAATGAAATTACACCTCGCGGGTGCATTATTTCCCCTCCGAACTCAGATACTGGAGCGTGGATGGGTTTTAATCTTTCTTTGTCTTCCTCGTCAAGCTGTTCAAAACATTGCTCATACATAATGTCTGATGTACTACCGGTGTCGAAGAAGACATATTAGGAACGATAATGTCCGAATAAGGCAGTGATAATCAGGGTGTTTTTGTTATTCGGGCCCCCTTGATTCGAGGAAAGATCACTGGCTCATTCTTCCATTCTTCATCATCAGACTCCTTCCTCTTTTTCCCTGTATCGTATCCGCCTTGTATCATATGGACGTTTAAGTCTCTGGCTTGCTTTTTACTCGGACCCTGGATATCCCGTGCGGGAGCTTTACCATTATCAGGTTTCCCACCTTTTACCAGGTGTCCAAGTTTTCCAGACTTTACAGCTGCTTCAATTTCATTTTTTTAATGTTCTGCATTCATTCGTATTATGACCAATGTCATCATGATACGAACAACGCTTTTTCGGGTCAAGGAATGACCTTCTCGTTAATGGCTGAGGTTTTCTAAAATTCACATTCTCCGTGGTGAGAATTTCGGCGGGGGTCTTTGTAAAAGGAGTCCAATTATTGGGCCCTTGGTTCGAGGGTCCCGCTTTGTTCTTGTTGCCTATAAGGGATCGTGCATCAAATGGTTTTGGTGCTTCCGTACTTGGCTGAAGTCTCGACTAGATAGGGCCTTTCGCCTGTCTATTTGGTCTCGGGGTTTGAAATTCGACTTTAAATTTTTGCTTTGAGTTACCACTTCTCAGTGTTCGCATATACCTTTGCTGCAGTCATGAGATCGTCCCACTCTTTTGGCATTCCATCTCTGCCCGTAAGTGTGCGGACTAAATCATCACATTTGACGTTCTTGCGGAAGGCACCGCGAACCATGTCTTTACTAATTCCACCGATGTTCAGGCTCTCATCATTGAACCTGGTGATAAAATCTTCTATAGACTCGTTATCGCGACGAACGACATCTAAAATTTCTGACTGGTCTCGCGTATGCTTCTTCTGCTGACTGAACTGTTGAGCAAATTTCTTCACCAAATCGTCCCAGCTAGAAATTTCACCGTCTGGTAACTTTTCGAACCACTCTCTTGCTGCCCCTGTTAGTGTCAACGCGAACATGTGACACCAATAGGGAAGCGTCCAACCACTAACACCGCCTACCGCCACAAAGTTCTGGAGATGATCACTTGGATCAGTCATACCATTGTATTTACCTACCGATGTAGGTATTTTAGCATTAATAGGAAAGGGTGATGTGGCAATGCTCGCTATGAATTTTGATTTTTCGGCGAAAGCCGCGGGGCGGTATGGTTTGGTAAAGTCTCGTTCAGCATTGCTATGGTACTCGGTGTGGCGGACTGTGTCATGCGGACGACTACTTCTCGCCTGTGAGCTCATCCTACTATCCCCGGTATACATACTGTAATCTCCCGGGTGGTAAGATGAATCGTAACTATCAAACTCGTCCAAATAAGATGGTATCCGCATGTCTATGCGAGGACGAGGGCGTAGCCTTGGTAACTCGCCAAACTCCGGCTCCGCCTGTTGCCTGTAACGAATCTGACTTCCTCTCACAATTGGTGGAGGGGAAGGAGATCCCCTAGGAGATTCCTCATAATCCAAAGTGCCAGCGTGAAGTCGTTCGTTACGTTTTCTACGCTCGAATTCAGCCACCAAACTTTGTTGTTGCACGAGAAGCCACTCTTCTGGAGTTAATGCTCCCTTGGATCTAGAATTACATTGACGAGATCTCGCCATATCGGAATCGCCTGAATCATTTTCCAGATCCAATTCTGGCCGTTTCCGGCGAGTCTCTTCCGTAATTCGTTTTTGATTACCCAAATTGGAACCTTCCGGTGCCAAGGCCACGAGTGGTGCTGTAACATTTTCTAGGGTAAAATCCCCAGGTGTTACTTCAGTGATTCGTGACCCCGGAGCAGTGACATGTTCAAGAGCACAACCACTTTGAGTCATGATACGTGCAAAAACACTAAGACCCCGAAGTGCTTCTGTGTTAGTTACACGTGAATCGGGTGCAGGAGTTCCCGTCGGCCCTTCAGGAAGTTTACTCATATCAAACGAACCAAAAAACCAACAAAGACAAAACTATGCAGTTCTAACACCAACACGGATGGCGCCAATGAAGAAACACGAATCCAATCCCCTGGTATGGGTCCTGGATCCAATGAGTCCACAGGGTACAATATGATGACTACTACCACGATATGAGTAAGACTCCCCGAAGTCCAATGACCGGAACCTGCAAAACAGACACCGTGAGTCTCGTTACAGGAAGGACAAGAGGGAGGATCTTCCTGTAACCACCCTCCGGCGTGAGAATCAGTAACGTTCGTAAATGGAGAAAGTACTGAAGTAAACAGACTAAGTGTAGTCAGAATGCAAGTGAGTGAATGAATGCCTCATACCCTTTTGACAAGGTATTTATAGCCGAAGGATGTAGAAAAATGATTGGGCCAGCTGTCCTCTTCTAGAAGATCTTCAATAACCGCCTGGACACGTGTCCCTTTATGATAGGTTGAGCTATACGTCCCATGTGCATGGGTATAACAACCTGGACACGTGTCGTCCAATGATAGGACGGATCACACCCTGGCCATGTGCACGGTTATAACAACCTGACCAGGTGTCCTTTTTTCATTGGCCAGTATGTCACGTATTCCTCAAGTAACAATCGTGGATATTCTTCTAGATGGTAATTGGTTGGTGACAGCTGTCCCACTGGTACTTCCTCTCGATCGTTTGGGCGGACTGATGTCCTATCCTGCGGACGACTTTCGAGGGTGCAAGGATGCTTCCGCGCGTGATATGAGGAGATTCTTCCTCTATCGTGATATGCGGGTGATCCGTATGCCCCGCGGGTGGCCTATCAGAGGTTCCTCTATGACCCGCAGGTGGTACTTAAGGGTATTTGGGTCTTTTTGGTACCCTACCTCTATAATGCTGATGATATTTTGAAATTTAAATGGCCCGACAATTCTACTGAAAAAGCTAAAACAATAATGGCTAAATACTTGGAGGCAGTTGCATTCACTTTTGTGACAGGTATGTGTAGTTTATATTTTTAATATATTTTCAACATGGTATTTAGCCAAATATGAATTTGACAAACATGCATATTAGATGTAGCAGAGGCTTATGCAGCAGTTATAAAATCTGATTGTTCTAAGGTTTTACCAGAAAAGTCAATTCAAGATAAACTCAACTCGGTTTGTGACTATATGTGTGTTAATCTGACAACATATGTGAGTAAAATTCAGGACGATTTACATTTCCTGGCACATGTAATTCTTTCTGCTTTAACGCCTGCTGTTTAGGTAAACCAGACTTTTAGGTTTCTAAAATACAGGTGTTGTATATACTATAGAGTTGCAAATTTATCATGTGATCTTTTTTAATATGCATCGATATGTACTATTGCTTGTAACCTTGAGAAAAGGTTAACATTTAAATCAGTCTCTTTATTGGATTCATAAGTTGTAAGCAATTTGAGTTTAATAGATTTCCTTCATGGAAGCTATGGTATTTATTTATTTTACTATAACTAAAACAAGAAAACGTATAGCATTATCTCATCTCATCTTTTATTTCGGGAATGTCAAACTTGGTTTTAAGCCTCCTTACAATACATAAACTGAACCAAGGGGGGAAATATACCTCCCGATTTTCATATTTATATTCTACTATCAGGCATGTAAATAACACCAAAACCTTGGGTTAAACTAGGAAATTCTTGACCTTGGGTTTTGAGAACACATCAACTATTATGATCGTTTAGTATTATTATTAATGGGTAGAGATAATTTACAATAATGGCTTAATGTATGATAGGTACGCGAGACGCTCAAAGGAAAAAAACAAAGGCAAAAGTACGAAAACGCTCAACCAAACCCTAAAACGCTTAGCCAAAAACCTAAAACGCTAAAAACCGGTCTTCGTTAAAAAAAGTGAAAAATTGATTGATTAACCATCCAAAACTGTTTTTTTCCGGTGAACCAATGATTAATTGGATATGTATTGACGATTTTGAGATGTTGGGATGTGATTTCATGGATCGATTTCGTGAAAAAATGGATTCACGTATCTATTGTACGTTAAGGTATTATTGTATTGGATCTTTTCCCTATTATTAATACTATTCTAAAATAATAATATTATTAATATTATATTACTCCCTCCGTCCCATTATAAATGTCATAGTTTGAATTTTCAAGTCTTTTTTTTACAAACTTGACCGTAAATATTTTTGTTCGTGTCATATAATACTTGATGAAAATTATATCAATGTAAAATACATTTAAAATCCAATCCATTCATATATTTTACATCAAGTATTATATAACACAAACAAAAATATTGTCGGTCAAAGTTAAACAAGAAAGACTTGAAAAATCAAACCATGACACTTATAATGGGACGAAGGGAGTATATTTTTTATGATTCACTCTGCTTTGTCCTCTTTTAATGATGACAATAATCCATTTACACATCACTTAAACGAGTTATGTTTACTTTAAACAAATAGTGTTTCCGTTTAGAAGACACCAATTCATAGTTTTAGTTTTGTCAGTGCGACACCGAACTATCCATTGATTGGTTGGATATAAAACGAGGCAAAGCTATTAAATGCACTTCTCTAACTACATAAACACAAATGAGAGTTATTATTTAAAACAACAAACTATTAAGTAAAGTTTAAAATACAAACTAAACTTTTACAAAATATTATATGAATGAAAACTAACAAAAGTACTATAGATGATACATCACAAATAAATGTGTATTTCGTTGTAATTTTTCAGCGCCATCATATTGTGCTGGTTTACGGTTCTTTAATCAATCGCCATGGATCCATAGCCAAATGTTGACACCGTCACGACCCAATGCCCTACCGAACAAATCCTTGTTGTGCATCTTAAAATTACAATGTTAATCGAGATGAGTGTTTTATGGTGAAACTACAAAGTTGAAACCACACGTCCTTCATATTTTCAATCACCAAAACACATCTAATCAATGTTTCTGGCTTTGGAGTATGTTTTTTTGGTGGTGTCCAGAGAGATGATGGTAAGATATAGTATAATCTGTAGGTTATTGTGATGTACCATAATAAGGTCAACTTTGTTTTTTTTTTGGTAAGGTTGACTTTTATACACATGCCACGTAACCTGCTACATAAGCAAGTTTTGACAACTTGTGAGCCTAATAAGCATCAGACTAACAGAGTTAACATTTCGTTAGTCACGGCCCATTGTAAAACAAATGCACATTTAGTTAGCACCACCTCCAGCCAAGTGTTAAGTTGAGATTGTTATTTGTTAATAGATCATAGTTGAGATTATTTAAAACCGATTCTCCTTATTCATTTACACAACCCATGACTCTAATCAAGCCCGATCAAATGCCCCCCGAGCACCCGCTCAACGCACGAGCACTTTTACTAGTAACTAAAAACAACCGTAACCAAATCAAGCACAAACATAAAACAAAACAAAAAAAGTAAAAAGACGAAACCAAACATCTTTCTTCAAAATCTAAATAACCGAAGTTTCGCTTTACAATTCAGCTTTAGCCCAAAACCGACCCAAACCAAAACCGGCCACACCTACCTTCAACTCCACTACCACAAACACTCAAAAAACACATCATCAAGCGCCGTTACAAAACCCTAACACTACCACACCAAAACCCTAACAAACACTCAATCCATCATCAATCCACACATCAACAATGTCTCCAAATCTCGAATGCCGTATGTACGAGTCACGATTTCCGGACGTGGACATGGCCGTAATGATCCAGGTCAAAAGCATCGGCGAGATGTGTGCTTACGTGTCACTACTCGAGTACAACAACATCGAAGGTATGATTCTGTTATCCGAGCTGTCACGGCGTCGTATCAGGAGCATCAATAGCTTGATTAAAGTAGGCCGTACGGAGCCTGTCATGGTGCTGCATGTGGATCAAGAGAAAGGATATGTGAATCTTAGTAAGCGTAGGGTTTCCGAAGAGGATGTGCAGATTTGTGAGGATAGGTATAATAAGAGTAAGCTTGTGCATTCGATTTTGCGACATGTGGCCGAGACTATGCAGATTGATCTCGAGGTAATTGGCTTGGTAATTTAGGGTTAGTTAGGATTGTTATGATGTTGATTGTTGCTTGAATTGAGCGGAGATTAAAATGAACTTGAGTCGGAGCCTAAAAATAAGCTTACTTAGTAAATGAGCTGGAGCCGTAGCTTTAGTTGTTGAGCTGGCTCACGAGTCTAAATGAGCTTATTATTTATATAATTGTTTTATGATAAAAACAACTAAATAATAAACCGTATGTTTACTAATTTAGGAATGGTGCAGTTGTGCAGATTGATATGGAGTTAATGGTTTGGTTTTTGGATGGTGCATTTTTTTTAGTTTAGTAGTTTAGGGTTAATTAGGATTATTATGCATAGTTATTAAAAATGGCGCGCCTCTGCGCCTAGACGAGATTTCAAGGCGGGACAATAGTCAACCGCCTTGGTTGACTAAAGTCAACATTTTAGGAGTAAAAGCGGCATGTGCATATTTTTTTGATTTTTTTTATTTACTTTGATTTTATGTGATAAATACTTGAACAGTTTACCAAATATTTATGGGATTAATATAGTTAACAGTTAATCTCTTATATATATGCATTAAACTTTATTATCACATATCAAGAAGCCTACCAGTCGCTACCAAAAGAAAACAGGCTAGCTATATATATATATATATATATATATATATATATATATATATAGTTTTAGATTATGAGCTTATTAATATTCTATTCTGTTTTACTTTTTGTTTTAAATTATGATGTTATTAATTTCTTTGCTTTCGTTTCTATATTTATTACTTTATGAATTTTTTTTGCTTCTGAGTATGAACAATTTGGTTATTTTGGATTTTCATATGATTTTGGAAACTATGGTTGAGGATTATGCTTTTGAATTGTTTTGGTATTTGAATAAAGTATTGTTTGCCATTATAAATTTTGTTTTTGAAAATTTTTATTTAAGTGCGCTTTTTTTTTTCTCTGGCCACACTTTTTTTGCGCTTAGCGCCTACCGCTTAGGAGAGGCATGTTCGCCTTGTGTGCGCTTGTCGCATTTAATAACTATGTTATTATGATGTTGATTATTATTACTAGAGAGCTAGTATGGGTGTAAACAAGTCAATCAACTTGCCAGCTACTCGAGATCGGCTTGCAAAAAGCTTGAAATGAGCCGAGCTAAAATGAACTCGAGCCTAAGATTAAGCTTGCTTAATAAACGCGTCCGAATCTGAGCTTGAGAGCCTAAATGAGCTTATAATTTATATTATTTTTAATGCATCTGTTTATGTAGTTATCTAATAGTTATTATCATAGTTTAAATGCGACAGGAGCACACAAGGCGAACATGCCTCTTCTAGGCGGTAGGCGCAAATAGAGCGTGACCTGAGACAAAAAACACACTTGAATAAAAAAAATCACAAACAAAATTTATAATGGCAAACAATACTTTATTCAAATACCAAAACAATTCGAAAGCATAATCCGCAACCATAGTTTTCAAAATCATATGAAAATCCAAAATAACCAAATTGTTCATACTCAAAAGCAAAAAAATTCATAAAGTAATAAATATAAAAATGAAAGCAAAAAAATGAATAACCTCATAATCTAAAACAAAAATTAAAACAAAACAGGATATTAATAAGCTCATAATCTAAAACAATATATATATATATTGCTAACTTGTTTTCTTCCTGTAGAGGATGGTAGGCTTCTTGATATGTCATAATAAGGTTTAATGCGTTCATTATATACATAGAGATTAACTGTTAATTATGTTAATCCCATAAATATTTGGTAAGTTGTTCAAGTATTTATCACATAAAATCAAAAAAATATGCACATGCCGCTTTTACTCCTAAAATTTCGACTTTAGTCAACCAAGGCGGTTGACTATCGGCTCGCTCTGAAATCTTGCCTAGGTGCAGGGGCGCACCGTTTTTAATAACTATGGTTATTATTATATGTACAAATTATGTTTAAAATTTAAAATAACAAAATAATAAACCCTAAGTTACATAAAACTATAAAAGAATATTTATATAAATCATTAATTAATTAGTAAACGAGTTGAGCTCGAGCTTGAAAAACTACTCACGAGCTTTAGAAATAGAGCTAGAAATGAGCCGAACTTGAACTTTTTGTAAGTTAAACGAGCCGAGCTCAAGCTTAGGTTTGGCTCGGCTCGTTTACACATCTAGGAGCTAGAATATGAATATGTTCTTGATTTTTTTTTTAAAACTTGAGTTTGGGGTTAGGGCCTGTTTATGTGAATGATTGTGCATTTTACAACTGAAGACACTGTCAATTGTGGCTTAAACATTTGGTAGGTGACAGCCAATGTTTAAGCATGCATACGAGCATAAGAAGTGATACAATCAATGTTAAGGATTTTGAGTTACTAGATCAAGCTCTTGTGTTTCATGGATCATAAGTAGCCTAAAGTGTAGAAGTTTAAAAGTGGAAGGTTTTTTTTTCTTGTAAATGACATAAACATTCTGTTTGCATTTTATTACCTACGCAATCATCATCAAGGCATTTTGTTCAGTCACACCTTGATCTTATTATCTTTAAGACATTTAAGAAAATTTATCTGTTAATTATTTAGAAGCAAGGTTTCTGTTTTCATTTGACCTCAATTCTGAAGGTAAGCTATATAATATATTATGAATGGGCGTGCACGAATAGTCTAGTTCTTTTACTAATAGTCTAATAAGAATTTGACTCAGACTCACTATGTTCAAGCATCAAAGATACAATGTTCTATCGCTCTATAATGAATGGAAAATCTAATTGATTGAATAGAGTATCTCGCTTTAGAGGATGTTAATTATTTTAACCATTAGGTATATTTTAGTATTTCTCATAATACTTTATTGTGTAGAGTCATACACTTAGATTGACTGCGCACACTGATAAAACTATAAGTCGAATAATGAATGATCTGAGTTGTATTCTTAGGGCTTGAAGATTTTTCGATGCAAAACTAGAAGAGTCTGCATATATATATTTTTTATATTTTATTGTATCTGTTTTTTGCTTACACTTGTTAATGCAGTCATTATACTCAGTTTTGGTACATGCTTGCTAATGGAAATTGATAAGTTTGTGGTATTTACAATGACAGGATCTGTATATTCACGTTGGTTGGCCTTTGTACCGGAAGTATGGTCATGCATTTGAGGTGGGTTGTAAACAACACTGCTGAAAAAATTATTTGTAGATTTTATGTATAAATATTCTAACTGCTCTAATTGTTGCAGGCATTTAAGTTAATTGTGAATGACCCTGATTCCATTCTTGACACACTTACCCGTGAAGTTAAAGAAACTGGTCCTGACGGAACTGAGGCATGTCTTATGTTCTAATCAGGGTCTTTTATGCCCGCCAATAGACGTCGGTAATCACAACATTTAATCTACTCATTATTAGGTGACAAAAGTGGTTCCTGCTTTGACTGAGGAAGTCAAAGATGCATTAGTAAAGAACATTAGAAGAAGGATGACCCCACAACCTTTGAAGATCCGTGCAGATATTGAGATGAAATGCTTTCAGTTTGATGGAGTTCTTCACATTAAGGTGTTCTATTTTATCATTAGTTTTCAGGTTATGATGATTAAGATATATACAGTTGCAAGTGATATTATAAATTTGTTATTTTAGGAGGCTATGAGGAAGGCAGAAGCTGCTGGGAATCAGGACTGCCCTGTTAAAATCAAGTCGGTTGCTCCTCCATCTTATGTTCTTATCACACAAACTCTCGATAAGGTAAATTAAATGTCATGTTTGACTTATTGACTATTATATTTGCTAAGAAGTAGTTTTGAAGTCGGCATTATCTTACAAAGGGAAACTTGTTTTATCTTTAAAAAGCTAATTTCTTTTACATGGATTATTGTGTTTGTTATTTACTTTTGTCATGTATTTTTTATTTTTCGCTTGGTTCCATATCAGCATCCTAATGAAGATGTCATTCACCTAAATATCTGAGCTAGGACTTAGCCATAAGTTTTTTTTTTCTATTCATAGGATTTATATTGAAAGTGATTCCTTTATTCGACATGTTTTTAAATGAAATTGCTAGGTCTTTTAAAAGCAATTTCTTCACATTATATAAAGCATTATAATTGTCTGTTCCTACACTTTAGAAGAACAAACTATTTCTTGAACCCTTTGATAAATGATAATGCATCTATTTTCAGTACTTGAATCTCGTAGTTCAAACTACCGTTACGTGAACAGTTATTGTCATTAATTAATAAACAAAATAATAACTTCAATGAACCTGAATCCAGATTGTATTTCTTTAAAAATATATCTAAGCTTGAAATCCTAGCTTTCGCTCTTTCAGGGGTTAAGAGTGTTGAATCTCTGTTGAAACAGTTGAATCTTGTGATGATAATTCTTGGGTGTCTGCTATTTGATTGAATATGGACATATTTGAACTTGATCAACAAAACAGAGTAACAGAGTTTTATTCAAACTCAAGTCGTTGCATTCTTATACTAGGTCCCTAAAGGTTCGGTATGCAGGGAAGGCTCGTTTTGGATTGCTTAGGTATAATGTACTATGCAATGTTGTACATTGTACACAATAAATATCAATATAAATTTCCATAGGAGTTGTAGAATTCAAAGTAGAAAGTCTGATAACCAATAGTTACCTCAAAAGACATCCACCTTATGTCGTGCAAAATTAGTCTACTTTCTGTAGTACAACATACCCGAGCGATCCGAAATGAGCCTATCCTTTATCGAATTCTAGAGATCTAGCAAACCATGATCCCAGTATGGTGTGATATGAGTTCCAAGAGATTGATTGAAAATGAAAAACTTTCTTGGTAAGATTTGTTTTTTAAATCACTCGTTATATTGTTTTGTTTTTGAACATTGATGACTGATCACATGCTCTTTATAAAAAACTAACAGAACTCCGCATAAATTGCCAAGCCAGCTGATACAAACTGTTTTGGCTTAAAACACTCATATGTTCAGTTCGGTTTTGTAAAATCTCAAATCGATATGTTTGGTTTGGCTGAGATTTCTAGGCCCAAACTGAACCATGTGCGTCTCCCTAGGTGCCACTAGACATGTCATACTTTTGGACCTGAATTATATGTATATATGCATATATTATCAATTTTTCACTAGCAGTATGGTGCATGCATTGACATGTGGTATGTCTAGATATCGTTATAACACACATTTATGTCAAGGACTAATGCCTTTTTTAGATTTATATTGTTATATATTCCATATTATGCAGCCATATTTCTTTTATATCTAACTGATGTCATCGTATGGTTATATAGGAGCAAGGCATTTCAGTTCTTACAAAAGCTATCGCTGCATGTACCGAAGAAATAGAGCTCCACAAGGGAAACTTACAGTAAAGGAGCCACCGAGAGCGGTTAGTTTTAGTTCTAGTTTCTTAACTTTAGCAAACTTTACTTCTATTAAAAATGTGCAAAGCTGGTGTTTCTTATATAAAAAGGGAGAATTATTATGTGACTGACATGACGGGTTGGTTCAGGTGAGTGAACGTGAAGACATACTGCTGGCTGAACGGATGGCGAAGCTAAGTCAAGCAAATGAAGAAGTCGAAGGAGACGATGACAGTGAAGAGGAAGAAGATACCGGAATGGGAGACATTGATTTGGACAAACAGCAAGAAATTTAAACAACAAAAGAGAGAGCGAGCCCATTCGATTACTTTTTTGAGGTTTTTTTTGTTCTATTTTATATTTATAATATTTGTTCACTAGTAAAAATTTATTGTATTTTTGTTTTTCTGTCAACCAAGTAGTTGAATAGAAACTTTTGTGATGCCATCAGACACATATTATAATTACTTTTTTATGTGGTTAACCATTGTTTCTGAACCACTTGCTTTGTTACTTATGTATGGTTGTTTATTACGTAACAAAATTATTGAATTTTCTTTTGTTATAAATAGATTAAAAAGCCAACTATTAACTTTAGTTACTAGTGCAACCATTTGATGTGTAAAAGTCATGTAGGATTGTAGGCTGTTTTTGATTTATGCAAATGCATGTACAAATATGTATCATCTTGGTTATATACAAATATGTATTATCTTGAATGATAAAATTACACTTTATCAAATTGTGACCACTTTAAAAGATGAGTTAATATTTTGTTTTTCTTGCATTTTAGAATAGTCAATGGACCTTAATATATATTAGATCTAGGTTGTTTGAATATATTGGTGTATTGAACTATTAAATCTTAATAAAAGTTGTTATTTTAGCTTTTTATAAACTTTCACAAAAATTCTTCATTTGAACATCTTACAAAACATCAACAATCTTACAAAAAAAATCATCTTTTTTAAGGGCACTGTAAGTTACAACGGCCCGTCTCCCTGGACCTGTAAGTCTGCAACATTCTCTCCATTCGGCCACCTAAGATAAGAGGCTAAGATTTGGTTTCTCTTTCTTTGCCCAAGAACATGAACACCAGATTTGATTTTAACCAAGACTGGATGTTTTTTTTTCTATTTGTTATTATTGACACACTTACAATGACCCCTAACCCATTTATATATACTATAATAAACCATACCAATTCTATAAAAACTTAACATAAACTCAATCTTCTAATTTTCCAGACTAGATAAACTTGCAAAAGATTAAAAAACTAAACATATAATTATTCTAAACTTTCAAACCGGGTTAATTAAATTCTAACTAGTTAAACTAAACTTGCCACTTTAACCCCTTAAACATTCTTTTAACTTGTTTCAAGAATAACCTTCAACACTTTTAAGACGTGTCCGAACTCGTGACATCAGGCATCAATGCTCTAAACAGAATCTAGCTAGTATACATTTTATGTAAACTAATGAACCATTTAACAAACATAACAACAAACACTAAAACATACAACAAAGGTTTGCCTATCCCTAAATAAATGATGTAATAGTTGTTATAGGCAGAGGGGCATTAGGGGAATTGTGTTTGTTTGTTTTCATGTAAATAATAATTGAGTGACCACATGACATGGCCCCCTTAAGATGTACAATATATGTTATGTTTTCAGCCCGTGAAAGAATACGACCTTTCAAAGGGCTCCACATTTCTCATTTTCTCGTGATTAATCATTTAAGAGACTGTTTCTGAATTCTTATTATTATAATGATTAGAGTAAACTGCGGTTTTCGTCTCTATGGTTTCCCTAAATTTGCGATTTTCGTTCATGTGGTTTTTATTTCACTTGCAGTTAAACCCGAATTCATTAACCCCGTTAAGTCTAGTCGTTAAACCCATCAGCATGCCCTTCTCATGAGTAGGGCTGTTCAAAAAGCTCACGGCTCGAAGCTCGCTCGAAAAAAGATCGGAGAAAGCTCGCTCAAAATCGGCTCGATTGTAAACGAGCCGAGCCTGAGCTAGCCCCGGCTCGACTCGAGCTGGCTCGATAGGCTCGAACTATTTTATTTTAATTTATTCTCTCTCTCTCTCTCTCTCTCTCTCTCTCTCTCTATATATATATATATATATATATATATATATATATATATATATATATATATATATATATATATAGGGGAGAGATATTTTGAGAACCATGTTGAGTTTTAAGAACTTAAGAACTCATTCTATGCCACACATTTAATCAAATGGATTGGAATATGTGGCTGAGATTAAATCTGGCAAAAAAGTCAAAGTAGGAGAGAGAATAAATATGTAGGTGATTACACTAACTTTTACGTCCGTTACACATGTGTAAAAAGTCGACTCGGTGCGTAAAAAATTCTGTAATTTTTTTACGTGTATGTAACTTACATATATTACACATGTGTAAAAAAACTTCGAAAAAAAATCGTTACACTGAGTTCTTTCGAGTTCTTAAAACTCAAAGGGGTTCTTAATTGAAATCTCCCCTATATATATACATGCATATGTGTATATATATATACACATGCATGCATATAATTATCGAGCCCAATTAGTTTAAAACATGGGCTTTCCTTTAATCCAGCCCAATTTCCTTTCTCACTCCATAGTTCATATTCATAATTCCATGTACTGAGTAACTGAGAGATGGGACTTCATAGTTTACACCCTCAATAATCAGTATACGTTCCATTTTCCACCCTAACCCTAGCAGCTCATATTCACCTCCGCCTGCGACCGCCGCCCATATTCACCTCTGCCATCGGCCGTCGTTCATAGATAATACTTCTCTGCTTAATTTTGTATCTGGTTTGGTTTAGACTTGTTGAACATATTTTGTTTTCGATGGTGTTATTAGACGTATTTATTTAGTTAGTATTTGGTTGGTGTTGATCTTAACGTCATATTTATTTAGTTTAGTTTGATGGTTGCATATAATTTTTATTATTACAGGTAAACTCGAGCCAAATCGAGCCGAGCTGGCTCGATTTAAAAACGAGCCGAGCTTGAGCTCAAATTTTTAGCTCGATTAAGAGCTCGGGCTCGGCTCGATTTAAAACCGAGCCGAGCTTGAGCTCAAATTTTTAGCTCGATTAAGAGCTCGAACTCGAGCCGAGCCAGCTCGATTGATTATCGAGCCAAGCTTGAGCTTGCCTTGGCTCGGGCTCGGCTCGGCTTGTGAACAAGCCTACTCATGAGGGGCAGTTTTGTCCTTTTCACACCAAATAAATCCCCGTTCTAATTCACAAGCCCTCTGACGTGAGGGGCTGAGGTGTATTTGGGAAAAAAGGACAAAAACGCCCCCTCACGTGAAGGGCATGCTGATGGGTATAATAACCAGATTTATCGGGATTAGTGAATTCAAGTTTAATTGCAAGTGAAATGAAACCACGGGGACGGAAGTCGCAATTTTGAAACTATTTGACAAAAAACGTATATTTGGACAAATCACTGGAACGAAAACCACCGTTCACTCTAATGATTATTATTTGGTTTTGATGTGATATGCTAACGGTTTGGAATTGTATGAGATTGGTAAGAAATATTGTTGTACATGAATTAAATGTAGTTTGTTTTTGGTTTTCAAGCTTGGAATGCTTTGGATACCTCTCTAAATCATGTCGGTTCACATTTAAGTTCAAGTACATCGTTGGTGTTCTCGAAAATCAAAATCTCAACGTCTCTATGACATGGCTGTCCGTATAAAATGGTTGATAGTTGTTCGGTTATCATTTGTAGTATCTTTATTAACTAGACATTAACTTGTAACTTGGTTATTATTAATGACTGGCTTTTGTAGAGAATAACTAATCGCCCAAGTTACCGACAGACCCAAAGAAGCATTTAACCATTCTTCGATCTATGTCATATTAACTGATTCACCGACATTAACCTCTGAGGACGCAATTGTTGTTGATAATCTAATTTACTACTAATAACTCACCAAACAGTGCATATAAAACAATCTATATATATTTTATTAATGATTTGTTGTGCTTTGTTAATAGTCAAGTGCACCTTTTAAATGCAATTCGTGCATCCATTAATATTATGTCGCAGACAAGTATTTTGTTCTTAGTCGTTGCAAATTATTTTAGTATTTCACACCTATAAATTCATATTTAATAAGTTTTTGTTTAATATATTTATTTGATTTAAAAACTTCTTAAAAGTTTTTTGAACCATAATAGGTTCATAATCTTAATCATTTATTTTAAGAAACATTAAATATTAATAATCTCACATTGGGGCCGATAATCATATAACATTTTCCATATAATCATATAAATAATGCCGAAATATAATAAATATAATACTTAACGATTTTATATTTTTATATATTTGTAATAATTATATATATAATCATACAACCCAAAGTCAGTGCTACTCACATAATATACTAATTAAACTAACGCCGCCCTCACCAACTATCCCAAGTTAGGACTCGTTGGAGTGGGGCGGAGGATGGTCGCTTGGATTCGTGGCGCGTGATTGGCCTAAATAAAAGTCATTTTATGAGAGATCCATTATTGGTTGTTGAAAAAAATAAAAATTTAATAAAAGCTACACACACATTTATACAAATTAAGAAAGTAATTTACAAATTTTTCTTAAGAAAATATAATTCCTAACATAATTTTACATATAGCTTACTTTTCTTTTTGAAATCCTAGATAACGAAATCCACAAATAAATTGATATGTATACTCTGTATTGGATGCCTTATGACTTGAACCATGAGTTTTCTCTATCGACCCTTGTTTTTTTCTTGACAATTATTATTGTCACGCATTTTTCTCTTCAGTGTCAATTAAAACAAATTCATATAATAATGAAGGTTGAGTTATTCTATAAATACCAATAAAAATAAAAATAAGGATTATCAACAATTTAACTTTATCTTTAATATAATAAGCCTTTTAAGAGCATGAACAATACTATAAGCTCACTAAACCTAAGCTATAACATCATATTTCAAACATTATTCTAAAACATCTTTTTGCAACTAAACTATCATCCTATGCAAGTCATATGACTCAACAGTTGTCTTCTATAATTTTGAACTTATTTTTAATTGATATGATATTTTACATAGTGAATTATATTAGATTATACAAGTTATCTATAAAAAAACAAAATATTATACTTTTAAGACATTAAAAAAAGCGAAATAAATCTATATGATGGATTCAAATATATACAATTGTAATAATAGACGGGTTTATGTAGAAAAACCTGTTAAAAATGTTTTATAATCAAATTGTAACTACTACTACTACACTTCTAATAACACCATTATACAAGTGTGACGCCCCACTAACCAATCATGAAACAAGTTTCAAGTGCTCTCAGTTCAAGTGTACACACAAGTCCTTGTTATCAGTTGTAATCCCGTCACGTAGACATCAAAGTTTCAACTAACTTTTCATTCAAAATCGTTTAATGGTTTAGTTATTATTTAACTTTTTATTTATAAAAATGTGATCGGTTGGATTAAATGGTGGCCTAGTAGCCTTTAACCCACCGACGCTTCCACCCTCTACCGCCCCCTTTCAACGATAATTTAAGGTTCAATTTGTAGTTAACCAATAATCAAGGGGTCTTAAAAGAAAAATACTGGATAATGGTCTGACAAGTCAACATTCTGTGTGGACTGAATGAGAATGCTTTTATCGTAAGTTTTACCTTGGGAGAAGTTCAAAACATTCACTACTTCTCAACATATTTATTTATTTGCACATAATTATTTCTTTATTTTTATTATATTGTCATATGAGTGTTACAATTTTTAATTTGATTTAGTTTTACTAATAGTATTTACATCAACACATAAGGCAAACGGGACAAATGGTGTCCCTTATTTTTTGAAAACTACATTCATGGATTTTGAAGTGGAAATATTACTATGTGTCAAATTCAAAAAGTATAAATACATGTTGGTTGTCAAGACACGTTTTCAGTTTTCTCATGTTTAGTCATTCTGCATGAAACAACTTTTAGAACATCCTCGCCGGCCGTGAAACCACTACTTTCCGATTCCACAAGAGGAGAAACCCTTGTTAGATCCACACACCTATGTTTCCCTTCAACTAATCCCAAGACAAAAATGACAGCTGATTAAAGAGTTAAAATATAAAACAAAAAATTAATGAGTTAGTAGATTATTCTATTTCTTATTTTCTCAATGATAAATGAAAGGCAAAATAGAAAGATAATGTTCATTTGCATGGTTAGGGTAAATTGGTATGCTTGTTTCGAGTAATCCGTCTCATTACCTTATTCTCGTGAAAAAAATGAAATTAATCTCACACCTAACTTCATACATGAATACATGCCTCGTTATTTATCCTGAATGTTTGGGATTTTAGGTTTGCCTATCAAGTCCAGGTTATTAAATTGCCATCCCTAACACATATCATCATTTTAAAATTATATTATTAATTTTACAACTACCTTATATAATATTAATGTATCTTAAAGTATGGGAATTGTTTGTGGTACATGAGTACATCTATGGACATGTCGACCAAAGAATACAAAAACCAATACAAGTGTCTAGTACACCAAATACCGGTCATGCAATTACTAATAAGTGTTTAGGCACTAACATACTTGGTACAATAAAATAAATTTTAGTCACTGTTAGGTTAGTAAACTAACTGAACAATCACGAACGAAGACGTGTTTATGTTCTTTCATTTAACTTTAACCGAACATGAATACAAACATATAATCAAACACATTTTCTTTTGCTCATGTTTGCTCATTAAGAAAATGTGCATCTTCATGTTTATTTAAGTTTGTTCGTTTTAAACATAAACGACAACTCACAAACATAACGAACATAACTGGACAAACATAATCGAACACAAATGACAATGATTTATTTTTCTTATTAAAAAAATAACCAAGTAAATGTGTGTGTGTGTGTGTGTGTAAATGAGCCCCTTTTATGTTTATATTTATAAAAAAAATATTGCTACTTATGTTTTTTAAATAATTTAAATGAACATAAATAAATGAAAAAACATGTGTTCATGTTCGTTTGGTTAATTAAACAAACAAACAAACAAACCTGTTTATATCTGTTTGCTTATTAGAAAAACGAACTTTTCATCAAACAGTCCATAAACAGTTATTTCACTTAGAGGCCTACTCATTACATACTTGTAAGCATGTCTTGAGAGAAAGAAAACATGAACTAAGTAGGATGTATGATTAACACCTGTACCTTTACAAAAATGAAATGAAGTATATAATTAATCTAATACAAAACTGTTTATATAAAATTATTAAGATATATTAAAGTAATTATGGAAAAGTGGGTAGAGTTGAAAGTTTGTCCAACACCCAACAATGCAATATAATCACATTAATCATTTTCCCATTAAGTTATGAACAATAATAATATTAAAGTGTTTAGTGCAAATCCAGTGTGGTTCTTTCCATAATATGACAAATATTACATGTGTCGTAACATGAAAACCACTCCAAATATCAAAATGAAAACGACACCATTTCTACTACTTTAATCCCCTCTCAATAATATTTCTAACTTCGAGGCAAAACTTTTTGAACTTTTAGGTTTATGTTATTTTATATAAATGCATCAATAATTTTGGATTATAACATTAATCAAGTTTTATGTTCAGTTTAAACGGGTTTACCACTTAATAAACGTGTCATGTTTGGGGTTTGTTGTAGATAAATGGATCAACCGTCAACCCATATAAAAAAATAAATACAAAATATCTGATATATAAGTTCAAACTGAATTTTTCGGTGTTCAAATTTCTCTTATCTCTGTCTCTGAATTTTTTGGCTGAGTCCAACCACATAAATAATAATAGCTTGCCGTTGGAGCTGGTACAACTAAGAACTTCAATAATATTTTTGAGGTAATCATGATCACGAAAATGCAATGTAGTACTTATTCGAATTCATGTTCTTTTTTAATTTTAGCTTTCCACTTTGTTTCTTAAATGCAACATGTATAGATTGATCTTTTCTAAAATTTTCTATTCAGCCGAAAAATCATACCACAAGTTACATATAAAAGAACTACATTGTCCGTCCATGTGTCCATGGTGCCCATCATACATAGTTTTAAGCATGTATACGTCACGATTAATATCATTGATGTATACTGAAAATGCATGAGTCGTGTTTGAGTTCATAATTTTATCCATTAACCCAAACTCATCTACTTACCGTCAACCTAACACGATTGACACATCATCATCATCATCATCATCGTACTCAGTATATTCTACCAATAGCAAAACTATGGTATGGTCTGAGAAAGGTAAGATGTAGACAACCTTACCTCTACCATTTAGGAATAGAGAGACTGCTTCCGGTGAGACCCCCAGCTCGATAGTAGTTTTGCGTCAAGCCTTGGACATAAGACACATAACACTCAACCATCGGGACACCGCCGATTGGTGCATGTACCCTTATCTTTCGGCTATCAACGCCAACACATGATGCCTTATTAACCTTCCGCCACTTTTAACGTTATTTTCACGAGATTGGTAAAATAACGTTAAAATTAATGCAATTTCACTTTTACCCACCCGTGAGTTCACACATATACGCATTATATGCGTGCACTGCAAGTAGGGCGAAATAATATTAGTTATATATTATTATTGAAGCTCAAACAATACATCTTTTAAATGTTGTATTACTTTTAGACTTCTACCAAAAGCAGCCATTTAACTATTTTGTAGGAAACTGTATATAATCCCTTCATATTTATATCCAAATTTGTCTGTATCATATTATATCATCTCTTCTGCATAAGCAACAGAGGGACCAATACATTTTGTACTTAACACATGTATGTCACTCCTTCATCTTCTTCACAACATACCTCTTATCTAATCCTCTTAACACTTCAAACACCTTCCACATTTTCCTTCACAGTTTTTTATAATATAGATGTCGTTCTAAAAAAGTAAAATAATAATAATGCCGTCCGCCTCTTCTTCAACAACATCCTCATCCTCATCAAACCACCACGAATCCATCGACCCGGACCTCTTACGACTCCTAGTCACATTAATCAACAACCACATAGGCTTATTAATCTCCAATCCAAAATCTCGAAAAACCATACACGCTAAATGCACGTCAAATCTCGATATTCTCAAACACGACTCGTTTGATTTTACCGAGCAATCGGTCTTGTCGAATTTGTATTGGGGGATACAAAATGTAGAGGATGCGATTGAGTCCAAATGTGATAAACAAATAAAGGTATCAGAGAACATGTTACAGGCCCCAGCCTCGTTGACCGAGCCTGGAGCCACCTTAGGGATATCGAACGAGTATTTGGTGTGCTGTTCATTTTTTTATTTAAGTTTGTTAAGGAAGTTGCATGGGGATGCAATGCAAGTGGCGGTTTATTTTTTGCAAGCGTTGGTGGCGTCGCCTGCGGTCGTGAGGGATGAGCTTGCACCCGAGCTGTATCGAGCCGTGGTTGAGTCATGCATTGTTCCGTTGAGACCGGACTTAGGGGGCGGGTTCGATGGGGTTAAGTGGGGTGCATTGAGTTATAAGGCTTGGTTAATGTATCATCAAGTTGTTGATTATGGAAGGTCACCATTGTTGATGAAACACAAGTCTTATGAAATTAGGTAACTCTATTATTATTATTATTATTATTATTATTATTATTATTATTTTTGTTGAATTTATTTATAAATAAAAAAGAATTGATAGGGATAGCAAAAGAACCCTATGTTAAAACTCGGGACTGATATGATATCAGGTAATACCTAACCAGATTAATCGGAATAAATATACATGTAAATAATTTTTTTTCTTTGACATCGGATACTATAATAATTATCTACTAATTTATTAATTTTAATCTTTATATTTCCAGTTTATGTCGGTAATTATAAAAGTTTAGTAGTAAAAAATGTATTTAAAAATCTCAACAGATGATTTGTAACAAAATAATATATATATATATATATATATATATATATATATATATGATACATGGCAAGTAATTACCCAATAATACATTAGGGGTATTGCGCGAGCATGAAACTAGTTCTACAACGGAGTATGAGACTTGGGCTATCAATATCAGTTCCAAACCCGTCTCGTTAGTGATATACTGTTTTAAAAAAGTAATAAATAAATCATAAAGTAGTAACAAGTTTTATTAAAACACTTATTTTTTACTTAAGGATAAACTTATAATTTTATATATTCTAATAAATTAATAATAATACTTTTAAGCTTATTTTTTGTATATAAACTAAAAAAATTAGTATCTAACACTAACACCAACACTAACACTAACACTTTTTTCATGCTTAAAAATGGCCACCTACTTTTATTATATTTTAACTAGCACACAACCTTTAATAATATATCTTTGCACACCACTTTCCTTCTCACAACCCATTATTACAAGTACAACTTTACTTTCAAGTAAGTGAATGAATTATATGTCAACAAAGTAAACAAACATTAGTGTAATGGTCGGTAGACTATAATATATAGTGACTTAAAAGTAGCCGTAATTAAGACGACGGGATGATCAAAATGTGAATTGATAAATGTTGGTTAGATCAACCTAACCGGTTAATCTCGTCAAATTAATCCGGCTTGACTAGGGATGTGAATGATTCGGTTTTGGTTTTGCCATTTAAGCTTGAAGTTTTTGGAATGAAATATTTTTTTACCCAATAAATAGTTTGTATATATTACATTTGGGCCATAATATTTGAGTTAAATATTTATTATTAAATTCTTATAAATGACTTAAAGAAAATGAAAAACTATGAATTTGGTTCGATTTTGGTTTTGCCGTTCGAGTTTAAAATTTTTGGGACGCAAAATTTTGTTGGCCCAAAATAATGAATCTGAGCCTAAATATTTTTGTTAATTAATAATTAATGGTATATGGGTTTTTATTAATCCCAACTACTATCTTTTGGTCGCTGCCGGTCCCAACTAATGAGTTGGCTCATGACAGTCTCAACTTTGAACGTATTTGTTTCCAACGGCCCGCGACTAACAAAATCCTAACGTCGTTAGTTGCAGGTCGCCGGAAAAACGTTTTGGCCTGAAAACTCACATTTTTTCCCGGAAACACCACCTGAACACAGCCACCACCACCACTTGAGCACCACCAACCGATTCCGACGATGGTTCCAGGTTTCCGACGACCTCAATAGTTGGGGCTTTGACTAGAAAAAAGGTTCCTAAAGGTCCAATACAAAGTTACAAAGATGTTTGGGATGAAATGTTGAGTTTTCCGGGGAAAAAACGTTTTTCCGGCGGCCTGCAAATAACGGCGTTAAGATTCTGTTAGTCGCGGACCATTGGGAACAAATACGTTAAAAGTTGAGACCGTCATGAGCCAATTCGTTAGTTGAGACCATCAATGACCAAAAGATCATAGTGGGATTAATAAAAACCAATATACCATAATTAAATAATTAATTATATTACATTTGCACTAGAATATTTGAGTTACATGTACATACTTTTTAAATTCTTATAGGCGACTAAAAACATAGTAAGTATAAGAAATGAAATACTATAAATTTGGTTCGGTTTTTTCGATTTTGTATCGGTTTTTTCGGTTTCATGCACACCCCAGTTTCGATAGTTCTCATAGTTGTGTTAGTTTCTTGCAGAAACACAAAGGCTTGCAGCACATCATCTTCAAATTCACATCATAATCATAATCATAATGTGAGTGCTTATTATATCAATATACATTTTAACCAAATCTTTAATATGCAAACTTACAAATAACACAAATGACTAACCATTTCATTGCAGTATAAAAAAGTGCATCCTATTGATCCTCAACAGACTACAACACATGCAACCATTGCAGCAACATCTGTTTCGAAACAAGCTTCAGGAAGCTGCGGTATGATCAAGCGTCTTCAAGATCTTATCATGGAAGAAAACTATCAACATTACTCACATTCCGCCATTGTTGAATGCTCGGTTTCAAAGAAAGATTCTGAAAGCTCGAGTACGAAGCGTCTTCAAGATCTTCTCATGGAAGATCAGTCAGACTCACATTCATTGTGTTCAAGCATTAGTGATTTTAATGATGATGAGTTTCAGGTATTGTTGATAATGTTCACATTTTCGTGTTGTTATGTATAACCGAACAAACGATCTAAAAGAACACTAAGAAAGTAACTGAGCGAATACTGATTAAAAGTAAACGTGAACATCAATCTATTAGGTCTATAACTAACTAAATTATAATGGAAATAAAATTATATAACTACATAAATGAACGTAAACTAGCGAAGATAAATGAACATAACCGAACGAACATAAACAAAAGAACCAGGGCTGTCAGTTCATGTCTTAACGTGTTTAACACAAGTATCAAACAATTGAAATGACGTTTATGTACCAAGAAAGAGAAATGACGTACTTTAGTGTCTTAAATTTTAATTATTTTTAAAAAAGTACAAAATTGCATAGCGCACTTTCTTGCTAAACATGTCTTATTATTATTTTTATGTCTAAACAGGTGCCCATTATGAAGACCCTAAAAAAACGCAAACGAATGTTCGTGAACATAAATGAATGAAGAAGACATTTTTTTCATGTTTGTTTGCTTCAATAAATGCACAAACAATGTTGTTCATGTACGTTCGTTTATTAAATAAACAAACTTCCTATTGAACGGTTCACGAACGTTCGGTTTGTCTACGGTCCAAAGGGGCGTGTTGAATACAAAACCAATTATAAGTATTGAATTGTGAGAACTAAGAACCACATAAACACTTGTAGGGCTTGTTAGATAAAGTAGGAAAGAGACAGTGAGGCGGTTTCTACAGTTACATAACCGCCTTAGGTATCTTTAAAAAAAATATTTTTAAATACACATTGTACAATATTTTAAATATATTTTTAGAATGACAAAGATAATTACCAAAACTTTATATTATATGCAACTAGTTAAATAAAATGATTTATAAACTGTTTTATTTTAAACTAACATTTTATTTTAACTAAACTCAGGGATATGCAGAAGAACAACCAGAAACATCAATCACAATGTCAAAATCACAACAATTTTGGAACACTTTAGAAGATGAAAAACAAGAATCCACATGGGATAATCTGCAAATCTCTCAATATTCAAAACGAAATATTACCGCGAGAGACGAGTTTTTATTTTCTGGTGAAAATAGTTATAGGGTGGAACAAGCTGAAATTGTTCAGAAAGTAATATCAAAATTATGTTTCTCAAAATTTGAAGACAATAATAATGATGACGACGACGAAGACGAAGATGATGATTCGACAACAGTTGAAATTACAACTGTGTATGAAATGTTATCAAATAAGCCAGGATTGAAATACTCATTGTTAAAAGATGTAATTTTGGATCAACTGTTAATGGCTCTCTCAACTTCAAAGGAACAAGGAGTAACACGCGCATCGATATCCATACTTTCAAGTATCATTTCGTCGAACCGTTCAGTAATTGATGAGATAAAGAAAAAAGGTTTAAACTTGCATGATCTTGCAAACTCTTTGAAGCGAGATGTTTACGAAGCAGCGGTTTTGATTTATTTAATAAACTTCTCTCCAAATGAGATCAAGAATCTTGAACTCATGCCAACATTAGTTAAAATTATTTGTTCTTCAAGGTGTAATAAAAGTGGCTTGAAGTCACTTTATGTGACACCTCGAACGGCTTCGTTGATGATTATTCAAACGTTGGTGACTGCTTTTGATCAGTTTACGAATAATATGCACTTGGCTGCGATTATTTCACCGAAAGTGATTTCGTGTCTTGTTAATGTTCCAAGAAAGGGTAGTTTGGAAGAAGTTATGTCATTGGCTGCAATCCTTGTGAAGTGTATGAGATTTGATGGAAATTGCAGATGTCATATTTTACAGTTTATGCAAATCTCTACGTTCGTTTCACTTATATTAAGTAATCACAAGCATGCAATACTTGCAGGACTTGAATTCTACCATGAGTTATTAAGAATGCCACGGTACGCGTTTTAAACAAATTGGGAAAATATTTTATGTTTACACTCCCTCCGTCCCATTAAAAATGTCATGGTTTGAAAAACACAAGTTCAAGGTAGATTGAATGATTACGTTTTTTTGTTTACAAATGACAATAATACCCTTGGAAATTGGGTCCATCAATATTGTTTATTAATTTTACTTGTGTGTGTTTAAGGGTAAACTTGGAAAACTGGCTAATAAATTTTGAAAGTGAACATTTGTAATGGGAAAAATAAAAAAGGAAATATGAACACTTTTAATGGGACGGAGGGAGTAAGTTATAAACATAAAACATGCACATTTTTATAGTTATACTAAATATTTGTCGATAATATTTACAGGTCGTCATCGGTAAGTTTGCTGCATAGACTAAGAGAAGAAGGAGGCATTGATATTATGTGTGTTTTATTGCTTGCTATCCAACAAACACAACAAGAACATAAGCTTTTAGCAGCTAGCTTGTTGCTTCAGTTGGATGTTTTGGTAAGATTAATATAAGTTACATTTCAGCCTCAAATATTGATAAATGCTGATATAATCTATTAGCAAAATTAGGGGTGTGTCTGCACAAAACCGAAAAACCGAACCGAAACCAATAAAATAAAATAAAAAAAACTAACCGAAAAACCCAAACTGAATTAGAAACCGACGGTTCGGTTTTGAACTTTAGCAAAAACCGAAATATTGGTTTTGGTTTGGTTTTATATTTTGTTAAGGACCGAAAAAACCGAACCGAACCGAAATAACCAAAAAAATTGAAATAACCATAGTATGTTAAGCGTAACCATTAAAACGAAATCTACCGACGCCCATTTGTTTAGTTTTAACATATGGTTAATAACAAATATATATGGTTGCCACATGTGGTTAATAACTAATAATACCAGTACTTTTAGTTTTGATTTTAATTTTTTTTTTTAAATGTATCTTTTGTTAGCTTTTAATATTTGAAGCCAAAATATTCAATATTCTATTAATCATTAGTTTAAATAATAATAAAAAAATATCATGCCCAATTTCAATATCTTGGGTCAAGTTTTTTTCTTTTTTGCCCAAAATGTTTTGGCTCAATTAGCAAAACGAAAAAAACCGCATCCAAAACCGTACCGAACCCAAAAACCAAAACCGAAAAAAAAAACGAAACCTAATGGTTTTAAAAAATCATAAACCGAAAGTTTGGTTTTTGGTTCGGTTTTCGTAAAAAACCCGTACCAGACCGCACCACGCACACCCCTTGGATTTACATAAATTACATTTCAGCCCCACAATATTAATTTGTTAACTAATGCAGTTACATTATAAACAATTTCAGGAAGAATCAGCTGATAACATTTTGAACAGGGAAGTGGCCATTCAGACTCTCATGGAGTCGGTAACGTGTGAAGGAAACCCGAATGCACAAGAATTAGCAGCGTTTATATTATCGAATATTGGTGGAACGTATGCATGGACCGGAGAACCGTACACGATTGCTTGGTTGGTAAAGAAAGCTGGTTTGAATTCAATATTACACAAGAATACTGTCAAAAACATTGACTGGTCAGATGATATGCTGCAGGTAGAATAAAGTTGACTTTTTTGGGTCAACACATGTTATTGTTCATATTTTATTTTGATAAGAAACTTTTATATCTTCCAATAGTTTTATCATAATATTCCATTTCTGTAAAATATGTTACACAAAAAAATAATAATAATAAAAAATTTTGGAGTTTCAACAATATTAATTTTGGAGTAAACTACGGTTTTCGTCTCTGTGGTTTGTTCAAATATGCGGTTTTAGTCCAATAGTTTCAAATTTGCGATTTTCTTCCCTGTAGTTTCATTTCACCAATTAAACCCGGATTCATTAACCTCGTTAAGTTTGGTCGTTAATAAAGGACAAAACTGCCCCTCACGTGAGGGGCACGCTGATGCCTTTAACGGGCAGACTTAACGGGGTTAATGAATCCGGGTTTAATTGCAAGTGAAATGAAACCATAGGGACGAAAATCGCAAATTTGAAACTATTGGACTAAAATCACATATTTGGACAAACCACAGGGACGAAAACCGCAGTTCACTAAAATGAAGAATTGTTTCTTTGACCGTAAAAGTCAAAGTTTACCTTCGTTTGTGACTACATATAAATAAACTTAGCATCAATATGAATATGCAGGAAAATGGAACCGAAACATGGAGCGGGAAAGTTGCCCGGCACATAATAAAACTTGGGAATCCGGTTTTCTACGCTTTGAAAAACGGATTAAAATGCAAAAACAAAAGAGTCTCACGAGACTGCCTCACGACAATTGCATGGATCGGTTGTGAGATCATTAAGGCTCCCGATGATGTAAGATGTTTAGCTTGTGACATATTGTTAAGTACAATCGAACAATATGTGCATCCTGGAATGGAACTTGAAGAAAGACTGTTAGCATGTTTATGCATGTATAACTACACTTTTGGTAGAGGTAATTAATATTTATTAATATTACAATAATACCTTATATAATCTCATTATTAATGTGTTTTAACATGCAATGTAGGCATGCATAAACTAACACAACTTTCGGAGGGTGTACGCGAGTCACTCAGACGCCTTTCGAGCATAACATGGATGGCAGAAGAATTGTTGAAAGTTGCAGATTATTATATGCCAAATAAATGGGTATTTTTTTATTTTTTAAAATTTTTAAAAAATTATTTTTGTGTTAGGTTAATTACTTAAATTACTGAACTGGTCTTTTAATTAACAGAGAATATCTTGTGTTCACACACAAGTTTTGGAGGCAAATTACAGTGGAAGTGGTGCTGTAAATTCACTTATTTACTATTGGGGATATCTTTTTAGTGGATACTCAAATGGGTCAATTAAGGTTGCATATATAGTCAACAAAAGTCAACTGCAAATAATTTGTTATTTAGAAAAATCTTGATAATTATCAAATTGTGTTATTATTATGATATGGTAGGTTTGGGACATCAAGGGACAAACAACAAATCTTATAGCAGATATTAAAGACCACAAAAAGGCGGTAACATGTTTTGCCCTTTTGGAACCAGGGAATTACCTTTTGAGTGGATCTACCGACAAAACAATTCGGGTATAAACGGTTCTTTTAAATATTGTGTTAGTTAAATGATGCAGCGGTAAAATGATAACGAAGATCAAATCATGTTGATTCTGTGAATGCCCGTGATGAACTTCTCAAGGAAAATGAAGAGAAAATTCTTTATTATTAAAATTCAAGTCTGACTTCTCACATTAATAAGCATAATATAAATACACTTTCAAATTTGAAATGGGCCCAAAAAACGCCATGGGCCAAACACAAACCCAAAAATAAAAATGTAAAAACTGCTGAAAAAACATAAAAAAAGGCCCATAACTTTATTTAGGAGGCATTTTTAGGCTTCGGACAAGGGAGGCGGTTTGCCACAACGTGCTCCTCGTCTCAAGCTTCGATTTGACTAGTCGTGGGCTTGAAATATAACATAGCACACTCTTCAATACTTGGGCCTCCATCATTAAATCATTTGTTTGTTATTGATAATTTGATATAACAGAAATATTTTGCTAATTGCAGATTTGGCAAATGTTTAAAAGAAAAATGGAATGCGTGGAAGTAATTACGACCAAGGACTCGATTCAAAGTCTTGAGACTTGTGGTGAAATGATTTATGCGGTAACACAGAGTCATAAAATGAAGGTAAGTATGGGTTATAAAGTGATTATGTGATTTCGAATAATAAGATTTATAGGCGGTTAACGTTACGTAGGTGATTGATTCATCAAGAAAAATGAAGGATGTTATCAAGAACAAGAATGTGAAATGCATAAAGGCTAGTCTTGGGAAAGTTTACATAGGCTGCATGGACTCAAGCATACAGGTTTTTAAATCTTTTATAACTTAAGCAATCGTTATACTTAAAAGAAAAAAGAACCGTACGTTCACTTTATTAGTAAATGGTATAGGAATTTATAATCGGAAACAATCGACAACAAGAAATCAAAGCTTCGTCGAAGAGCTGGAGAATGCAAACCAAGCCTATCAATTCATTAGCACTTTACAAAGACTGGTTATATAATGCAAGTACATCTATCGATGGATCAAGAATTAAGGTTCGGATTAATTAATAATATTATTAATTAGTATAATACTATATATACATACAGTGGTAAATTTCCTCCTTGATGATGCTTCTGGGTGAGTCAGGTCTGTAGCGTCAAAATCAGTATTAACAGTTGACGTCCCGTCTTAGGAAGACTCACTCGGGAATTGGGGGTAGTTCCAAACGCGATTAAAAAAAATACTATACATACATTTTATATGTTACTAACTTAATAATTAAATACAGGATTGGAGAAAACAAAGCAAGGCACAAGTGTCTATAACACCAGAAAAAAGAACAAATGTTGTAGCAATGAGCATAGTTGAAGACTTTATATACTTTACCACTAGTGGTTCATCAAGCAATCTTGAGGTGCATGATTAGTAATTACCCTTTAAATTTTTTTTTTTAAAAAAAATAGTATTTTTTTTATATTATTAACAACTTTTATAACTTTGTCCCTTATAATTAACAGATTTGGTTAAGAGGCACACACCATAAAGTTGGAAGGTTATCAGCAGGCAGCAAGATAACATGCATGCTTACAGCCAATGATATGATCTTATGTGGTACCGAGTCAGGGTTAATCAAGGTAATATTTTTTTTTTGGTTAATCGGATTAATTGTTTTATTTAAAAGGGCAAACCGCATGAAAATACGATACACAATTCACAAAAAACCACATATACGCAACATATTTCTTTGAACCGTTTAATATAACTTGAAAGTACAATAAGTATGTTGTATCGAACGGTTGCGGGAAAAAATGAAAATAGTTTCATTTTTTCCATTTAAGTAAATGGATTCTTACTTTCTCTATTTTTGCATGATTAACAGGGTTGGATTCCTCTTTAATGACATGGTTGAGTGCATATTATGGGGTAAATATATATATATATATATGAAAGGAAAACTGGGATACACATAATAAATATATATGTATATGATGAGTTGCATAGTGTATATCTCAACCCAATGGCCATTTCCCAATTTTTTCATACAATAAGAAACTTGGAGAGGTGGGCCATGACAGATGATTGTATTTGGTTATTGTGGTCATAGATGATGTATTATTTGTATTTATATTTAGTATATTGTCAGTATTTTACTACATGTAATTGAGGTAACAATTGGTGTGAGCTTAAGCCTCTAAAAATAAATTAAAAAAACATACAGGAATAAATCACCAAGTGGGTTTGGGCTAGTGAATATGGTTGGGCTCTTGTCATGTTGTAACTTCCTGATTTTCTAAAACATTAATAATAATAATAATAATAATAATAAATACTGTACATATTGTATCAATATTATGTTTGGTATTTAATATTAATAATATAATCAAATTGGTGCTTTTAGGTGCTTTTGGAGGGTCATTTTGAATATTTTGTCTCTCCAATAAGCAAAAAGCATTTTAAAGAAGCAATCCCAAACATAACGTTAAACTTTTGACAATTTCAAATGAATAAGAGAAATCAAACATTTAATTATACATTAACAAAGTATATTATTAAAATGAGCTTAAAAAAATTTAAAAATAAAATGTATTCACATAATAACTTTAAAAAAAATTAATTGCCATTTTCATTTTTAAAAGAAAATTAAAAATATTAATTTGAGTACCGATTCCAATTGCTTATCGAAACCAGTTTCTAGTTTTGGAACATCGTTTCAGACTTGAAAGTAAAATTTGAGTGTGCGAGTTTTTTATTCTTAAAATAGGTTACATAATAAGGAATGACAAGCGTACCCAATTCAAGGGAACCTTGAACCTAAGTAAGAGCTTAAACTAATAAACTCTATATATTATACCATACTAGCTAATACATGTAATTACATATGTTATACATAGATATAAGCTACTAAGCTAGTTAAGCTCGAGCATAAGAGAGCTCAAATTCATCTCGACTCGTTACCACCATATATGAAAAACCAACCTTGTCATAACTAAGTTAATGCTAGTTGATAAACAAGTAATTAGATACTCAAGTTAATGCTAGTTGATAAAACATAACAATTTCATCATTGTAAGTAGACAAGGAAGGAAACCCCACACTATAAGTGTATAGCATGCGTTGATTTACACTACAATTTGGCATGCATGACACCATTTGAAAGTTGATCACATTTGAGATATTCATTCACAAATAGACAACTTTCAAGATCAACATTTCATCAAACCCTTGATTGTAAGAACAAATTTACATAAAATGGCAAACAAATCAATCATCTTGATCCCCGTTTTGGTCATTGTTTTAGCCGCAACACAACCTGAAGCTCACCCGCTTCCACCTCTTCCATCCATTCCACGCCCTACCACCGTGATTAAATTAAGTGGAATTGTGTCTTGTTCGGTCAATGGAACAACCGCGGCCCCTCCTTTCTCAAGTAAGAACACCATTCCAAATTTATAGTTCTTATTATTGTCAGGGTCGGACTAAGGGTGTGGCATGGTTGTCAACTGCCACTGGTCCGACCTCCCGCTAGGCCCGAAATTATTATTATTTTTTTAAATATGTGTATTATTATGGAAAAAAATATTTATAATCAATGTTTCAACATAATTACATAACCACTAGTTTTGACTGGTGGCAAAGATGTGTGACATCTAACAAAGAAGTTGTGGGTTTTAGTTTTATTTAAGTCATTTTTAAGTTTATTTTTATATGAGTTAAGTGCCACTTTAGTACCTGTGGTTTGGCCAACTACGCAACTTTAGTACCTAAACTTTATTTTGTGCAACTAGCTACCCCAACTTCAAAAAACTTGCCATTTTAGTACTTTTTGCTAACCCCGTTAATTTTTTCTTGTTAAGTTAGGGGTAAACTTGTAATTTCAATTATTTTATCATAAACTCAAAAAGAGTTAAGTGCTACCTTAGTACCTGTGGTTTGCACAACTACGCAACTTTAGTACATAATCTTTTTTTGTGCAACTAGCTGCCACAACTTCAAAAAACTTGCCATTATAGTACTTTTTGCTAACCCCGTTAATTTTTTCTCATTAAGTCAGAGGTAAACTTGTAATTTCAATTATTTTATCATAAACTCAAAAAAAAATATGTGGTGACAGGGACTCGAACTCGCGCCTATGGTTTTTACAAAGTTTTAATGAGGGATGCAATAGCCAGTAGGACAAGTGACTGACTTGTTCATAAGCTGGTTCTAAATACTTTTATAGTCAAGTTTGAAAGACCCCCAAATCCTCATAAACCATAGAAATGTCAAAATCGGTCATAACGGATCATGCAACTAGTTACACCACCACAATTGGGCCCAATTCCGCCCTCCGATTTCGTCAATCAGAGCTGTTAATCCCCTGGTTAATCAGGGCAATGCACTGCACATATTGTATAGCAGATTTTGGGTTGGAATTCAAAATGAAAATTAACCAGTTGGCCAGAACTGAGATGGCCGGAATCCCGCCGGTATTGAGATCGGGACAAAAGCCGGAAAACGAAAGAGAAAGGGGGTGGGGCTGTTTAGTTTAAGATTTGACACCATCGGTCCCTAGAGTTTACAAATGTTTAAAAACTAAACAAAACCTTTACAAAATGGGGAATTTGATTAAATGAAGAGTTAAGTGCCATTTTTATACATGTGGTTTGGCCAACTACGCAACTTTAGTACCTAAAGTTTAGGTACTAAAGTTGCGTGGTTGGCCAAACCACATGTACTAAAATGACACTTAACTCTTAAATGAATTAATAAAATAACTGAAATTACAAGTTTACCCTTGACTTAACGAGAAAAAATTAACGGGGTTAGCCAAAAATACTGAAATGGCAAGTTTTTTTAACCTGAGGTAGCCAGTTGCACAAAATAAAGTTTAGGTACTAAAGTTGCGTAGTTGGCTAAACCACATGTACTAAAATGACACTTAACTCTTTTTATATAAAAGTTTTTTACACAACTAAAATTATAACAAAGTAAGCTCACTTAAAATTAAATTATTTAAACTCAACAAAATATTTCTTTTACTTAAGGGCCAAATAAAATTTCGCCTTTGGCCCAAAAAAAATTTCGTCTTCTCGAAGCCGGCCCTGATTATTGTCACAACCTATAAGAACTTAATTTAATGGTTTGCATGTGTACCCGAAAATAAAAGTAAAATATGAAATAATAATGAATTTAAGTTATATAAGTACAACATATATTATTGAACAAGTAAGGAAGAATTCAAAATGAATACTGTGTGATTTCTATATATTTTCGTGTTCACAGATGCTCTGGTCTAATTAGTAAATGGCGGAAATGCGATAGCCTCAAGCATAACGAGTGGAACTGGAGTATTTAGCATCATTGTTAGTCCGATTGAAGGTGATCTCCCGAGCCTTTTATCATCTTATAGGGCTGTTGTTGCAACACCACTTGCGAATTGTAACGCAAATCTACCTTTAAACGGCACTCTTCAAGCGCTGTTACAAATCATGGGGAGTACAGTTCGTGGAGCTTTGAACATTACGAACATAGTCCCAAGTGGATTTCAACTTGTTTGAAATTAATGAGTCCAACAGTTCTATATCATGTATGAATAAAGAAAGATAATAAAAGTGTTACGTTTTATAAGTTTTTATTGTTATGGCCCACGACTCTTTAACTTCTTGTTACATGACCACAATAAACGTGTTAAAATTATTTTTAAGATGTGATGGAAGTATGAACTATATAGATCAATGGAATGATGATCTTACTTGAGAAGGGTTTCGGTGGGATCAGTGGCGGATTTTAAACAAATAATCAGGGTGAACCATAGGATCTTGAACAAATAATCTGAATTGCTCGAACTTAATACATATAATTTTTTGTTGATTTTTTTCGGAAAAATTGCACTACTGAGCGAAAAAGTGGTATGGGCTAAGGCCCCGCGTGGCCTAAGTTGAGAACCAACACTGAGTGGGTATGTGACGCTAACATACCGCGATTGAGACGATAGATTTTATTTTAACCAATTTAAAAGAGCTATTAGCCTATTATACATATAACTTAGGTGATCCACTGCAGCGCAGTGGTGAAACCTATCTCGGTGAAGGCTTGGCCCGGGGTTTATCCCGGGTTCGAGTCCAGGGGGGGTTACCCATTCCAGAGGGTTTCCGCGCATCTGGGGTGGACCGGCAGTGGCGTATCCCGATTACGGGAATTTGACCAGTACCGGGTTTGGAGGGTCTCTGTTGGTTGTTTAAAAAAAAAAATTATACATATAACTTGGGTTATGCCTTTGTTTCATACAACAAGCTTCAATTTTCTAAGTTTGGATCTATGTGACAAAGAAATAGACTTGTATGACAAAATTTTCTTTTTGTGGAGCAAGTTTGTGGAGGTTGGGTTTGTGAATGCAAACTTGCAACAAACTTGAAAGGTGGCATGTTGTGGGGCCACCCCCTTTCTCTCTCTCACATGCATATATACATATAATATATATATACAATTATAATATATTTTAATAAGGTTTGAGAAGGTTTGTTGTTGTAGAAAAAGTTTGGGTTTTTAAGAAAAGTTTGGAATATGATGTGGCTATTATGTGACGGTTTGTGGACGTTTGTTGTTGTAGATGCTTACGAAAGCATGTAATATGCAATTACGTGGCACTTGTTGAGTTTTGCTTAGCGAAACTACTTGACATGCTAATCTACGAATGTAGAAGTTTCGCTTTCTAATATGCGAAATTTAACATGGTGATTGGCGAAAGTTAGGGTGGTTCTTTATTAAGGGGTGGTTTGCTTGAAAAACAAAGCTAAAGGGACTATAGTTAGAGGACTATGGCTTCATTTGTAAGTTTTGGTCAATTATACGTGAGCGGCCACCCAAGGAAGCTCACCTGAGATGGATGAAAGTTATATAATATTTTATTCTATGTTCGTCTTAGATGAATCATATGTTTCGATCTACTATATATTTATCTTTATAGAGATGAGCTAGTGAAGCTCGAGCGTAGGAGTGCTCGATGTCATCTCGGCTCATCAACTAGTACCATATGACAAACCGTTCTTAATTATCGAAAGGTCATGCTAGTGCAATCTTGTAATTATGAAGGAAAAATACATGTTAATATAAACAAACCCATACTAGATGACAAAACACAATTTTATCATTCTAAGTAGACAAGAAAACAAAAGTTACATATAAGATCTTCATCCTAAAGTATACTACTGTTTATATAATAATAAGTTACCTAAGAGTAACTATGATTTATAATTTCATTAAATTTTATATGATATATGTTACACTTATATGCTATATGTAACCTGAATTATGCCTAAAACTATATTATTAGTTATATAATAAAGATCAAAAGGTTTTGGCCTAATAGTATGAGGGTGTTGGATAAAAATGTTTCAACAGCGTTGACCAATGCTTCTACAGGGTCGCTAAAACCATATATAAGATTTTGGTTAGATTGGTGGCATGATCGAGTCCCGTTAAAAGACTTGTTTCCAAAGTTATTTAAATTGAAAAAATATAAACTGTGTGTTGTGATCGAGAGGGTCGGAAGGATTTGGTTCCTTGATTGGGTGGATGTGAGAGTGGAGAAGACGGTTGATCACCTTTTTGGTTGGAAAGATTTGGTTTTCCGAGGAAATGCCAAATTTTCATTTGGAGAGCCGTTTTGAATCGTATCCCTACTTTGGAGGCTCTTCAAAACAGGAACATCATGGTGGACTTGGATATTTGTCAGCTTTGTGGTTCAGTTAAAGAGACGGTTGATCACCTTTTTGTTGGTTGCGGTGTGGTGGCCATGGTGTGGAGTTGGGTTTCGTACTGGGGTGCAAAGTTTATCGTTCTTTGGCTTTTCCATTAGAGATTTGGTAGAATTTCACAACGTTGTTGCTTTGCCTCGGGTGAAAAAAGAAGTGTTTCAAGGTATTATTTTCATTGCTTGTTTGAGAATTTGGAAATTTAGAAACGAGTTGGTTTTTGAAAACAAACCGGTTATTTTAGAAGAAATTATTGAGGATGTAAAGGTCGTGCGGGTTCCTGTGTTGTTGTAATAGATCAAAACTTAAAAGGGTCTCTTGAGTATATTGGTATTCCTTTAATCTTATGTACTTCCGTCGGTATTTTTTTGTAGCCCTTTAATTGTGAAAGTTTGTCGTGTTTTATACTCCGTAATAGTTAGTTAAAAAGGAAAAAAAGAAAACGACACTCAACGTATAATGAAACTTCGTTTTAATCATTTATCAACTTATTATAAAAATATTAAGATAGTTAGCCTTTTGTTCTATTTTATTTATTTGTTTATAGATCCCGACCCCATGTGATCCCAACCTTATCAAAATATCATATATTGTAACAAAAACCGATATTTTACATGTATCAGATTGGGCTAAAAGATGGTACACCCGGTTGAACCGAGTTATATCGGAAGGTTCAATCGGTTGAATAACTTACGTTATAATTTCCTATAAATGTAACTTCAATGCAAAAATAACCCAAAAATAATGATTCCATAACAAAAAATAATCTAAAAGTTAATTCATATTAAAAAAATAATGCAAAAACACTCAATTTAAAAAAAATTGTCCTAAATTTTACACATTTGAATGTTAATTGCTGGGTTAAAAGTAATATTGAAAAAATATGGTCTGCAAATATCAAAAATTTCTCAGACATAAAACCGGTTTGCCGGTAAAAACCAGTATTTTAAACAAAAACCGTCGGTACGATGCTCTAGCAAACCGGCCAAAAATACCGGACTCAAAATACTGACCTGCTGTGCGAAATCCGGTTTAACTGGTTCAACCGACCGATTTAAACTGGTTTTTAAAACACTGCAAAATATAATATTCAATAACGAAAGTCAGAGTAAAAAAAAAAAGCAACTCTAAAATTTTTGCCGCATGAAAAAATTTCTCGGCCCACCAATGTGTTCCAATTAGGTATATACTAGAGTATAACTAGAGTGTGGGAGTTTTTCATTTTTAAAATGTACACACTTAGAGCTCAAACCTAAGTGAGAGCTTAAACTTTATATATTAAATTATATTATATTATATCATACTAACACATTGTATAATTACATGTGTTATACATAGAGATAAGCTGGTAAAGCTCGAGCGTAGCCCGCGTATAAGAGCTTGAAGTCGCCTCAACTCATTAACACCATATGAAAAAAATCCACTTTGTAATTATGAAGGAAAAACATGTAAGATAAACAAGTAACTGCTAGTTAATATTGTAAGTTGACAATAAGAGACCCCACACTAGGTGTACATTGAAAGGTTGATTCACAAAAGTCCTCATTTATTTGATAACCATTAATACTTTGAATTAACTTCTTTTATAAATAGACAACTTTTAAGATTAGCATTTTATTAAGCCCTTGATTGTAAGAACAATTTACATCAAAATGGCAAACAAATCTATCATCTTAATCACCGTTTTGGTCGTCGTTTTAGCAGCGACACAAGCCGCAGCTCAAGTGCTTCCAACTCATACCGTTGTGTTTAACTTAAGTGGAATTGTGTCGTGTTCGGTCAATGGAAGTGTTAACGGCACAACCTCATCCCCTCCTTTCCCTAGTAAGAACACCATTCCAAAATTATGTTCATACAATCACAACCTGTAAGAACTTTAACGATATAAAGTTATGTTAGTATTCATTACTAATATCACTATTTTTATTTATCTATTTTTATGACGCCTGCTTTAGGTATTTTACTATTACCTATCTATTTATTTATTTATTATAGGTATATGTTTTTCCTTTATTCCGACGGATCCAACGGAATTTTAGTGGGTCTGACGGAATTCTTCATCTTCTACCTTTCAAACCTTAAATCTCTATAATCAACCTTCATTTCCATCTTTCTTATTTTTCCACAAAATCAAAAAATCAATAGGCAAATCGCTTAGTTTTTCGAGGAGAACACAACGATAGTGTTCAATTTCACTCTAGAACTCAAAATCAAAAACCTCTGAATTGAAATTCTATGGTTCGTCGGACAAATTAAACAGTCGGATCCGACGGAAGCGTGAACTGAACCGTCAGATCCGACTGTTTATTAATACGCCGGTTTGTTTCATTAATCTGTCGGACAAAACGGAAAACGGTAGGATCCTACGGAATAGTATGCTTTGTGGCGAGTCTTGATAGGCTCATTACTCCGTCGGATCAGAAATGGTTCCCGTTAGATCCGACGAATTAGTTTGGCTATTTTGGAATTTGTTTTGATCTTGGGTTAAAACTGGAAAAAGTTAGTCAAAAATGGCCAGTTTGGGGATTTCCTTGAAGAGCAAGGCTATCAAGCCTTTGCTTGAGGCCCTTTTAGGTTTAACATCCAAATGTATATGGTATTAAATTGATGCTTTGTAGCCCATTTTCCTTCTGGCGCGATGTAAACATTGCTTTTTCATCAATCTAATACTGAACTTTCAATTAAAACACATTGAAACAAGTAAGAATCTAAAACGAATGAGTAAAGTGATTTATGTATATTCTCGTGTTCACATATGCTGTAGTCCAATTATCATGTGGCGGAAATACAATTAACTCTACCGTAACAAATACAATTAAATGTTTGTGGTTTACCAACTCAACTATGATTAATTGATTTTAGCCTTCTATTATTTTTTTTTCTTAATTGATATAAATTTACAATCTTCCATTTTGATTTCTTTTAAAATACAAACACAAATTATTCTTACTAATATATGTATTTTAGAAAATTATTTATATCCTATAAATCCATAAGATATGTTATTATGTATATTATTACATATAACTTTTTTATTTTATTTCTTTAACCACCCATGCATCACGTGGGCTCTATCCTAGTATATAACGTATGAATAAAGTAAGACACGTGCTGATATTAGTTATTGTTGGAAATTTTGGACTAATAATATTTATTAGTATGCGTTAGTGATAAACTAATTATTAACAAGTCCAAAGAGTAGAGATGAATGTGATATCGATACTCTAAAGTGTGTAGTTGAGAACTTGAACATTGGTAAAAAGGGAAATGGGTTTGTCCCAAATTAGTAGAACGCTTGAGAGTTGCCTTAGTATTTTTTTATTTATTTTTGTGGTTCAATCGGGTCATACAACAAGTGTCGTGATCTGAGCTAGTGGGTGACAAGTGTCGAAATGGTTGGTGAGTCACAAGACACGTGTCGTGCATGCACATGATGTTGTTGCATGTGTGACACCTATGGGACATGTGTCATCACATCACTAGCTCATGCGACAAGAGTCGTGTTGGTGGCTCTGGACGTGACATGTGTCATGCTGACTCATGATGAAAACTTGCTATAAATAGCAAGGTCGGGTGGCATTTTTGAGATACCGAAACCCGGATAAGTCACATCATGTATGTACACTCGACCCAAACACACAACGCCAAACCAATTTGTGTTCTCAGTTCCAACTCTGTTTCGATCCCGATCTCTCGTTACAAATAAAGTTAGGGTGCTAGGGTAACTCTGGCAGTACATACTACTTCAGCTGTTTTACCCTGGAAAACAGACGGGCTCACAGAGGTAGCCCGAAATACGTTTTAAAGGACCTCTGTTCAACGGAAATCCTCAGCCACAACCGGGAACCACAGTTTGTTAAATCTTGCAGCTTAGAAGATACGGATGGCTTCTGGTGATCAAGAGAGGTTCACCAAGAGAATGACCACATAAGAAGACACGACTAGGAGGTGATGCTCATGTCTCGGTAGGTCTCTGTCAACATGGCTCCGATGCACGATGATCAACTCGTCTTCAGCTCAGTTGAAGAATTCACTATAGGAGCACAAGTTAATGTCCTCGATATGAATAAAGTTTTGTATATATATATTATATTTGTTGTTATTCTCGTTTAAATTTGTATACGATATATGTACTACAATTTCCCAAATTGTATAAAGAGATTATTTATTTGTTTTATTAATATTTTTTTATAAAGTCGTGACCCATGTCCTACGGTTAGTACACTAGTTATATAAATTTTATGAAATGATACAAGAAAGAACGAACCGACATTTATAAACGAGTATAATTATAGAGTTTGGAAAACACCCAGATGTAAAATATAATCAACGAAATAGATTTGTAATAATGTAGCCTTAACAAATTGTTTTCAACGTTAATAAAGAAAAATGTAATATCCATAAAGATAAAAACTTTGTTAAAAGAGAATTTTTTTACCAGTTGGGTGTAGGGCTGTTCACGAACCAAACCAAACCAAACGCGGGCATGCTCATACTTGGTTTGGTTTGAAAGTGAGCCGAATCGAGCGGATTGAATTTAAATAAACGAGCGATATCTTTATGCTTGAACTTGGTTTGGTTTTGAAACCGAGCGACTTGGTTCGGTTTGGTTTTGCTTTATTTCGTACAAAGTTTCCAATTTTAAATTTCTAAAACTTCAAAATATCATTAATTCAAGACTTTCAACTCTAAATTGTCTAAACTTTCACCTTTAAAATGTATAAAACTAATAGTTAACAGCAAAACATATATAAAACGAGTGACTATGATTTAATTTGAACCTTGAATTCAACACAAAAGAGGAAATTTTAAAAACTAAAAAAAATAGTATACTTTTATATATAAAACTAATAAATAAAAAATAATTCGAGCAAAACGAACCGAACCAAACCGAGCGAGGCTTTGCTCGAGCTTGGATTGCTTTTAAACCGAGCCGAGCTGAACGACTCACTTCCAAACCGAGCCAAAATCGAACGAGCATTTTTCGAGCGAACGACGAACGAGCGGCGAGCAGTTTGGACAACCCTAGTTGGGTGTAGATACGAAACATATTTACCATATTAGTGTACTTCTAAAAATATTTACTAATATGGGTAGTTTTTGTTAGTTTCATTATTAAGGGGGTGTTTGAGATTACTTCTTAAAAATGTTTTTTGCTTTTTGGAGAGGGAAAATGTCTAAAATGCCCCTCCAAAAGCACCTAAAAACATCAATTTTGTGCTTTTATGTGCTTTTGGAGGGGCATTTTGAACATTTTACTTCACCAAAAAGCAAAAAGTAAAAAAGAAGAAAAGAAAAAAATAGACGCTTCACACACTCCCTCAACCATATCTCCGACGTCTCCGACGTTTACTTTTTGATTTTAGTTGTGTTGTTGGCACTCCGATTTCAAACAAAAAGAAAACGATTTTCGAAGTTTGTTGTTGATTTACATGTTGATTTTACTCATATATGCTTATAATAATATATGTTTCAGATTTTGTAGTTTGTAATTTGTTTATAATAATATGTTTCAGATTGTGTAGTATGCAAGATGTTTATAATAATATATGATTTACTAACATAAGCATAGATATAATTATAATGTGTCATATATTCAAAATCACATGTCAAATTCTTCAATATAATTACTTATCGTGTTGTTTATTTTATCTCAGGTTGTTGCATTATCATTCAGAATGAATAGGGTTAATGCAATATTAGACATGATTCAAAATGAGGATTTTAAAGCGATGTCTCAAATTGCTATTGTAAATAATGATGATGTGGTAGATGATGAAATTGGAGATGAGATGGATAGTGATACCACTAAGGCCAAGTGTAGTGGGCGATGTTTGGGGGCGACTTGGGGCTAGAACACCCCCCCCCCCCCCGGCAATTTTTGGGCGATTTGGGACACCCCCGTCCCTCGTACCACCAATATTGTCCGCTCTGCCCACGGAGAGCTCACGGATTTGTTTTTGGTTGCCCAAAACGCGTTGGTGATTGAAGAGGCAGAACATTACTTATGAACCAGTGATCTCTCTTGTCCACGGCCGATGTGGGATAGCGTAAGAGTGGGACGATGTTGTGTTTGCCAAGGGTGTTACAGACAACCCCCTTTGGACTCATCGTCCTCGATGAGGCGTGTCCCAACATCCCGAACGGCACAAGAGTGGCTTTGATACCAACTGTAACACCCCGGCCCCTCGCACCACCAATATTGTCCGCTCTGCCCACGGAGAACTCACGGATTTGTTTTTGGTTACCCAAAACGCGTTGGTGAAAATCTGTCACACCCCAACCTACGGCGGAAATGTCGGGGCGCAGACTGATTGTCACAGCTCTCAAGGTTACTATCATGCACAATATAAGTTTCAATATCTATTTAATAATTTCAAATAAAACAAATATTCATGTACATCAATGTTATAAATAAACAATTAAATTAAACATCCAAAATTAAGTTCTTGTATCTTTTCTCTAACATGCATCCTAAGTTGCTTCAAACAGTCTTGATAATCACATCACACGATAACCTGCATATGCGTTGAAAATAATATAGTTTGTCAACACAAGGTTGAGTGAGCAACACACCAGTTTAAATGTACATATGGTATATGACAAAAATATGTAGTTACAACAAGTCATATGAGAATAACAAATTAACCAAATGAGCAAGTATAACTGAGATGTCGAGAAGCACAAAGCTATAACGACTGGCGTATGAACATACTAGACTGAGATTATGTTGGACCTCTCCGAATGCGAAAGCATACAAAGCAAATAAGCACATAAACAAGTAAGGTATAAGTTGTTAACACATAAGACGAAGTTGCAGTTTTAAGTATAAGTATATAATGAGAAATATATTTACGCATATGTTCCCAAAACATAGAAAACAAGTAAAATAGGGGAATGTGGTACTCACCTTAAAGACGAACAAAGGAAGATTAAGACAACGAGAAGACGGAAAAGGTCACACGCGAACGTTAAATTCTAATGAGAAAAGAGAGTAAACGAGTATGCTAAGTAACGAACTTATTATGAACACTAACTAAACAATATTATAATAATTTAATATTATATATCAAGATTATTATATAAAACAATTATTTTAAATAAAAACATAACTTAACCAATATTATTTGTAGTTTTATAAAATTAGTTTATTTGATTTATATATTTACTAAAACATTTGTTTTTTTAAGTTATAATATCCTTTACGTATACATATATATACACCTTTATGTATACGAAAACATGAATTAAACGAGTATTACAAACCGGCTTTTATTAAAACAATATCTTTTGGTTATTAGTATTATTAATTCATTAAATCCGTTTAAAACTGTATTATATTATTTTATTAAAAAATATTCTTTAACTAAAATAAATCTTTAAAAATATTTATTAGTTTGTTAAAACATTTAATATTGTATTTACGTGGTATTATATATACGTGTATATACATATATGTATATCTAAATATACGTATACATACATACACGGACAAAAGATGTGAGAAACAAGTATTATATGATCGGTTTTTAACGAAATAGTTTTATTTAATCATTAGTATTATTAAAGGTTCTTAAAAGAAATAAATATACAAAAAAAATAGAAAATCGGTGGATTTGTGACGCTAACAGTACCATTCAGAGAACAAGTTACAACTCCACTTACGTTTGCCAAAACACCAACACTCGGTAGATTCAGTATAATTCCTTGGGCTTTAGCTTGTGTTGCTACTAAAACAAGAACCAAAACCGCGATTGAGATGATAGATTTCATTGCCATTGATTTAAAAGAGTTATTGTGTTCACAATCAATGGCTTGATACAAATCTAATCTTGAAAGTTGCCTATTTATAGCCAAAGTTAAACTATAATGTAGCTTTCACATGTTTGAAAATCAAAAAATAGTTATTAGATCATCAAATAAATCAAGACTTTTGTGAATAAAACTTTTAAATTTGCATTTGACCTTCGCAAAATGGCATGCGAGTTGTAGTTCATAATTTAATGCATGCTATAAATTTAATTTGGGTAATGCCTTTGTTATCTATTTGCACATATGATAACATTGGTGTGTTTTATCAACAAACATTTATTTGATGATCATACGTGTACGTCTTTGTTCAGACTATGTGTAGTAGTTTTAACTTATGAGTAAATTAAAGTGTCAAATTCTTACCACGTAGGCACTAGAACTTTTAACTTAATCACCCTTTTCACAAAGGTGTAATGGTTTTAAATAAAATTTAAATAAAATTATATTATATTATATTAAATAAATAAAATAAAAAATGTTTGATTGGTTGGTTAGTTTTGAGTTGGCCCCACACCCTCCTGCCCGATTAGTGCTCGTTAAACCTTTGCCGAGTTGAAGTTTGGTGCCTCGCCAAGGCGCCCAAGCATGCTGATTTGGCTACATGTTCATGCCTCATTGATTCTCCACCACACTCACCTCGTAAAATTCACATTTTGTATACATGTAAGAAGCCCAATCAAAATGTGTCGGAGCTCTATGTATAAAGTCTAAACTATGCAATCTAATAGCCGATCATGATTAATTCAAAATTCAAACTCAATTGACTAGTCTTTAGTCGTTGTAACTTATTTTTGTAAAGGAGAAATTTACTCCACAATAATTGCTATCCTTCTGTATATATTATTAATCTAGTTAATGAAAATAATCATTCAAGATCAATTCCTTTCATGGTATCAGAGCTAGGTATACCTTGCCTAGCAACCATTGAGCATCCTACCTTCCTCCTTCTTCTTCACCATGACTGGCTCTTCCTCAAACTCCTCCTCTGATCCAACAACCACCCTGTTGCATACTCTTTTACACCTCATAACCATTAAACTCTCTTCCACAAACTTCCTTCTATAGAAAAATCAAGTTTAACCAGTGCTCTCTTACCTTAACCTCCTCAATCATGTTGATGGCTCTTCCGTTGCCCCTCTCGCAACCCTCACCGATAATAATAAATTCATCCCCAATCCCGCCTTTATCACTTGGAAGGAGGCTGACCAGCGAGTTCTCATCCTCCTTCACTCCACCTTAACCGAAGAACCCATGGCAGAGGCCATTGGCCATACCTCTACCTACCATGTTTGGCAGGCACTTGAGCACGCCTACAACCACCAATCTGTTGAACGGATGCACACACTACGTGATACCCTTTGTCAGTTACAAAAAGGGACATCACCTGTTGCTGAGTTTGGTTGCAAATTCAAATCTCTATGTGACCAGTTTGCCGCAATCGGTTATCCAGTGACCGACGAAGATAAACGACATTGGTTTCTTTGTGGTCTTGGCTCCTCATTTGAAAACTTTTCAACCTCTTAACGAAACGTCAAACCCCCTCCACCGTTTCGTGAACTACCCGCTCAAGCTGAAAATCATGAGCTTTTTATCCAGACCCTAGCCGGTCCTTCCACCCCACAAGTCGCTTTCTCTTCTCAAACCCAACGATTCCCGTCTCACTCCAAATCATCTCATGATTCCGCATCTCGAGGTCGGTTTCGGGGATCCTCTTCTTCCCACCGTGGTCGTTCAACTAATCCTAGGCGACCACCACACTGTCAACTGTGCAGAACCGATGGCCATTATGCGAGTGCATGCCCTAATCTCTCAAGTTATGCACAACGAGCCGTCCCACTTGATGCAAATCTTGCTCAAGCTTTCCATGCTCAATGCAACATGGCTCAGAACACCCCCTGACTGGACCGTCGACTCCGGAGCAACCGCTCATATGACTCGATCCACTGATGGTCTTGACCAATCCCATGCTGATTCGGGTAATACGCTTGTCACATTCGGTAATGGGCAATCTTTATCCGTTACCCAAATTAATGGAATTGGTACCAGGTATTGAACACGAACTCAGACTCGTTAATTTGGCTAACACCCAAACACGAATATTATATTGAGAAACTTCACAAAACTCAATTACCCAATTACAATCTCTAACCCCAAAGCACGGGTATTTATAATCTAACCTATCACAATTAGACTACAACTAGGATTGCTAAATAATAGGACATCATAATAATACTAACAATTAAATCTAAGCACGTTTAATTGTTTATAATTATCCGCTCCTTAAATCTCGTTACTTAACCTTGCACGCCAAGTAACGGCCTTTAACCGAAATTCCCAACAATCACCCCCGGAATTTCGAACTCGAAACCGACAAGTCTTCAACTCCAAGAAATTCCCGCATCTCCGTGAATTTGATTCTCCCAAGAGCCTTAGTCAAGATATCGGCACATTGCTTAACACCACTAACATGCTCGACACTTACTTCTTCACGATCAACACATTCTCGAATGTAGTGAAACCGAGATTTGATGTGTTTGGTCCTTCCATGGAAAACCGGATTCTTCACGAGTGCTATTGCTGATGTATTATCAATACGTAACACCACTGCTTGAATTTCCTTGTCGAATAACTCACTTATCAAGTCTCTTAGCCAAACCGCCTGACACGCGGCTGCGCTTGCCGCCATGTACTCTGCTTCACACGATGAGAGTGCAACCGTGCACTGTTTCTGAGAACACCAAGTAATTGGTGAAGACCCAAGATAAAACACATGCCCCGTAGTGCTTCTGCCATCGTCTTGGTCAATGTTATGGCTACTATCACTATAACCAAGTAACACGTTTTTCCCACAAGTGTAAGAAATACCAAAACCAAGAGTACCTTGAATATAACGAAGAATTTGCTTTATAAGAGTTGCATGGGATTGCTTCGGGTTTTGCATGTACCGGCTTACGACTCCGACCGAATACGCTAAGTCGGGACGAGTTTGTAACAGGTACCAGAGACACCCGACAATATTTCGATATCCCGTAGCATCAAAATCTTCTTCGTCTTCATATTTAGAAACTTTTATACTCGGATCCAATGGAATTTGAGCAGGATTGCAAATCTCCGTTCCCGCTTCAGCTAAAATTTTCTTCGCATACGCTTCTTGCTTAATTTTTATCCCATCCTTGCTTTGTGAAACTTCAATTCCGAGATAATAAGTTAGCTTTCCCAAATCCGACATTTCCAAGTTTAAAGCCATCTCGCGCTTAAACTCCATAATTAAGTTTAAATTTGAACCCGTCACGATTAAGTCGTCAACGTACACACCGACTATTAAAAGATCGGTTCCAATTTTCTTTCGGTATACCGCTTGTTCTTCTATGCACCGGTGAAACTTCACATTTATCAAAATACCGTTCAACTTTGTATTCCACGCCCTAGGAGCTTGCCTTAAGCCGTACAACGCTTTGGATAATTTGTATACTTTTTGCTCTTCACCCTTTTTAACAAAACCAAGCGGTTGAGAAATAAAAACTTGTTCTTTTAACTCGCCATGTAGGAACGCGGATTTGACATCGAGGTGATGCAATTCCCAACCTCCATTCGCTGCGAGAGATAAAAGTAAACGAACCGTTTCGAGTCTAGCCACTGGTGCGAAAACCTCATCAAAACCGACTCCGGGTTGCTGAACATAACCCTTTGCCACGAGTCTCGCCTTGTGTTTATTAAGCGAGCCATCCGCGTTTCTTTTAACCTTGAAAACCCACTTAAAACCAATCGCCTTTGCACCACGTGGTAACTCGGTCAATGTCCACGTATTATTTTTATTTATCGAGTCAATCTCGATACGCGTTGTATTCATCCACTCCGGTTTCGATTTTGCATCATCAAAACAAACCGATTCATCATCCGCAAGTAATAGCAAATCTTCATCAATTATACTCGAATTCAAGACATAATCATTAAAATGTACCGGGGTAACCGTGGCTCGAGAAGATCTCCGAACAGTTGGCTCAGGTGTAACCGTGTTGCTTGTATCAGCCGGGCTTGTTGGAGCATTTTCGACTATCGGTTCTTCATTGTATTCGCCACCCCTATCACCACTTGAACTCGTAGAGTTTGACTCGGGGTTCGCCCCGATGTTTTCGGTATTAATTGTTCCTTCTCCGGTGTCAATTTCATCACCAAAGTTAACCCAAAACATGCCAGGTGCTCGATCCTCCTCGTCGATTGTTTCGGTACTTTTACCCCAATTCCAACTTTGCTTTTCATCAAACACCGTGTCACCCGCTCGAGTCACAACAATTTTTCTAGTCGATGGATTGTATAAACGATACGCCGCCGAACCTTTCCCGCTCCCGAGATAAACTAAACGATTCGAACGATCGTCTAACTTCTTAATATTTCCCGCAACTATTTTTGAATACGCAACACATCCAAAAACTTTAAGAAATTTAAGATCCGGTTTCTTTCGCTTTAACATCTCATACGGTGTTTTGTCTTTTAACGCTCGAGTTGGAATTTTATTAATCACGTCGGTTGAATGCCTCACCGTTTCACCCCACAAATAATTCGGAACTTGTCTCGCTTTTAATATGCTCCGAGTCATATCCAATATCGTGCGGTTCCGCCTCTCGACAACACCGTTTTGTTGAGGTGTATATGTAGCAGTTAAATGCCGAATAAACCCCTCATTTTCTGAGAACCGATTGAATTCACGAGAGGTAAATTCTCCCCCTCGATCGGTTCGAAACGTTTTGATTTTCTCACTATTTTCCGCTTCCACCATGACTTTAAATCGCTTGAAGGTGTCGAAAGCTTCACTTTTTTCCTTCAACAGAAAAGTCCACATGAAACGAGAAAAATCATCTATCAAGACGAACACGTACCTATTTCCGACTATGGTACTAGGAGTAATGGGCCCGCATAAATCTCCATGGATTAGTTCCAACGCTCGGGTTGCTCTAAAAGTCGCCGACTTCGGAAACGGTTTCCTCGTTTGCTTCCCGACTAAGCACGAGTCACAAATTTGATTTTCCTGATCAACTTTTGGCATTCCAATGACCATATTATTTTTCACCATTTGTTTCATAGACTCGAAATTTAGGTGTCCTAGTCTCGCGTGCCAAAGCCAATTCTCGTTATCAATCCGGACTTGTAAACACACGGGTTTCCCCGTCTTTAATTTTATCGTATAAAGACGATTCTTGGATTGAGTAACCCGCATCAACAATTTTCCTTGATCATCATACATCAACAAGTAATCATCTTTCATACGAATATCACAACCACTTTCCGTTGCTTGCCCAAGACTAATAATATTACTTTGTAAACTAGGAATATAATAAATGTCGGTCAATAATTGTTGCTCCCCCCTTTTACCGACTAGCAATATCGACCCTTTCCCGCAAATATCCACATAAGACCCATCTCCAAATTTAACTTTGACACCAACACGCTTATTCAATTCAGAGAAAAAGGATAAATTACCCGTCATATGGTTGCTCGCACCGTTATCCAAATACCACAAGTCTTGTTCGTTCGAACCACTCTCGTAATCTTTTGGTATAACCTTCTGTTCATTCAAGTACACTTTTTCTTGAACACACTGCACCATATAGAGGGACGGGTCTTTTTCTTTTGCTTCGGCCAAATGTGCTTGCCTCTCTTTCCTTCGTACCGGACACCTCGAAACGAAGTGACCAAATTCATCACAACGAAAGCATTGAACTTCGGAGTAATCCTTTTTACCCTTTCGTTTATCCCCTTCGTTAGACCCACCTTGTGAACCACGGTTTTGACTCCCACGTCCACCACCACGTCCACTACTACGTCCTCGATTCGAACCTTTCCTGCGCCCCCCTACTCGATTCGCGTGAAAACTGATTCGAACTCGAAGAGGATTCAGGATTATTAAACAAAAGTTTACCTTCTTCAGAACGCAACACGTGTCCTTTGATACGCTCCTCATAAGTTTTTAACCTCCCGAAAACATCCTCATAACCGACTGTTTTAAGGTCTAACATTTGCTTGAGGGATGCTACAACTTGGATAAACCGGCTCGGCAGGCTTGTGAAGAATTTCCGGACTAGCTTCCTTTCTTCATACGGTTGTCCAAGTGTGACTGCTCTAGAAGAGATCGCGGTTATTCTCGAGGCATACTCGTAAATGGTTTCGGTTTCTTTCATCATCAAAACATCAAATTCACGTATTAGCGTATGAAGTCTAGCATTCTTCACACGTTCCGCGCCCATATTTCTTGACTTTATGGCATCTCACATCTCTTTTGCCAATTTAAAATTACCGATTTGAAATATCTGTTCCTCGGGAATCGACTGGAACAGAAGCGCATTCGCGATGTTATTTTGCTTCGCGTCATTAGAGCCCGGGTCAATCACATCCCAAACTCCATGAATCCCAAAAATAACCTCCATATGCATACTCCAAATCGTGTAGTTTGTTTTCGTCAAACGCGGACACTGAAACGACCCGGAGATCGTCTCCTTTTTCGCTTGGTTCGCGTCACCCATCTTGGTTCTACGACTATAAGATTTTGAAAAATCCTTTGGTGTAACTGGTTCAATTTTTCCAGCCCACACAACAAAACCCGTTTCCAAATCTGATCCGAACACACCTTTCGGTTACAGACTCAAACTCTTGGGTTCTATTTCAATTTAACTTTGAAATATCACTTTTGCCTTTTGGAGCCTTCCTGATCACGAATTCAATTATTAAAGAAATATTGAATTCTTTTTTTTACGTAGCTCCTGTCCACACAAATATGAAAACCTTTTTCACTTTTGCAGGCTATTCCTTTTTTGTGTTTCCCAGACTCCTCCTTCAACAAACAAATAAACCCTCTTATATTGTTCAAGAAGAAATCACACAACAGGGTTCTTACAATAGTTGCTCGCCATAATCTTTGTTCTTCACAGCCGCTATTTGAACAAACACCTTGATTCTAGCACACGCCGACAAGCACCCGTGGTTATCTGATCGCCGATGGAGTTCCCTCACGTCGCAGGTTACTCCGATTGCAGCGGCTCAGATGATGAACACGGATGGTGTCTTGAAGGTCGTTGGGAGTTCCCTCACATCACAGGAGACTCCGACTTTTAATTGCACAGGTCCGACCTTCACGTCGGTTACCAAGTCGTCGATTAACAACGCTCTGATACCAATTAATGGAATTGGTACCAGGTATTGAATACGAACTCAGACTCGTTAATTTGGCTAACACCCAAACACGAATATTATCAATGAGAAACTTCACAAAACTCAATTACCCAATTACAATTTCTAACCCCAAAGCACGGGTATTTATAATCTAACCTATCATAATTAGACTACAACTAAGATTGCTAAATAATAGGACATGATAATTATACTAACAATTAAATCTAAGCACATTTAATTGTTTATAATTATCCGCTCCTTAAATCTCGTTACTTAACCTTGCACGCCAAGTAACGGCCTTTAACCGAAATTCCCAACAAAAATCGGTAACACTAAAATAAATAACATACCTCTTCATAACGTACTTGTTGTTCCAAATCTGTCAAAAAATCTACTTTCTATTAGTAGATTAACAAATGATTCCCCTGTTGATGTTTTCTTTTCTAATAATTTTTTTCACATTCAGGACAGAAAAACAGCGGTGGTCCTCGCCAGGGGCACATGTGAAAACGGATTTTATGTTCTCTCTCAAAGTCACAAGTCGTTTGTTGCTGCTCTTGCTGCTCCTTAACTTCGAGCATCTTTCAATAAATGGCATAGCCATTTAGGCCATGTTTCGTTTGATGTTATTTATGTTTTAAGTAAACTTGGACGTGTTTTTGTCACTTCTTTGTTGCCCAAACCGGGTTTATGTTCATCTTGCCAATTATCTAAGGCTCATCGTTTACCTTTTATTGAGAATAATAAACGATCATCGCATGTTTTGGATTTAGTTCATTGTGATCTTTGGGGTCCCGCACCCATTTCATCCACAGATGGCTACTTGTATTATGTTATATTTGTGGATGATTATTCTCGTTTCACTTGGCTTTATCCGCTAAAATACAAATCTGATTTCTATAATATTCTCACCACTTTTCTAAACTTTGTGCAAAACCAATTTGCATGCAATGTCAAAGTTTTTCAAAGTGACAGTGGTACCGAATTCACAAATCAAATGGTTCAAAATCTTTTTCACCAATGCGGTATTCATCATAGGCTTTCATGTCCGCATACACCACAACAAAACGGACGAGCCGAACGCAAACACCGTCATATAACCGAAACAGGATTAGCCATGATGTTCAACTCTCATGCACCGGCTAAATTTTGGCTTGATGCTTTCTCTTCTGCCACATACATTATTAACCGTCTCCCGACCCTTGTTCTTGATAACAAATCTCCATTTGAAGTACTTTTCAAACAATCACCTTCTTTTGCTACTTTTCGGGTGTTTGGTTGTCGTGTGTATCCGTATCTAAGAGACTACGCCAAGCACAAGCTTCTTCCACGAAGCATCTTTATTGGTTATAGTCCTAAATATAAAGGCTATCGATGCCTTGAACCGTCCACTTCGCGGGTATATATAACACGACACGCAAAGTTTGATGAGGACACGTTTCCATTTTCTGGGAATATTCCCATGGTTGATGAAGAAAAGCTTTTGTTATCAAACTTTGATGACAACATACCTCAACCAATTATTAACTAAGACATTACCAAACCCATGTCTCATAACACTTAAAACAATATTTCCACTCAAACAAAACCCATGTGCACTATTTGTCCACATCATCCCACTCCAACCATAACACCAAACCCCACCCAATCCACAACCCAAGATGAGCAGATCATAAACGACCCAATCACTCCAGCCCCCATCAGTTCATCTTCTCCATCTAACACTACACCTACATCTCAACTCAACTCTACCATTATGTCTACTACCACCATTCCTACCCCACCCACTCAACCTTTCTCAATTCCCATAGAAACAACAAATACACCACCCATAGACCCTCCAACAACCTCCATTCACCCTATGAACACCCGTTCCAAATCCGGAATCTCCAAGACAAAATATTTTGCCGATCTTACGAATTTTTCCACAAATAACCTCCATCATGCTCTATTTGCTACCAACATTCCAAAAGGAGTCAAAACAGCCTCCAAAAGTCAACACTGGGTGAGTGCCATGCATGATGAACTTGATGCCTTAAAAAATAATCATACATGGGAACTTGTCAACCGTCCCGCCAACTCTAATGTCGTTGGTTCAAAATGGATATATCGTATCAAATATAAAGCGGATGGTTCTCTTGATCGTTACAAAGCCCGCTTGGTTGCTCAAGGTTTTACTCAAGTACCCGGACTTGATTTCTCTCACACGTTCAGTCCCGTTGTAAAGGCATCTACCATTCGTGTCGTGCTAAGTCTTGCCACCATCTACGGTTGGCAACTACATCAACTAGATGTAAACAATGCGTTCTTAAACGGGCATTTAACAGAAACTGTTTACATGGAGCAACCACCGGGTTTCATCGATCCAAAATTCCCTAATCATGTATGTCGACTCAAACGTGCTTTATATGGCCTTAAACAAGCCCCACGCGCTTGGTTTCAACGTTTGAGCACCTTTCTTACGTCTCTCGGTTTTAAATGTAGTAGAGCTGACCCGTCACTTTTCATTTATAAAACCGATAACGTCCTAATTTACCTCCTTGTTTATGTCAATGATATCGTAATTACCGGTAATGATGCTCAAGTTATCAATGACTTCACTGTTCGTTTACACAAGGAGTTCAAAATCAAAGACCTTGGTAAATTAAACTATTTTCTTGGTCTTGAAGTCACTCAAAATTCATCAGGTCTCTTTCTAAGTCAAACTAAATATGCATTTGATATTCTTTCTAGAGATGGTTTACTTGATGCCAAACCCGTGGCAACTCCACTTACCACCACCGACACTTTCACCTCCACCGGCTCCCCGTTTCACGATCCAACTTTTTATCGTTCCTTAGTTGGTGCTCTTTAATACCTCACAATAACGAGACCAGACCTATCTTATGCCGTTAATCAAGCCAATCAATATCTCCAAAACCCAACCACCGCTCATTTTCAACTCGTTAAGCGAATCCTTCGGTACGTTAAAGGCACTCTCTCTTTTGGCTTAACTTTCGACCGGCCCATCAAAACTTCCTTGGTAGGATACTCGGATGCTGATTGGGCAAGGTGCATTGAAACAAGACGATCCACATATGGTTACTCCATCTATCTTGGTGGCAACTTAGTCTCTTGGAGCGCAAAGAAGCAACCAACTAAATCTCGTTCAAGTTGTGAGTCTGAGTATAGAGCTATGGCAAACACTGCCCCTGAGATCATTTGGCTAACTCACCTGTTACGTGAACTATATGCTCTTCCACCAGACCGCCCTACCTTATTGTGTGATAACAAAAGTGCACTATTTTTAAGTCAAAATCCCGTGGCACACAAACGAGCAAAACATATTGATATTGATTATCATTTTATTCGGGAACTAGTTGCTGCAGGTCGTCTACAAAAAAAATTTGTTCCTACCACGCTCCAGGTAGCTGATATCTTCACAAAGAGTCTACCTCGACCTCTGTTCGAACGAATCCGCACGAAGCTTCGCGTTGGACCCCTACCTGTTCGCTTGAAGGGGGTAATAGCCGATCATGATTAATTCAAAATTCAAACTCAATTGACTAGTCTTTGGTTGTTGTAACTTATTTTTGTAAAGGAGAAATTTACTCCACAATAGTTGCTATCCTTCTGTATATATTATTAATCTAGTTAATGAAAATAATCATTCAAGATCAATTCCTTTCACAATCAAATATTGTATTATATATTATAGATTTTTATAATATATAATACATAAAGCTCAAACTCAAACTCAAACTCAAACTCAAACTCTTATTAACCATGTTTAAGTTGAGCAAGGTTGTTTCCATTATTTTGGGTGCTCTAGACGATTGCTAAATTGTAATAACAGGGAAAAAAACCAAATATATAAATGTTTTTTTTCAAAGATTGACGATAATTGAATACAATATAAAAATACAAAGTTGTTGTAGCGATAAAAAAGGTGTATCTTCAGCCAAATGTTTGTGTGTTATAGTGTCACTTGAGACATGGGATAAAATCAGAGAGAAAAACAAAATTAATTAATTAATAATAATAATAATAATAATAATAATAATAATAAAAGAGAAGACTTTTGTATATAAAGCTCTAATTTGTGTCCGACGTTCGCATAATTAATGGCATGCAAGTTGTAGTATAACTTTATAAGTTCTGCTATACATTTTAATTTGAGTTATGCCTTCTTTATGTAATTATTTACAGCCAATAATATTGGTGTGTAATGTGTATTAATATATTATCGACAAGCATTTATTTGTTTGTCTACATTATTGTGTATGTTGTCCTTCATGTTTAGTAACTTTAGTTACAACTTACAACTAGAGGTGCACAATCGAAACCGGACCTGAAATAAATACCCGGAACCGGTTTTTCTAATACCCGAGTTTTTAATACCCGAACCCGTACCCGACCCTACCCGTAGGGTACGGATAGGATATGCATTTTGGCACTAAAACCCGAACCCGAACCGAACCCGATTTGTACCCGGTAATACCCGAAAACCCGATTTGTACCCGGTAATACCCGAAAACCCGATTTGTACCCGGTAATACCCGAAACCGAGGTTTTCCAATACCCGAAACCGGGTATTTCAAATACCCGAGTATAGCCGAAAAATACCTTAAAAATACCCGAATAATACCCCTAAAAAGTGTAAACTTTTAAAAAATCCAATCTATACCAAAAAAATACCGGAAAAAAACCCGTAAATAGGGTTTTTTCAATACCCGATAATAGGGTATTCAAATACCCGGTTTTAGAATACCCGGTTCTATACCCGACCCAAACCCGATGCATAGGGTATGGTTTTTAGAGACAATACCCTACCTGAACCCGACCCGATTACTACCAATACCCAGTCATACCCATACCCGAACCCGGTTCTATACCCGAACCCGGGTATTTAAAAAACCCGATTTGTGCACCTCTACTTACAACACTGCTTTCCTATATTTGGGGCCGGTCCAAAGGCTAGTCGGGCCTCAACTGATGTTGAGGGCCCGTTATAGAGAAGGGCCCAAAACTTTGGCCATGGTAATGTGGTATTATTTGTGTGTCTAGGGCCGTCCAAACCGCCCGTCGCTCGCCGCTCGCTCAAAATTGCTCGGAAAATACTCACTCGTTTTTTCTGCTTGATTGTAAACGAGCCGCTCTGCTTGGTTCGGTTTGTAAACGAGCCAAGCAACGAGACATGGTCTGCTCGGTTCGGTTCGGCTCGAATATTTTTAATTTATTTTAGATATAATTACATATGAAAAAATATATAAATATATAAACAAAACACATAAATATAAGCTTACAATTTTTTAAAACCCTTATAGTATTTTTTTTTCTATTCCGTTAGTTTTATAGTTTTAGATGTTCGCTTCATGTTTTTATAATACTAGAAGTTTGTTTACATGATTATTATATCTTACTTCAAACTTGTTTTTAATAGAAATTTACAATCTATTACACGTTTGTTTAACAACTACTAATTTATCTATAAAATATATTATTTACAATCTTCAAATTTGTTTCTTTTTGAAAATTTTCAAGTGAAAAAAAAATAATGCTCGAAATCGCTCGATGTTCAATCGAAAAATGCTCGATTCGATTTTGGTTCGTTTCGATTTTCGCTTAGTTCGAATTTCAGCCGTTCAGTTCGGTTGTAAACGAGCCAAGCCATAAGTAAGTCTTCGCTCGGTTTGGCTCGGCCCATGAACAGCCGTATTTGTGACTATGAACAACTTAATATCCTTGAGATAATTTAAATTTTGTTATACAATATTTGCAACTAAAGTATTGGTTTTAGCATATTTTCCTCACAACTTCACAAGCTATTCTAAAAGGCTTTTTGTTAAAAAACAATATAATAGCTTATAGAAAAATGTGAAAGCATGGAATAGACACTTTAGAACTCCCATCAAATCTTCAAAAAGTAGTAAATCAATTTCTTTTTCTATTATTGAAAGCGTTAGAAATTATTATCGATTATCGAGTGAGTTTTTCTGAGACGGAATGTCAACTGTTATACTGATATTAACATTTCAGACCAGACTTGATAAAGAAAAATTTTGAACTTAAGACCATAGGCTTTAACCATCATTTCTATATCAATGAGCCAGAAAGCTAATTGCGTTAATCAAATTGTGTCACTTTTTTCTATCATAAACCCAGTCTTTAACCCAACCATTACCAAACCATATATGAAGTGAATGAATATTCAAACTAAGCTCTATATAAATTAAAACTATTGTATTTTAAAAACTATTAAATAACAATTTTACGATATAGAATTCAATAACTTAATCAACCAAACAACCGTAACATAACCAGCATACAAAACAATGATAAAATTAACATTATAATTATAATTAATCCATAAACAAGCATGGCCATATAAAAATAATAACATAAAAATAAAATGTGTACTTAAAAAAGGGTATAATCGTAATTTCACTACCTTACAATATCTTATTACTTCATACCATTTTCATTTCCCATTTTCTTAATTCATTTTTCCATAAAATAGATGGATTTTAATATTTTATAACCCAACCAATTTATAAAAAAAATAAATTAAACGAAAAATGAAAGAAAAATAAAAATATCTTCATCTTCCAACGGACAACAATGAAGGCACAGCAGTCAAATTCGGTTTCTGCTTCGAGTTCGGTTTCGGATTCGGATTTTTCTTAAACGCCCTCATCGGACTTGCTAACGCCCATCCCCAGCTCTTGCTCCGAGCATGCAAATGCTGACGTGTTCCATCATCCGCTGACGTCACTCTTCCTCCAATCACACTGTCTTCATTATTATTATTATTATTATTATTATTATTTGAACTGAATGATGAGGTTGAAGATGAAGTAATCATAAAACCACTAAACAAACCTCCACGCCTGACTCTTTCATGGATACCGGGTTTGCCTTCGCGTTGCGACTCCACGCGCAGCAACGCGCAGTCTCCAAACCCGGTCGAGATTCTCTCGAAGAAATCACCCGAAAAGCTTCTGCTCCCGCACCCAACGGATCTGGATCTGGACACCTTCCTATCAAACGCAACGTCGTCGTCGTTTTCTTCCACCACGATATTAATATCATTAGAAGACATTGTTGACTCCGTCCGCATACTGGCGGACGGTTTAAGAGTTTTTTTCCCAGTAGAAGAAGAGTTTGGGTTCAGGTAGAGAAACGACCACAACCCACCACCACGCTTGTTGTTGTTAGGTGGGTGGTTGTGGTCGTAACTTGACTTGCTCCTCTTCAAAACAATATTATTGTTGTTAATAATATTGTTTTGAAGATGAGCATGTATATCTTTCTTTTTATTCTTACTCTTCTTCTTCCCGAGTAAGTGCAGTATTCGTGACCGGTTAGGGTTAGAATACTGTATATTATTCGAACCAGAAACTGAACCCATTGTGATGGTGTTGATTGTGTTGTTGTTGTTAGAGGTGATGTTGGTGGTTGTTGAACTAGTAATGTTGTAAATGTCAGATCTGAAGGATGGAGAAGATGAAGAAGAAGATGGAAAGACAGTAATTGGAAAAGAAGAAGAGACCAATTTGCCTAGCTTCTCTTGAAGGCAAAAGGCACAAATGCCACCACTTGGAGTGGTGTTTTTGAACGGATGATCAGTGCATATCATGCTATAGTCTCCAGTGTCGACTTCCATGATTAAAAACGCTTAAATTTAACAACTTTGAGAGTCTTTGAGCCCACAAAGCTTGATATTGATGTGCAAATGGTGTTTGTTAATGAGAGAAAATGGAGGTCAAAGGGTAATGTAAATGAAGAGTGTGTTGATTCCCCAGGAGCACGTGGAGGACTGAGTATGTGGGAGTATTGAAACACTGCAAGAGGACAGAAGATATAATATATAAGGACAAATAATGTGTGTAGGGTGTGATGGAGAGAAGGGTAGATTGGTCATTTAGTGTATGAGAAAGAATCTTAAGTTATGCTAAAGAAGAAACATTAGTGCTTTAACTACAATTAACAATATCTGTGTTACAGTTTCTGTCCCTTTAATCTTGATATTTGTTGCATCTTTTTACTCTCTTGTTATTTTATGACCAACACAATAATCATAAAATAATAACCGTTATAAGTAAGATGTTCGCAACAAAAACACCCGGGTACAAATACTTAACACCATTACAACATATTTAAATTAAAACTACACCACATCTCCCACGTTAGACCCGACCACTTAGATCTATCTTGAATCCATAAAAAGCTCAACATTTTAATCTCGGTTGTCATACTATATAATTGCACCGGCTTCTTTTCAAAAAAAAAATTATTTTATGTGAAAATAAATAAATGGAAAAATATAATGTAACAAATAAAAAAAGATAACCACATGAATTGACTTATAGCATTCTCAGTTCGTTCTCTAAAAATATGTAGATAAGTTTTATAAATTATATAATAGAACCATTTACAGTCACACTTAAAAAAAATATGGTACACACTTACGTATGATATTGGAGCTGTTATGAACGCTCTTAATGATTTGAAGCTTTGCACCTGCATTGGTGATGGTTTTACCCTGTCGTTGGTATTTCCGCCAAAAAAAACTAAAATGTTAAACAACTAAGGACGATAAAAATACTTTTATATGTGAAAAATGACCGATACCGCGATACCCTATTTTATACACAATAACCAAGCTAGAAGTTAGAGAAGAAGACACATCATCGTAAACTTGAAGTATCCACTTGATTCACATTCCATTATTTCTAGGATTGTTTGGCATCTAAACCTCAATTTTTTCTATTTTTTAAGCAAAATAATTGTCCTTTTTTTCTGATCTAAAACTAGGTAACAATAGTTGTATTATGCTTTAGATTTAAAGACTAGTTTGTTAATTTAATTAGATTAATCTTGTAGTCACTTCTCACAAGTGTCAAATGTATACTTATTGGAATAAGTGAAGACTTTTATCTATGATTGACCATCTTTAAACTCGATTGATTTTACTGTTTCTAGTTATTTCTAGATCTATGGTATCCATTTTTCTTCATTCTTAAGCCACCTTTTAAGTTATTAATCAAAATAAATAAAATGTTTTTATTAAAAACTAATTTAAAAATATATAACTAAACTAACAATGTAAACTAGTATATATAATATTATTAACAAAAAAAATTTACAAGATAAAATCATAATAAAAACAATAAAAAAAGAGTAAACTACGGTTTTCGTGAATGTGGTTTGTCCAAATCTGCGGTTTTAGTTCAATAGTTTCAAATTTGCGTTTTTCGTCCCTGTAGTTTCATTTCACCTGCAATTAAACCCGAATTCATTAACCCCGTCAAGTTTGGTCGTTAAACACATCGGCGTGTCCCTCACGTGAGGGCATTTTTGTCCCTTTTCTTCCCAAATAAACCTCAGTCGTAATTCGCAAGCCCCCTCACGGGAGGGGCTAGGGTGTATTTGGGGAAAAAATGGACAAAACTGCCCCTCACGTGAATGGTACGCTGATGGGTTTAACTACCAGACTTAACAAGTTTAATGAATTCGGGTTTATTGCAGGTGAAATGAAACCACATGGACGAAAATCACAAATTTGAAACTATTTTACTAAAACCGCATATTTGGACAAACCACATGGACGAAACCCACAGTTTACTAAAAAAGCATCTCATTCACATTCCTAACATTATACAATTACCCGCTTTATTACTAACACCGCCGCTCCATCCAAATGATCACAAGGCTTTAAGAAGTTCATGGCTTAAAAACGCTTTTGTGCTAGCACCACATTTAACGCTGCTTCACAGCAAAAACACAACGCCACAATGTCCAATCAATCGCATTGAGCTCAATTGCCCATCGATTACTCGTGTCGGCGTCAACCATCGTCTCCATTCCGCTTATCCCTCCATGACATCTACATCTCACCAACGTGATTGTTAACATTCATCCTGTCCCATCACCCGATCTCCACTCTACGCACCCTCATTGTTCGAGATCATGTTATATGTTGCTATGTTTTTTCTTTGCATTTGTTCTTTATAAGGATGGTAAAGAAAAAAAAAATTATTCTTGTTTTTTTTTTATTTTGGCTTAGAATGTTAGCGCATGCTTGATTTAATACATCGTTGTCAACTTGTCATGTCTAAGGCCCTATTAGATCTGATATTATAAAAATAAGGGTGTCGTTATTTTCACACTTTAGCCATGGCATTTAATACCTAACAAACAATAAATAAATGAAGCATAAATCGAAAGTAGTTTTGAGTCGGTGAAAGTTATAACTCATGTTTTTAAAATTAAAAAAAATATTAATAGAAAATATTGATCCTTTTATATATAACACAAATCGAATTACATCTGGATAATGGGTAAGGAACTACATCTGGTAGATCCTTTTAAAAAGAAAAAAAAGGATATTTTGTATATCTAACAAATGCTTGTTATGTATTAGTGTTGTAGATCTTGTTAAGCGCTAGTTGATATTAATCAAGATTAATTAAATTAGAATTTATGAGTTATATGTAATGTTTTTAAAATACATGTATATACCAATTGTTGTATATAAAATTTTTAATTATGATCGATTTTGACTGAATAGCAATTAATTGGTGACCATTAATCAGATGATTAGTCGACGTCTGGTCGGAATTTTTACAAATATAACTATTTATATCATATCACCTTATTTACCTCCAAGCCAGTCTTAAAAAAATAAATAGTAATAGCTTCATGCGTGAGTGTGCTTAATAACACACAAAAAAAAAAAGAAAGTTGATCACTTATATATAATTGACGAGTATAGTATTACTTATATATATTACTTATATATGATATCAATGTATATATTATAATTAAAATTTATTTTAAGGTAGTATCTAGACACCAACGAAATTAAAACTTTTAGTTATAATTAAAATTCTCATACTAAGGATGAACGGTCAACTTGGTAACTTGAAGGGAGCGCTCAGGCTGAGGGGTGTGGGGGGCGCGAGAGGGGGCGCGAGTGGGGGCTCCAGCCAATAATATTGTGACGTGTGGCAGAGAGAGAAACTTGATAAGATGGGTGTTGGTTGTGGTGCTCGCGCCCCGTGCCCTGGTGTGGAGGGGCGCGAGAGGGGGCGCGAGCGGTTTTTTTTTATTTTTTTATAAATGTATTAAAAAAACGTATTATTAAAAAAACTCATAAATTATTTAAAAAAACACACATTAATTAAAAAAACACATTAATATCTAAAAAAAAAATTAAAGTACTAAAAAAAAACATTATTCTTATTCTTCGGCTTGGTCTTCTTCGATCAACCTCTTCCGGATACGTTCCTTTTGTTTTTCCATCAGCATTTGGTCGACCGGATTTAGGTTACTGAAGTCTCTTGTAAGGAAGTCCAAATCTCTCATTCTTTTTTTTTTTTCCTTTTTGTCATTAGAGACCACCTCCATGGTTTTGTTGAATTTATTGAGGGATTCAACAAGATCGGTGATGTTTACGGCTTCCCCCTCAGCCGGTTTTTTCCCCCTGGCGTCCCTTCCCAATGGCCGCCTCCTCGGCGGTGAAGACGTTTCCTCCCCCGCAACGTTTAGGTCGAATCCAACCCGGCAATCCGACCCGGCGGAAGTGCTATACGCTCCAGACGAACTAGTTTTAGTCCGTTTCGGCCCTACTTCCGCATCAAGGTCCGGCGCCACCAGCTCAACCCACTTAGAACACCTTCTCAACCTCTCCCACACCTTTACATCGTCCCACGTCTTCACCGTCCCATACCTTCGCAGGCACTCCTGCTTCCACTCTTCGACAGTGAAATTATAAACCGCCAAATCGTCACTGCCACTTGGTCTCATACGACCGGCGTTCCTGTTGAACAGATTAGTAAACAAGCCGACAAATTTTCTGATTTCGGTCCACCGACCCGAAATCATATCGGCGTTCCGCTCTGTACTCCCAACGAGCGAATAGAACGTCTCCCTAACCTTTGTCCAAAAGACCTTGCTCTTTTGGTAGTCCGCTGCAAAATGCATAAATAAATTTGTAAGTCATTTAACTTTTTTATTTAACTTTTTTATTAAAAATCATTTTTAAAAACGTTAAAACAATTACCGCAACGCCGATCCTCAGAAATGACTATCCAAGCCCGACACAGGGCTTCCTTCTCATCCGATGACCACGGAGTGGTTTTCCGTTTCGTCCTTCCAGTCGAAGCCGAACCCGACCCGTCCGTTGCAACTTGTTTTTTCCGGTGGACTCGTCTTCTTTGTCCCGCAGCTTCACCTTCTGGTTCTTGTGTCTCCGGAACAACAAAGTTAGGAGACGGTTGTATGTTGGATGGTTGAAAGCCGGATGATTGTTGCGACCCCGAATAAAACATCGGTTGGTCCGGTGCCGACCATAAATCGTCGTAACTGTAATCTGAATCTAGGTTTGGGTACCAATTTCCAGCCATGTTTTTAAAAAACGGTTTCGAAGATGGGGTGATTTTGGGTTTTGGGTGTGGTATGTGATATTGGTATGTGATATTGGTTTTGGGTGTGGTATGTGATATTGGTTTATATAGAGAAAAATTTTTTTTTTTTTAATAAACATTATGAGCCCAACGGCTCTATTTACGCATCCCAAGACTCCTCACGCGTATTCCCAGCCGCTACCCCTCTTGCGCCTGCCTCTTTTTCCGCGCTCGCGCCCCTCTCGCGCCTCGGTGGTGTGGTGCTTGCGCCCCGGGGCGCGAGCGGATGGGCTCACGCGCCCCCTGTCGCGCTCCACACCCCTCAGCCTTAGTAGTAATTGTTTCGTAAGTTTGTAGTTTCTTAAATTGATTATATTTCTTTTATAATTTTTAGTTGTATTTTGAGTAGGTGTTTATTTAGGCTGAGGGGTGTGGGGGGCGCGAGAGGGGGCGTGAGTGGGGGCGCCATCCAATAATATTGTGACGTGTGGCAGAGAGAGAAACTTGATAAGATGGGTATTGGTAGTGGTGATAGCGCCCCGGGGCATGGTGTGGAGGGGCGCGAGAGGGGGCGCGAGCGGTTTTTTTTTTTTTTTTTATAAATGTATTAAAAAAACGTATTATTAAAAACAAAACATTAATTAAAAATCTATTAACATGAAAACTAATTAGAAGATAGTTTTTACGATTTGATTTCAATTTTTTGTTAATTAAAAATCTATTAACATAAAAACAATTTTTTTTTTTTAATATAATATTGAGCCCAACGGCTCTATTCCGGAATCCCATGCATCATCACGCCATTCCCAGCCGCTACCCAGCCCGCGCCTGCCTCGTTTTCCGCTCTCGCGCCCCTCTCGCGCCCCTCTCGCGCCCCGGTGGTGTGGCTCTCGCGCCCCGGGGCGCTAGCGAACGCCCTCACGCGCCCTGACTAGCGCTCCGCACCCCTCAGCCTCACAGTCAGATCCTGTTGTGACCTTTGCTATAATGAGCTTTCATGTTAGCCAGATGGGTTTAAATGGAGCATATGACTACATGAGTGCTTTTGAAGGTTAATGTTTTCGTGTGAAGAGCCGGTCTTGGTAGAATCCCAACTTCTAATGTAGTGTTAAACTGTTAATAAGAAAATGGCAATCAAAAAAGTTGGTGTTTGTTCAGTAATTATATCCCGAAATCAACGTTAAAATTTTTTGTTAGTCGCGAACCGTTATTTTTTTTCTTCTACAAGACACCATAAAAGTATATAATTAATATTGTTTTATGAGGTTATAATTTTCAGTCGGCATATGCTATGTTGTATTGTTTTGTTTAGTAATAGTGACATGACTAATATCTTATAAAATACAATATTTAAGATATTATAGAAAGCATTAATTACTGCATGGAGATAAGTGGGGTTAGAGGCGGTGTTAGTGTGTGATAATAAAATGTTGTTCCCTACAAAACATTAATAGAATCTCCACACGTGTTATTAGTTTGACTATTTGTTGTGTTTGAAGCTGTTCATGAGTTGTGTTGTGGTCCTCTTCATAAAACAAAAACACAACCATGTTTTGTGGTCATCCTAATACTTGGACTAAACATGCCCATTCTCACTCAATTTCTGTTTGTATTCTTCTCAAAGATTATTATTTTTATATTGTTATATTCATTATTCAATACCAGTGCTGAAGAGGTAGGTCCCAGCAGAGCCCAGTTGGACCCGCAAGACTCACCTTAAACAGGGACGTCTGCGCAGAGACCAACTGGATCCGCAGGACCAACCATGCTCAGAGAAGTGACGTCCTTACGCGCAGTATGCAAGCTGGTCCCGCAGGAAATGCCTCCCATGGTGAAGGACTCCGCCTGTTCCCGCAGCCTCGGATACAAGCCATGAGGGAAGGCCACCCGCGCAGCATGGCTACACGCACTAGGCACTTAACTCTCCCCAGTGTCACCTGAAGGAATGAGCAAAGGCGGGAGGGGGAAAACTCCCGCCTAAATGAGCCAGTCCGTATGGAGGATCTTTTGTGTGATACCTGACGAGGTACAGACAAAAGATCTGACCAAGAATGCGACAGCTCACTGACAGCAGCATGGCAGACAGCACGCCACAGCACTGTGACCAATAGCCGCCGCCTACCCACCAACTCCTGCCATACCACGTGCCTAGCCTGTAGTTGGCAGAAGAGGAAGAGTGCACGACACGCCTGCTCTGTGTCAGCCGCTACCTATCCACCACTCACAGGCAGGGCACGTGCATAGGTTACAGTTGGTAGCGTGTTGGGCCGGCTAAACCCCTTGGAAACCTACCTTCGGCTATAAATACCCCAAATGGTATGACCATCTCATCTTATCATATTATCATCATATATACCTGATATCTGCTCTAGCAATCTCTTAATATACTTTTATATTTAAAGAGCAATCTAGTCTGATTCTCACGCCGGAGGGTGGTCACAAGGAGGAACCCCCCCTTCTCAGTGACGAGCTCACGGTGTCTGTTTTGCAGGTTATCAGAAGAACCATCTTCCAAGGGTCTAACCCCTCGTGGGAAACATCTATCTAACCCCCAGGTTACCAGTAATCTGCCCGGGGTCCGGTTAGTGTTTCTTCATTGGCGCCATCCGTGCATAAAGCTAGAACTTCATTTTTCTCCAGTTTTTTCAAACTTCTAGAAAGATGGTTAAAGAAACTCCGGTAACCACAACCCCAGCTACTGGAGGGAATACCGGCAACACAGTTTTTACAAACAGTACCCCGGTTACCCAAGCCGGGGCAAGTGAAGTAAATTTTACGAACACTACCCCAGTTACCCAAGCTGGGGCAAGTGCAGTAAATAATCGCCCACTGGGATTCACCGATACCCAGTTTAAAAAACGAACAAGACTCCCCCGCCAAACTCTCGATGAAGTTAAGGCATGGGCGGAGGCACGACAAAAGGAATTCCAAGCTGAGTTGGACGAACGCTTGCGTTCCGTCCAACAGGCCGACGAATTCGAAGAATACTTGGACAATGACTCGGAGGAATCCGACTCCGACGCGAACCCTCGTCATAAGGCAAAAGGGAAGCGTAAAGAAACGGAAACCCAACCGAAAAGGCATTTTGGACAAGCCTTCAAACCAAAAAGCATAGATGGAAGTCCACGAGACTTCTCTAAAACGTTCAGACCAAACGTTACAAATGCAGGAACGTCCAAATTTGCAAGGGACATTGCTGAAGCAATTGCCCCGAAGAGTGCTAAACAAATGCCTAACATAGGCACATATGACGGCCTATCTGATCCAGACGATCATTTGAACAGGTTCATAGCGGGGGCAACCGTTAGCAATTGGACGGAACCCACGTGGTGTTACATGTTTCAAATGACGCTGGTGGGGGCTGCTAGGGTTTGGTTTGATCGTTTACTGGTTAACCACATTTACAACTGGGTAGAGACCTTCCGCAGAGCACAAACCTTTACACCCAGAGGACGAGAGAGGACAACGTCCTCACCGCCCGATTGAACAAAAAACGGAAGCAAGGCATTTGGCAGTCAAGGGTAAACTTTGACACCTCATCCGGCTTACAGCACCGATTGGGTGAAAGGGATAATGTAAAGCCGCACCGGAACTCCAGATGGACGCCACTTACCAAAAGCGTCACTGACATATTTGCTACTGAAGAACTCCCATGGCCAAAGCCTCCAGTAATCCGACATCGTCACGATGCTGATCGGAGCAAGTACTGTGACTATCACAGAACAAAAGGCCACAACACTGAAGAATGCATAGACGTAAAAGACATGGTCGAAACATTCGTCAGAGATGGGACGCTCGCGCACCTCGTGGCGAAATAAAAGCTAAGCAGGCAGGTGCGTGTGGAACCACGGCTGGAGTAAACACGAATAAAAAATCAGCTTCAATAGAGACTACATGCTGCGTAAAGAACGAGATCCCGAAACAGGTGCGTGTCGGCTCGATGGCACTCCTGTCCCAACATGGAAGGGAGTTCAATTACACAGTTTGCATGTAATCAATTCCAATTTGTAAAGAGAAGGCCAAGAGCCACTTCTAATGGAAATGATTCTCTTTAAGAATATCGAAGCTGATGATTTTACATTTATACTTTTCTGGACACTAATATGCCGGTTTTCACCGCATAATTACGTGAAGTCAGTGAATGGGAAGGCGGTCCTACCCGCACGAACCCAATAACGTGACAAACCTTCACGCAGGTCAGTTGAAGGGGAAAAAGTTCAGCACCCAAAAATGAAAGTGCCGGTCTATCCGCATGAATCATTAAGGAAACTGAATAATAACCTGTCAACAACCGCGCGTCGAACGGTTAAAACTATCCAACACTGGTGACGACATTCACATTACGTGAAGTCGTTGCGTGGGAAGGCGGTCTTACCCGCACGAACCCAATAACGTGGCAAACCTTCACGCAGGTCAGTTGAAGGAGTTCATCCCATTAAATGAAAGTGCCGGTCTATCCGCATGAATCATGAAAGGAAAATGAACACTAACCTATTGACAACCGCGCGTCGAACGGTTCAAAACAAAATTCTTAAAAAGGTAAGAAAACCTACACGCAGGTCAGGTATGGGTAAAGTTTTGCCATCCTAAGTGCAAGTGACGGTTCTACCCGCACAATCACGAAAGAGGAAGCAAAACTTCACACCTATTATCAACCACGTTCAAAGGTTAACTTATCCTCAAAAAGTAAGAAAAACCAGCACGCAGGTTAGATAAAAGTTAAAGTTTAGCCATCCTACCAAGTGCAAGTGACGGTTCTACCCGCACAATCACGAAGGAGGAAGCGAAACTTTAACCCACTATCAACCACGTTCAAAGGTTCTTATTCTAAACACTTGGAAAATTGCTATTTTAAACTAAGTATGCAAGTCATAAGTTTATAAAGCAAAGAATCCAATGAAAGGAATAACAATCGTATATTTCAATGATATATTACAACAGTGGCCGGGTAACTACCCGCCTAAAAGAAATCTATACAAAGCGAAGTCTATCTTAGCAGTGGGAAGGGACCTCCAGGATCAGGCTTCAGGGCCACCTCCGCTTGGACCAGCACCGTCAGAGCGCGGCTGCCCAAGGAAAGCCTTAAGGATGTTTAGCCCATCATCAGCAGCAGCAGCTTCGTTCACCTTCTCCACCACTGGATGCGGGAAGGCAGCGTACTGGTTCACAGCTTGGTCATAAGCAGCTTCAGTATTAACATTGAATAAAGGGAAGTTGGAGGGCGGAAAGCCTCTCTCAGCAAACCCTAGACCAAGCAGGAAGCCAGTCTTCTCCCCATCCTCATGAGAAGCGTTGAGGGCTGTGCTCATCGCATCGTCATAAGAGGTCTCTGAAAGGACCCGACGCACAACCTACAAAAGAATACAAAGTTAGAACATTTTCTAATTACGAGCGGAAAGCGTAAAGAAAAAGATAAAGATACCTGAGGCAACGCTTCTCGAAGCAGCCATTGGAGGGTAGCTTGACTTTCTTTATAAGCACGTTCGGCTCCGCTCTTATCAAGGTTGGCAAGTTGAACTTCCTTGGCGGCAGCCTCTTCGACGCTTTTGAGTTTCCTTTCAGTGCGGTCGAGCACCCCCCTCTGGTCAAGGATCTCCTGCAGCTTCTTGGCATCTTCCATTGCCAAGGCGTCATGAGCATGCTGAAGAGCCTTTAATTTGCATTTAAGCTGCTCATTCTCTTCGCGAAGCGGCTCAGCAACAGCTTCAGCCTTGGCAGCCCTCTCAGTTGAGTTTCGCGCAGTCTCCTTGGCCAGCCGAAGCTGTTCATTCACAGCTTGGGCAGCCTTGGAGCGGGCCTCGAGTCGCGCCTGGACTTCAACCTCGAGGGCCTTGAATGCCTTCTCCTTCTCGGCTGCGGCAGCGGCCAACTGCCGGTTCTCCTCCCGAAGAGCCCGCGCTTCAGATACATCTTTGGCGCGAGCTGCTTTTAACTTGTCGTTTTCACGACAAAGCAGCTCGACGCGGGGCTGCGTCCGGGCCTGGAGAACCCGAAGCTCATTGGTTAGCCTACCCTCTTGGTAGCTAGCCATGGCTTCCCCCAACGCACCATGAGGAGCAGCGTGGCGAGCCCAGTCCACGCACTCCACAGGGGTACGAAGGGTTGTTCCTCGGCGTATGTTCCATCTTGGAACATACACTTCATTGGAATCCGACACTGCAAAAGAAACAAAGGCAGTTAGGAAAAGATGATAAAAATATACAAAGGAAAAAGAACCCTACGTACCTGTAGGGTCAATAACAGGCCGATAGCCGCCAAACCCATCACCTGAACCTAAAGGAAATCCATCCAACAGGTCAGGTAGACGGGAAGGTGGCATAGATCGGCGGGAAGCCCGGCGCGTACCTGATGGTCCGGCCATCGGTGCCGGTGGCGCAGGTATAGTGGCAGCCGCTGTGGTAGCCATTGTTGGCGCCACCTCCTCAGCAACAGTAACCGCCGGCTCCGTGAAAGATGCTGTAAAAATTGCACTCACGGCCGGCGGAGACAACTTCTCAGCTGGAACAGCCTCAGGAAGGCTGGAACCAGCGGAAGCAGGCATAGACGCCTGGGTCGACGCCTCGGGAAGGCTGACCGAGCCTTCCCTCATTGGCGGGGGAATACTTGCTCCAACTCCACCCTGGAATGCGTCAACATCCACACCTGCACAAGCAAAAGTGTTAGAAAAATTTATTTGAAACAACAAATCTAGACAAGAATTATGGGGGCACTTACGGGGTTTCTTGAGCTTGAACGTATGGACGAGCGGGGGCGAACCCGATGGAGCCGGCCTCTTGACACCGGTAACCGTCGTCGTCGCTGCCTCCCCGGAGGTAACAGCTACAGCCTCCGGAGCGGTGGTCTCCTCACCACCGGGCTCCCCCGCCACCTCTGCACTATCTGACTCCGAGTCAGATAGGACTACCGGGTCGGCCGTAGAGGCCACCTTCTCCTTGCCTTTCCCGACGGCAGCCTTTTTCTTCCGCACCAGTGGAGGACCTTCTGCGGATTCCTCAGAAGAAGAAATGTCAACTCCAGCAGCAGGCACAGCATTGAGAGGTTCAGGGTAGAAGATAGGCTTACCTGGCCGTCGGTGGCTCAGGATCTCTTGGCCTGGCGGGTAAACCTCCACGAACCGACCCGCGGTCTGCTCTAAGATGGGCAACTCGTTCTCGTCCAGAGCACGAGTACCCATCCGTGCGGGACCATCTTCCTCCCGCGGGTTCAGGAGCGACTGAAGATCGTTCCCCTCTGAAATCAACAAGAAAGTTAGAAAAAATCGAAGTCAGCAAAATGAAACAAGACGTACCATAAGGGACAGAGTTCGAACCATATTCAAGAACGATCGGAACCTTATCCGCATTCGCCGCCTTCCACACCCGGCTCATCCCCAGCATCACCATCGCCGACTCCGGAAAACGGAAAACCGGGGACTGGACCCGGGATATCTTCGAGAACCATTCCGCCTCCTCGTAGTTGAGGGCGGGAAGGTTCGGAAGCGCCTGGCCATTCTTGAACTTCATGGCGAGGGGGATGGCGCGAGCGGATATGAAGAAGAACTCTCTTCTCCATGAGCGAAGACTCCGCTCGGTGGTACAAATCTTTAAACCCTTGATACGGGTTGTAAGAGTATACCACCCCTGGATGCACCTCCAAGTGTAGAAGGTCATCAGACGGTCAACGAGGGGCTCAAGGCCCAGTATCCGGCACACCCACTCAAAGTGCCGGACCTTGGCAATGGCCATGGGGTGCACCTCTGTCAGGTGCACACCGTGCCTCTCCAGAACACGGTACACAAACTTTGTCAACGGAAACCTAAGGTTTCCGTAGACAAAGAATGCAGCATAAACACCGATCTTGCCACTAGGGGCATCGTACACAGTATGGTGGGGTTCAGGAAACTCAGGCTCGAGAGACTCGAGCATGAACTTCCTGACGATATACTGGTACAGATCGACAGGAAGAGAGCACTGGCATTCGCCAGCAGTCTTCTGGTCATCAGCATCATGAGAAGGCATGGTGGAAGAAAGATGAAAAGAGATTTCAGGGTAACGCTTTACTGAACAGAAAAATTCGCCGGAAATTACTTGAGAAGAAGAGATGAAAGTGAAAAGTGTGAATTGCAAATAACCCTCTCCCCCTTTATATACTAATCGCAATTAATGCGGTGAATTTAATGCGAAGGAGAGAGAATTCGAAGGTGCAATGAAACTATGACACGTGGCAAAAAGCAGACTGGCAACAGCTGTTGACAGGACGTGTGCCAGTAATTTCGCGGCCACGCGCCCGAAAAATCGCGCCCACGCGCCTGAAAAAGCGTCTGGAATGACCATATAATGTCACGTCACCATAACTTCCTGCACGTCCTGACACAGTCAGAAGAAACCGTCGCGCGACGTTTCAGAGGTTTGGACTGTTCCTATCTTTCCACCAACCTTTCGAATTTCAAAATTCAAAATTTAAAAAGAAGCGGGAAAATACCCCCTTACCTTGGCGAACAAGTAACCATAAGACGGATGCGGGTACAGTGTTAAGGCAAAACCCTTCACATACCTAGCACCCGCAGGGAATTGAAGCCAAGAAAACCTTGGCGAACAAGTAACCATAAGACGGATGCGGGTACAGTGTTAAGGCAAAACCCTTCACATACCTAGCACCCGCAGGGAATTGAAGCCAAGAAAACCTTGGCGAACAAGTAACCATAAGACGGATGCGGGTACAGTGTTAAGGCAAAACCCTTCACATACCTAGCACCCGCAGGGAATTGAAGCCAAGTACCTCGGCAACCAAGTAACTATAAGACAGGTGCGGGTACAGTGTAAAGGCAAAACCCTTCACATACCTAGCACCCGCAGGGAATTGACGCCAGGAATACCTTGGAAGTAAAGTAACCGTAAGACGAGCGCAGGTACAGTGTTAAGGCAAAACCCTTCACATACCTAGCGCTCCGCTGGGAATTGAAACCAAGAAGGATCTTCTGGGCAATGCTTGCGGAAAAGGAAATAACATCCCCGCATAGCGGGAACGTCGAGAACTACGTTGTTTGAAGCTCCAGGATGGAATTGGTGGTTTTAACATAATTGATCACTATGTTCAAAACTACCAAAACCTCATGGAGAATCCACACAACTGGGACTCAATGCTCCTGACTTGCGAGGAGGTTACAGACCTACCCGCATCATACCCAAAGACCAAGCAGGAAACTCGGGCATTTCTGCAAGTGACAAGGACTTCCCATGGAAAACCTTACAAAACCCTTTTCAAAACCCTTTTAAGTCCAAAAGTTCACCTCACTTTATTAAACACGCATGAGAAGAACATTGGACTGGGGGGACTTGAAGAGGTAGGTCCCAGCAGAGCCCAGTTGGACCCGCAAGACTCACCTTAAACAGGGACGTCTGCGCAGAGACCAACTGGATCCGCAGGACCAACCATGCTCAGAGAAGTGACGTCCTTACGCGCAGTATGCAAGCTGGTCCCGCAGGAAATGCCTCCCATGGTGAAGGACTCCGCCTGTTCCCGCAGCCTCGGATACAAGCCATGAGGGAAGGCCACCCGCGCAGCATGGCTACACGCACTAGGCACTTAACTCTCCCCAGTGTCACCTGAAGGAATGAGCAAAGGCGGGAGGGGGAAAACTCCCGCCTAAATGAGCCAGTCCGTATGGAGGATCTTTTGTGTGATACCTGACGAGGTACAGACAAAAGATCTGACCAAGAATGCGACAGCTCACTGACAGCAGCATGGCAGACAGCACGCCACAGCACTGTGACCAATAGCCGCCGCCTACCCACCAACTCCTGCCATACCACGTGCCTAGCCTGTAGTTGGCAGAAGAGGAAGAGTGCACGACACGCCTGCTCTGTGTCAGCCGCTACCTATCCACCACTCACAGGCAGGGCACGTGCATAGGTTACAGTTGGTAGCGTGTTGGGCCGGCTAAACCCCTTGGAAACCTACCTTCGGCTATAAATACCCCAAATGGTATGACCATCTCATCTTATCATATTATCATCATATATACCTGATATCTGCTCTAGCAATCTCTTAATATACTTTTATATTTAAAGAGCAATCTAGTCTGATTCTCACGCCGGAGGGTGGTCACAAGGAGGAACCCCCCCTTCTCAGTGACGAGCTCACGGTGTCTGTTTTGCAGGTTATCAGAAGAACCATCTTCCAAGGGTCTAACCCCTCGTGGGAAACATCTATCTAACCCCCAGGTTACCAGTAATCTGCCCGGGGTCCGGTTAGTGTTTCTTCAAGTGCCGTCTCTGAGGATGTGAGGAACCTCAAGGGCCCCGTGCAAAGAAAAAATATTGGCCCCTATATATTGAAATTACTTTTCCCTATATATTGAAATTACTTTTGAAGATAAACCAAAAAATGCTCGGATTATTATATTGAAAAAAAAGACTAATACCTTTTGTTTTTTGAGTTACACGAAATTTGAATTTTATAACTTTAGTTATGAGCTTTTGCTTTAAAAAACTATATATTAGATATACAAATAAGATAAACAAATCTTAATACAAACAAAGAAATTAACCCAATCATTAAAAAAGAAAAGAAAATAATGCTGTAGCCCATAAAATATGCAATACAAAGACTGGAAAAATTGGAAAAAATAGTGCAATTACCAGGTATTGAACTTGAGTCTAACACCAATCATGCAAACAATGAAGCATACAATGTGAGCTACAAGACACTTTTAGCTAGTTTTTGTTTCTATCTAATTTATCTATTGCATATCCTGAATTCTTTAATTTTGGGCCCCAAAATTTTTGGCCCTTGTGCGGTTGCACGGGCTGCACGGCCCTTGGGCCGGCCCTGTTCAATACAATAGATACAAGAGGCATGTTTGTTACATAAGATTTGCAAGAACAGTAGAAACACGTGTACGTATTTGAAAGACGAAAAATGACAGGGCGTCCAACAATAAAAATAAAAACGTGAAAATAATCGTTGTAGAAATCAAGTCGAACACGTTATTGTAGATTAAAAATAGGGTGACATTTAGTGTTGTGTCTTGATGTGATTTGTGTAAGTTTGAAAATGTATTGTAACGGTAAAACTTTGCTATCTAAGCTCTCCTTGTTTGATGTTCTTTTCATTTGTGAAGTTCATAGTTGCTTTGTCATTTAAAAAGAAAAATTTTAAACTACTTTACTAGGATAAATATTAAATATAAGTCTATAATTCTCAACTTTTGTCTAAGAACATATCTAATCGGTTTTTCATCTCTAAATCTAAAATTACACAAAAATAGCTACTTTTCTTTCATATTTTCAATTAAATAATTTTCTTTTACATTTATCATTACATTTCTCTATATTTCATTCACAACTATTTTAAAACAATATTAAAAATTTATAGAGTGTAAATAGTATTTTTTCAAATTTAATTATGAATAGTATTCTCAAAATCTTTTTCTTACCCAAAAACTTTTGTGGTCTTTATTGGTTGGCCCCCCTGTACCACATATATGAAGCTAGTAAATTTTATTACCAAAAGTACATATGACCTAGTGATAAAAGGTGTTGGAAAAGTGTCACCATATGGTTGAGGACATACCATATCTTTATAAATATTTATCTTCTTGGTATGAATTATGAAATATTATATTTTTTTATTTTGATATATTAATTTCCTTTAGTGTAATGATATTCCATATTCCTAAGTCGTTTTGTTTTTAGATTTAAGCAAACTGCAAAGTGCTATAAAACTTTAAATTTAAAGCAACCACAATTGCTTAAAGTTGCAAATTTGCAAAATTGATCTCTAGAAAATACATTACAACATAAAAAATAATTAAAGATATAACATATAGTTATATTGTTGTAAACAACATAAACTTAAATATGAATGCAACTCGTTTTCGACCTATAGGTATAATTATAAGGTAAAATTATATAGCAACGCCTCCGCTCTCCAAGTTTATTTAGTTCGACGAACATGATGCCGATTTCATCTCACAACCGCGATTTTGATTGATCCAACGGTGCACTCTGCAAACCAAAACAATCATATCATATTTTTAATCATCACACGTTTGCGAATATATAAAAAGAAAACGATTAATTAAATAAGTTCTAACCAAAGGAGCCCCGAGCGCAGCTCTCTGAGCCAAATAGTCACACGGCTTGAAGAACGCCCCGTACATCTTTGACCACTCGGTCAACCTCTCATAAATGTACTTAGATCCGACCAAATCTCCCCAAAACATAATCCCTCCCCTGTATATAACATATATTAATATAAAAACAAATATAGTAATAATAATAATAGTAATAACAATAATAATAATTTATTTTTTATCTAAACATGAAAAAACAAACCTGTAAGGTGGAAATCCCATTCCCATAACACCCGCGATATCCAAATCGGCTGCTTTTACCGCAATACCCTCTGCATATACTCTACACGCCTCGTTCACAACCGGAAAGAACACCATTTCGATAATGTCTTTATCCGATAATTTCCCAAGCTGAAACAAAATCAAACCAAATTAGTTAAATATTACTTTATAAATTTCTAATAAAATGTTTAAAACCGAGTGACCTAATTGTAACAGTTACGAAAATTAAATACCTTAGGGTCAACCGAGAAGCCAGAAATTTCCCTTGCTTTATCAATGTATTTCTTTATTTCAGGATCCGGACTCGCCTTGCGTTTATCATCATACTTATAGAAACCTTTGCGGGTCGTTTCACCTAAACAAAAATAACAACTTTAACTAACTAACTAACTAACTAACTAACTAACAAAATCATTAAAAAGTAAATACCGGCTCTTTTATCCTCTTGCATGAGCGGAATCAGCATTGATTTATACGTTCGTTCAGGAAAATTCAAAACAAACTGCGACCCGGTTGCCACCGCAACACCAAAACCGACAAGATCACACAACCTAAACGGGCCCATTGGCATTCCAAATTTCGTTATCGCACGATCAATCTTATAAACGTCGGCCCCACGCTCTACTAACAAAAGTGCAGCTTGAGTATACGGGAAAAACATCCTGTTAACAGCAAAGCCCGTGCAGTTCCCAACCACAACGGGTGTTTTTCTTATCTTTTTCCCGACATCTAACAAGTCAACCACGGTTTGAGGTGATGTGTTTGATGTTCGAACGATTTCCAAAAGCGGCATCACGTGAGCCGGGCTGCACACATGATTTAGGCATTTAGCAAACATATGTCATCAACTACTAATAAAAGTTTGTATGGGAAAAATGTTACCTGAAAAAGTGGGCCCCGATTATTCGATCGTGGGACTTCGTCTTTTCACCGATTAGATTCAAGTCGATCGTTGAGGTGTTACTTGCAAGTATACAATTTGGAGAGCAGTATTTTTCCAAATCAGCAAATATTTGTTGCTTCAATGACACATTCTCAATAACAGCCTGTTTATTCATAGATCATGATTAAATTTTTCGTAACAATTTTCTTCAATATTTTTTGTTTCAATGAGACATTTTCAATAACAGCCTGTTTGTTCATAGATCATGATTTAATTTTTTTGTAACAAATTTATTTATTTTCAAAATTAAATGGGACTTATGAATTATTAGAACTAATTACACGGATGGTCGCTGTCGTTCTGGCCATATTGCAATATTAGTCTCCAAGTTTTAAATATTAAAACTTTAGACCGACTGTTTGCACGAACGTAACACCGTAGGTCCGTGAAATGAATGGAGGTTAACTTTTTCCGTTAAAGTTTGTGTGAAATGACCAAGGGTATTTTGGTCATTTCTAAAAGTTTTAACGGAAAATGTTAACTTCCATCCATTTCAAGTACCGACAGTGTTACGTTCGTGCAAACAGTCAGTCTGAAATTGTAACTTTTAATTCTATAAATTAAAACAAAAAATGTTAAATACCTCTATCACCATATCCACATCCTTAAAGCTTTCATAGTCGAGAGCGCCTTTAAGACGAGAGATGGTTTTATCAAACTTTTCTTGAGTCAACTTACCTTTCTTAACACTGCTCATCAAATTAGCTGCATAACAGATATGTCAATAGTAAATTAGTAATACAAAAATAATTTGAAAAATATCGAGATAGCAAAAAGTCAAACCTTTGACTCTGCTTAAACCGGCATCTAGGAACTTTTGATTGACTTCTTTCAAGATAACTTCATACCCGTTGAGTATTAAAGCAGTTGCTATTCCCGACCCCATTAAACCACCTCCAAGAATAGCAACCTTTTTAAATTGTCTCGGTTTCAAACCGAGATCAGTTACACCTGGTACCTGTTTAACACACGAAAATGAGACTTAATCTTGTCGTTTGACCATGTTGAATTTTTATGAGGTGGCACTTAAAAGCTTGTTATCTTACCTTTGTAGTACCACGCTGCGCCAAGAAGACATGAATCAAGCTTTTGGCGGTATCCGACTTTACCAGAACTTGAAACGCTTCGTATTCCTAACAAAGTCACATTATAGCGCGTCAAGTAATATAACAACCATAAAAAATTCAGTTAGTAAAAGTGTAAAACATTTACCAACCTTCATTAATCCCACACGCGGGCCCGAGACAATGCCGGCTTCAATAACATCAATGCAAACTTCTGGATGGTGTAGATTTGGCGCTTGTTTACGGGCCTGCGCTCTCGCAAAATTAAGTATTTCACGGGCCTCACCGAGTGGCTCTATTTTATCTGTTTTGTAAAGACTTGCAACCCATGGTTTTCTACGAGCCAGTATATCCAAGGCCCATTTACGAGCAGTGTCTAATAACTCGTCCCCTGATACGATTGCATCCACAAGTCCTAAATTATGAGCTTCTTCTCCCCTGACCGGCTTTGATGTCTACAGTTGACAACGTTTGACCAATTACGTTTATTTTTCATAAATGTTGACATACATAGAATCCGGTATATTTTAATATATAACGCAGCATACCAACATCATTTCAAGAGACTTTGCGAGACCAACAAGTCGTGGGAGACGTTGAGTTCCTGAAATTATTTAACATCATAAGTTATACTTATTATGCATTGTTTCTTAGTCTTTTTTTATTGTGCATAATATTTACTTTTAATGCGATACGCATGATCATACCTCCAAATCCAGGAATGATACCGAGCTGAAGTTCGGGTAAGCCTAACTGAGCAGTAGAAGTGGCTATTCTAGCATGACAAGCCTGAAAATTAAATCAGCATGATTTATAATTAAAATTAAAAAAAATGTTAAACTAGCCGATAAAATAGCATTATAGCACATAGTCACATACCATTGCAACCTCCAGTCCACCACCTAAAGCAAGCCCGTCGATAGCAGCAACAGACGGTTTTCTTGCAGCTGAAACCAACAAAAGCATTAATAAAAATGAGTAAATTACACTTTCGTCGTTTAAGTTTAAACCATTTTTCAGAAGTCAAATTTAAAATAGAAAAATAACAAGAAACATTCTATATTTTTAAAAAGTTGGCACGTTTCATCGTTTCCACTAACGAGTGTTAGTTTTTTCCGTCAAGTCCAGCACATGAGGGTATTTTCGTCATAATATCTTTCTATGGACTATTCGTGTAATTAACTTATAGAATAATGGGCCCAAGCCGATAAAATAATTACACAAATAGACCCTACAAAAAGTAAATGACGAAAATACCCTCATGTCTTAACGGGAAAATCTAGCCACCATTAGCGGAAACTGGAAAGGACGAAACGTGCAAACTTTTTAAAACATAAAGGACGTTTCTTGTTGTTTAAGAACGATTTCTGAAAATCGATTTTAACTCATAGGATGAAATCATTAAAATGTATAATTTACTCTAGCAATATTATGAGTTTAAGATAAAATTCTATAAAAAGATGGAAATAAAAGTATATAACAGTATTTAAATTACCTTCCACGGTATCGGCCAGAATATCAATTGATACATAACCAGGTTTTGCTACCGGTCCAGTTGCCATTGCTGTAAACGACATAACAATGCGAATATATACTTAAATTTTCTAAAAACTAATGTTAACACTAGTCATAGGATTCAATGTATGCAATATGCATACCTTTACCATCCTGCAGTCCACCGAATGCGTTAATATCAAAACCACCCGAAAACTTGCCTTTTGCACCTGTGCTCAGATCATGTAAAAATACATATGCAGATCAAAACTACAGTAACAAATAATTATTATGAATTATTAAAGTGAATACTGAGATTACCTGTAACAACTATTGCCTTCACATCATCCCTTTGTAATGCTTGATCAAAACTTTCCTTTAAACTATTTAGCACTGAAGATAAAAATGGATGCATAATTTTTTTATATAATTAGCAGAACAATATAAACTAAAAAATACTACAAAAGATACAGAAATAAATTCTCGTTTATAATTTGAACTGGTTGTAATATCCAGTGTTGTAAAAATTGCAATTAGGCGTCGATTAATTCCAGATTAATCTGGTATAAGAGGGCTACCAATTCGGTACATATTGTGAAAAACTATAAAACTTTATGTGTGTATTTATAACTTTAAAAAATTACATAAAATTCCAATCTGATTAATCTTGATTAATCGTTAATCGTTAGTCGCTATCTCACCGCTTGACTAGCGCCTAGCGAGTTCTTGGGGTGTGCACGGTTCGGTTTGCTTCCGTTTTTGGCTAAAACCAAACCAAAAACCGAAACTTTGTTTTTTGAATATTTGAAAATCGTTCAGTTTTAGTTTTTTCAGTTTCGGTTCGATTCGTAAAAATGGATAAAAAAATTGGCCAAGGTAAAGAATTTGGGTTAAATCATAGTAGTTAAAATATTTGAGTTATATGTCTATTAAATTTTTAATAAATTACTTAAAAATAAAAAAATGAAAATCTATAAATCCGGTTCGGTATTAATTACATATAAAATGAAAACCAAAACCAAACCGTCGATTTTACAAACATATAAAACCAAATCGTCGCCTTTTATTTTGGTTCGGTTTTTTCAGTTTGGATCGGTTTCATGCACCCCTGGCGAGTTCTACAACACTCTGGGATATCATATATTAATATCTATTATTAACAATCTCAAAAGTTACTAGCACACATCATAGTGATCAAAATTACACCATATAAAGCTTAAAATCCAGTTAAATAATAATAATAATAATAATAATAATAATAATAATAATTTACCATCAAAAGAAAGTGAATTAACAGGTGGATTAATAATAGTTATGACAGCCACTCCATCTGATCCAACTGAGATCGTTGTTTTTCCGCCCATAATTGCAAAAATATTATTATTATTATTATTATTATTATTATTATTATTATGTTTGTAACAACAAAGTTTAAAGAGTTTGAACTCAAACTGATGGGCTTTTATATTATGGATGAATGTTCTTTCACTACGACGACGTTTTAGGTGTGAATATATATATATATATATATATATATATATAATATATTATAATATATGCGTGGAGTTGCGTGCAAGGATATCCTTTTGTAAATCCTCGATTGTTTCAACGCCCATATTATCCTGTTCGAGTGTCAATAGCGTGGCGTCATTATCCAATCAAACTTGTTTACGTATATATTATTCACATGGAGGACAAGAGTGTTCCATAATTCTTATTCCTTATGAGCATTCTCATCAGAAGATTGCAAATTATAGGGTAAGGTTGTGAGTGATTGTGAGTGTAAATTATAGGATAGAAAGAGAAATGTAGTGATTTTTTATAAATTTGGGGAAACATTGTTTCCCCTATTTATTTTTTAATATTTGTTGGATTGGTTGTGAGTAAAGGAGAGAGAAAACTATAATGATAAAGGTATAAAAATATTATTTAATTGAACATAAGAGAGAAATACAGTGTTTTTTAGTGTAATTATAAAGATAGTGATGGAGAACGGGTTGAGAATGCTCTCATATGGATTTGTTTTATCCTCCATCTTCATCTCTATAATTACACTAAAAAACACTACATTTTCTCTCTCATATACAATTAAATAATAACTTTTTAAATCTTTATCATTATCTTTTCTCTCTCCTCACAACCCTTTCAAATATATTAAAAAATAAATAGAGGATGAATAGTGTTTCTCCAAATTTACTCAAAATTTACCCATCTCTTTAAATTTTATCTCCCCTCTACTCACAACCACTTACAATCCTCTAAAATTTTTTAGAGATTTTCTCTCATAAATATTTTAGAGGACCTGATGTGAATGCTCTAAGACCATCCTCTACGGAGGGCATCGAAGCCCCTTCATAGTGTCACGTTAGTATTACGTAAGTATCGGGGGCATTGAAGCCCCAACCAATAATGTCTCGCTATGGTTTAATGCCCCAAGGGTGTCCATTTATATATATATATATATATATATATATATATATATGGTTGTGTGTGTTTGAGAGAGAGAGCCATTGGAGGGGGTGGGGGCCTCCACACCCATTAACGCCCATCGTTGGAACGATCTTGGGCTCCACGCCCCACCAACAAGAGCGTCCCTTGGTGGTGTTCCGCGCCCAACAGTGCCCGGTAACCACCTTCATCGAACCACCGCGCCCAAATAGCATATGGTCTAAGCGTGACTATTTTGACACATTATTTAAAAAGTGGACATATTTTTGTTCATTATCTTATTTGAGTTAGACCAAACAAACTTATATGCAGCTTTAACAAATATTAATTAGGAGTGTAAACAAGTTGCCCAGCTCGTAAGTTACTCGAGATTAGCTTACCAAAGCCCGAATCACACTGAGCTTAAATACAAACTCGGTTAATAAACAAGCTCACAAGTCTAAACAAGGTTGTTATTCATTCAATCTATATTTAATACATATATGTTTTTATTATATATAAAATTATGAATAAAATGGCTAGTTAACATATAATCTGTTATATATAAAAATAATCATTACAGTGTAAAAATAAATTTAAATGTATATATGTGACATGAGATTGTTAATTTTCATTTTTGTTTTTTTTGTGATTGTTTTTATATGCTTGTTAATTATCATTGTTGGTTTTTTGTAATTGTTTTTATATGCGTAAATGGGTCTTGAACTGAGCCCAGTCTTTTGGATACGATGTTGTTGGGCCTTAGTGGAGCAGACTTATGTTGAGGCTAGCAATAGCATGGAGCCATTCTCATCATGTAGAGGCCATTGGTGGTGGTATGTTCATGAGTTTGTATAGTCTACAATTCTACATGACTATTGACTACATTTCATGTGTGTATACCTTTCATCATCTTGATGTAAGGTTTGTCTTTATACTTCTTTTCATGTATAAAAGTTTTATATTTTATAATTGCTCGAGCTCAAGTGAATTTTTAAACAAGTGAGCTTTGTTTAGCCCGAAATACTTAACCAAGCCGAAAAGTTGAGCTAGAACTCGGACGGGTTGCAAATCAAGCAAGCTCCAAGCTCGACGAGCCAACTATTTTTTTTAATCAGCATATGTAGATCTTGGTTTTAATAAATCAAACAAATAAGTAGAGGTGTAGCCGAGCCGGATCTCGGCTTGTTTGGATGTACAAGAGCTCGAGCTCTACTCGTTTCGAGCTATGTTTCTAAAGCTTAAGCTCGGCTCGTTAGTCGTTTTAGAAGCTCAGGCTCAAATAATTTGTTATTTATTAACTACTAACATTTTTCTTATATTTTGAGAAACATCAATGAGCCTAAGCCCAACTCGAGCTCGTGTATATGCAGTGTAAAACTACTACATAGAATTCCAAAATTGTTAAAACTTAGAAATACACTAGACTTGACGAGTCTAACCTGTATTCTTACAAGACTTAAGCTTAGACTCGATAACTATACAAGCTTTAATGTTTGGCTTGGGATTCATAAAGTCTGGCTCGTTTCGAGCTTTTTATTAATCCGATCAGTAGTAGTTTGCGAGCTACTTGGCTCTTTAAACCATCTTGTGAAGTAAGCTTCCTTATCCCGCAAAATATAGATTGCAAGTCTTGAGTAGGGGTGAGCAATAACCGAACGGTTGACCAAACCAAAAGTTAACGAAATTGAAAACTGAAATAACCGATATTTGGTTATTTTTTGTGTCACCGGTTAACCAAAATTACATATTTCATGTATTTATATTTTTATGCATCAATTTCATTCATGTATTTATAAGTAAAAGTGAGCTTGATTTGATTAACCAAAATTAACCGAATCAAACTGCAAACCAAAAAGTTAACCGAATAAACTGAACTGATTAACCAAAAACCAATAGGTTAAGTTGAATGAGGTTAATAACCAAACCGTGCGCACTCTTTAAAGAATTTGTAAACCTATCATGTGAACTAAGCTTCTTAATCCTACAAAAAATAAACACAAAACATTTTCAATTTCATTTCATGTATATGTATCCTCATTTCACGTATTTATGCATCAATTTCATATGTATTTACAAGTAAAAATTTTAGTTCAAAACTTATTTTGATTATTAACCAAAATTAACTGAACTGAACTGAGCGGAAACAAAAAAATTAACCGAATAAACCAAACCTCGGGCTAAAATCATTTATTATTTATTAATTACCATACACCGTACACTTTTTATTTATTCCGAGAAAACCTTAACGAGCCCAAGCTCAGCTCAAGCTCGCGTTCAGTCCTAAAAACGAGCCAAAACTCATACGCGCAATGTGAAATGAATGCATAGGTCCAGAATAGTTAAAACTTAAAACTACAATACACTCAGCGAGCCTAAACAAGGCTCGACCTCAAACTCGATAACTAAACAGACAACCTTCATATATATTCCGATTCACGCTTAATTATTTTCAATTTTCCCGCGCCTGGACAATCAACAAAAAGTAAACCCACCGTCACAACTTCATTTTCAACCACCATCATGACCACCAGTAACCACCACAACACACCACCACCACCACTGTCACCGGACGACATAATCCGGCTCGCTCAATACCACACCACCGCACCACTCCACCCATTCCTCTTATCCCCAACCTCTCACCAAACCCTAGCCTCTCATCTCCACACACTCCCTCAGTCCACCGTCAATCTCTACACCTCGTCTCTACTCACACTCCTCTCACCTTCACCCGCTCTATCTTCGCTTGTCACACCTCTATTCACTTCCTACATCACTCTCCTCATTCCTAACAATAATAATAATAATAATAATAATAATAATAATAATAATAATAATAATATTCCGCGTGATCGCCTTTCGATAAAGACGTTACAACTTTTTATTCCACATTTGGAATACATTTCGTTACCTGAGTTAGTTTCGGTCGTCAATTCAATTGTTAATGTGTTTAGTATTAATAATAATAATGATATTAATAAGATAGGTGCTGGTGAGGTTGAACTTGATTTGGAGTTGGAACTGCTTGAGTTGGTTCCGAAGTGTTTACGGATAATATCGGATTCGGATTCGGACGAGGTTGATAAGCCGAAGGAGTTAGCGGATGGAATGTTCGATAGGATTTTGGAGTGTGAGTGGTCGGGCGTGTTGTTAGTGAAGTTAGTGACGATTATTAGGGAGTTTCGGATTGATAAGGTTAGGGTTAGGCGGTTTGTAGACAAGGTGTTCGATGAAATGCACCGGGTCGAATTGCAGGATTTGCCGTCGTTGGTTTACCAGTTGCTGGTGTTGGCGTCGAAGGGGGTGAATAAGAGGGAGGTTGTTGAGGGGATCGTCGGGTTTTTTGGAGGGAAGTTGGGGTTGAAGAAGGCGAGTAGTAATATTGTTAGGGAAGTTGAAGGGACGGTTTTGTTGCATGTGAATTTTGCGGTGAAGCAAGATCCGTCGTTGGGGCAGGAAGTTTTGGGGCTTGTGAGGTCGGATGTGCGGGCGATTGATCATTTTGTTGTCGGGTTGTTGTTGTCGATTGGTAGGATTAGGAGGTATGGTGAAAGCGCGATGGGTACGTTGAAAACGGCGTTGAGTACTGCTTATAAAGATTACAAGTTTTCACGGTACACAACTTAAACATTGATTATTGTCAAGCTGGTTAATTTCATATAGTCATTGGCCTGAGTTAGATGTCATAAAGATAGTCTTTGTGTTAGATTTTATTGGATGACTTAGGCTACATATTATAAACATTAAAACTTTGTGTTAATCTCATCTTTACAGCCTAAATTACATTGTGTTTGTGTTGCCATCACGAACATCAGTTAAGTATCAATGATAGATTTATGTTATCAACAACACCAAGTACGTTTGAAGAAATTATCGAGCGGTCACACGTACAAGCTTTTTAGTTAATTCTGTGTGTTACCATCTTGCAGAGATTGTAAATGGCTACCAGATGACTTAAAGAAAGTGTATCTTCAGAACGCTATTTTGACCGAGACAGCAGTGTTAAGAGCTGTAAACCTTTCTGCTCTTCTTTTTTACTTAACTTACCGTCACACTCTACTCATGAAGCATGTCATTATAACTCTGTTGTGTTTTTGTCGCTTTGTTTTCAGGTTAACGAGAGCAATTATGGAAGAGAGCATATTGTTCCTAGCATAGTGCAGTTGGGCTTTGTGTTACTAGAATCAGTGGAAGAAATGGGTCATCAAGAACTTGGAAATACCGGTCTTATCGGTTCTCAAGAGTTGGGCATTCAGATGTTAAAAAGTTTATTTGAGGTTCATGATATGGCAAGAAATGAGGTCAACTAATGAATCCTTAACTGAAATCACTGAAAAAATAAGTCTTTTGCATTTGGGTCAGAACTATGTCTGTAAATTGCAAAAAATCTTGATGGTAGATTTCTTCTTTGCAGATAATTGAGCAATGTAAATTCCGAATTCTTTCTCTTAAGCCAGATCAAAGTTTAGCTGTTATAAGGTAATTCAATAGGGTAGTTAATAATTAATCCCGGTGTGCTTGTTATAAATTATTTATTTTCTTTTGACAGATTACTTGGTAACCTAGTGAAGAACTACCCACATCCAATGTTAGAATATATTTCACATTTAAAAGAATTGTTAGATTATTTTGGTTTCATGCAAAGCAAGGTTACTTCCCATCTGATTAATGTTCTGTTGCCACTCATAAAGTTCAGTCACAACCTTCAGGTTTGCTCTTTTTTCGATGTTTATTCAAAAATATTTTGGATTACCGAAACACAAAATAGACTAAATAATAATTCTGTATTTCTTTACAATACTGCAGGATTACATCATCTTAGTGGTGCGAAAAGCTATGTTTAGACAAGAAGATCAAATTCGATTAGCTGCAGCTGGAGCCATTATAAATCTAATTATTGCAGAAAGACAATTTAAACAAAATAAACCTAGCTTTTATCAGGAATCCTCTAGCCAAGCTAGTAGTAGTCAAGTTCATGAAATGCCACCTGGAACTGGCAGTGATCTGTTCAAAGAACTCAGTGGTTTATTGCAGCGTTGTCTCTACCAACAGGTTGTTCTAATACGCACAACCCTCCCTTCTTAAAATCGTAAAAGTAAACATAATTCATGTGTCATTGGCTATGCTGTTGTGTGTAGGCGAAAGTGAAAGAACTTATATACAGGGGACTTTTAAAGCTTGTGCTCGTTGACCCTTTAACCGCAGGGGCAGTTTTTTATTTTCTCTTGCCTCATTTTCTGAAGTTTTACAAAGTAAGTACTCATGGTATTTTTTTTTATTTTCATTTTAACATTTTTTTCATTTTGTTGGCCATTTTTTGATTTCATGGTTGACATTTTGCATTGTGGCAGGATGGTCAGCTCGGCATAATGCAGTGTGTTAAAACAGATAATGGCAAAATTTGCATAGTCGAACCACTAGATGAGCTCTTATCTTGTGTATCATGGATTCTTTTACTTCAGCCACAAGCAAAATCTGACAGTCATTCTCGTTCAGTTTCTCTCGGTTTCTCACTCACACAAGAAACTGAGGTAATAATCAGACTTTTTAGAAGATAACATAACGATTATTATTTAGTATTTTAGTTAAATGTGTTTTTAACAATCGTTTGCTGCAGGCACAAGGAACAAGTTCCGGTGAGTCGTTTTCAAGTGCTTTAACAACAATCCGTAAGCTTCTAAGCAATGGAAACTTAGAAGGTCAGTTGGCTACCCTTGAAAGTTATAAATGAATATTGTAAATGTGTTAACTTTTTCTATGAATGTTTGACCAGGATTACTGGGTCAAACAAAGGATGCAGGCCCCACAAGTCAACAAGATGAGAGATACAAACATAGTGGTGGGATTATATCAGGTGTTATCAAGGTGATCCTGAATACTCTTGCTACTGAACTGGAAAAGGCGAGCAATGATAAAAAGATTGAACTGGAGAAAGAATTCGTTGACCTTGTTGACTTATATGTTTCCATGGAGAAAAATACTACTAGTTCTGCACAAAATACACAAGCTGACGGTACTAGAAAAGGGATAACACAGGCTACTGCTGTGGATTCAACATATACTAGCGAATCTGACAACACAAAGTTTAAAGGAAAAGCTTTTCTTTTGGCGACTTCTAGCATTTGTCAGTTGTTTAAAACATCGTTTGAATTATACACACACGATGCAACAAAGAGTAAACTCTTGAATTTTGTCTTGAATGTGATTCTTAACCAGATAAAATCCTTTGCTTATCTGGCAAAAGATGATCCATTGAAGGCTTTGATTTATGAAGATATTAAGGTGCTAGGACCACCATTGTTGAAGTTGATTTGGCTACTCATGAAAAAGGAAGCCAAGGGTAAAAAGGACAACGGAGATATAAAGGGTCTATTTTTATTAGCTTTAATGTGCTTGAAGGAACTGGTAACAGTGAATTCTCATAGTCCCGAAGAGATTGAAGAAATGCTGTCAGATTCTGTAGGTGAAGAAGATGTTATTGACTCAGAATGTGATCATGATTCTCAAGTCAACGGAGTCAACAGTCAAAGGGAAAGCCTTACGGTTACAAAATTCGTGAAACCCTTGTTTTCTAAGCTTCTTCATGCGAAGTTCTTTCATGAAATTGAGGTAATTTCAACTTTTTTACTTAAAAAATGTGTTCTTTTGGTTATATGATATTGACTTAAATTCTACCAACTTATCAGATCTTATGTGACATTGCAAAAATGATTGGGAGTAACATTCTTGGAAGCTGGGCTATACATATATGTAAAAGTAACAATATAACAAATCCGAAGATTGCAAAAAGTGTGGTCACTTTAGCACTATCATGCACTCAAGCTCCAAATGATTTGATTATTGCTCAAGAAATTGCAGTTGAGTTAGCAAAAACAATGAGATCTTCATCCGAGAAATCTGAAACTTATGCTATCATAAACCGTACAACAGAAGGTGCTATAGCAACCGGACTTTTGCAGTTAGTCGAGTCAGTTATTGCAGATATTGACCGACTCAGCATGAAGTTGAAGACATGCTTAGCTGGTGCATATAAAGACGGAAGACACAACCCGTATTTGAGTTTGGAAGAGACTCTGTACCAGAGGGCTGAAGCTGTGATGGAATTGTTGTCGTCTTTTGTGGTCATGAACCTCAGGGGTAAGTAGTAACTAGTAACCAACTCTTTCTTTAGTTATTTATAGGGCTGTAAACGAACCGGATGTTCGGCGGACGTTTGGACGTTGTTCGTCGAGAGGTTCGTTTATGTTCGTACGTTTAATAAACAAACTGAACATGAACAAAAACATTTCGTTCAGTAAGCTTAACGAACGAACACGGACAGAGACCGCGTTCGTTCAATAGTGTTCGTGAAGGTCCGGTAATGATTATACTTTCTGAAATTAATATGTAATCGTTTATGTTTGTTTGTCTATTAATGTTCACTAGCATATATTCGTGTTCATTTGTTCATTAGGGTCCGTTAGTGTTCGTTTGTCCGTTAGCGTCTGTTTACAATATTAACAAACGGACACGGACAAACTTAATTCTTAATGGACGGACGCGGATACAAATTTTTGTTCGGTAGAGTGTTCGTGAACCGTCCGTTTATCTGACAAAAGCTTAACGGACGAACATGGACAAGGTCTCGTCTGGTTCGGTCTGTTTACAACCCTAAATTTATTTATATGTTAATAGTTTAACACCATAAATAACTGTTAAAGTTTATTATATATCCAGATTCTCAAGCGGAACATTTGCTAAAACTGGCGGCTAAGTTTTATAAAAACTTAGCTAGGATATCAAAGTTCCATATCGCTCCTAAAGGTTGCAAACAAATTTTACCGAGCCTCAAGTGTCAGAAGCTTGTGGAAGCTACTTGCAAGCGGCTAACCACCCCGTTGTACATATTCGTGGAATCTATGCAGCAGGTTTATAGTCACTGTATCTTTCGTAGTTCATTCACACCTAACTTATATATGGCCCAAATGTTAACATTATACAAAACTTGCAGAATAAAACAGAAAGCAAAGCGGTTAAAGGACTGATAAACAAGATAAAAAGGGAGAATAAATGCATCCCAGATTTAATATTTCAGATAGAAGATTATGAGAAGTATCTGATTCTACTTAGCAAAGCTACCAAAACGAACTTGTTAAGGCATGCGAAGCGTAGTACTGCTAGAGACTTTAGAATCACTGACCAACCAAACATTCCCCGACAAGAAAATGGGCCTAACCAGGAACCATTACTTGACCCGCAAGATATTGCCCATCAAGAAGACGCGCTTAACAAGGAACCTGATATGGATAATATGGATAATGACTCAATGGCTCAAAATGATTTGGTTCAAGACTCTGATGATGGTGAAGCGGATGCTGCATTATTGTCACCTGAAACCGTTACACCATTGGGTGCTGATGGTTCCGAGACTTGTAGTGAAGACGAAAACGTGATTCCTAATTCAAAGCGAAGTCGAATTGTTTATGATTCGGAGGACGAAACGTAAAGATAATTTGTATAGGTTGCTTGAACCGCTGCCATGTGTCACGACGTGACCTGGCAATTTTTATTACAAAATCATGACAGTATGCTGCTTTCAAGTAGGTTTGTTTTAATTGCCAACTAAGCTCCATGTGGCCACTGGTACAACTATGTTAAGTTGTAGAATCAAGTTGGTGATGAATGAGCTGTCTGTGTTGTTTGAAGACTGTTCTGTCCCTAGTAAAAAGACTATTCTGCCCTGTATGTCCTTTTAAACCTCACCATCTACTTTTGCAGCTATATTGATGGTATAGAATAATCTCACCATCAGCTTCAAGTCAACTCATTTTGCACCACAAAGTAGATATAAGTGTGTAGAAAAACCACATTATTTTTTAGATTCTTCAAATACGTGTAGCTTTGAATAGGGTTGTTTATGTAACCTTTGAGACCGCCGAAATTAAAACGAATTGACCGGCTCGATTGGTTTGAGATTTATAGGGTTAGGTTTACGGTCTAAGACATCATAAAATGACCACCCTCGATGCACAAATGAGAACTAACTAACCAGTCCAGTCGGTTTAAGTTTTATAGAGTTTGGTTGACAATGATTCAACTCATGGAACCAACGATCCTAACCATCCAAATCGAAACAAATCAGCCTGTTCAACTTATGTAGTTTGGTTTGCATTTATGATTTTTAACAGTTCATTGTTTAATACTCGAAACTGCTCATGTAAACTAAAACGATCGTTTACATTTATCGTATATGTACATCCATAATGTTTGCAAATACAAATTTAACAAAACTAACAATTTGGATACAAAAATCAGTTCAAACCGTCAAAAAGGAATCGTTTTGACCCCGTCCAACCAACCAGACCGGTTTCATTTAAAACCGCAGTTAGCGATTCACCAATAGCTTTCTAAAAGCATTACATAAAACCTTATTGACACAGAAGTTGCAAACTTCTGATAAATAAAACAAGCAGTTTATAGTTTACCAGATAATTCTAATTCTTCAAAATCAAATCAACAAAATTAAATTTACATAACTATAAGCAAGTACCAGGGTTGCAAACGAGCTGAGCTGCTCGAGCTCGGATATAAAAAAAGCTCGAAACGAGCCAAGCTCGAGCCTAGTTGAGCTCAGGCTCGGGTGAGGCTCGTTTACACCCTAAAGCAACAAATTGGAGTCAAGACTCTGAATCAATAAGATCAAATGTGAGAAACTTTATATTAAACACTTAAAAAGGGTTATAGTTATTATTATTATTAACTTATTATTATCAATATTCATCTACACAGCATCAAATCCCCCCACAATAATCAGCATTATATCAGAAAGAACAACAGATAGAATAATAATAATAATAATAATAATAATAATAATAATAATAATAATAATAATAATAATAATCATTAACCCTAACTACAAACCCTATATCACCAATTTCCACTCCTTCATTACCTTCATTCAATCATCATCTTCATCGTGCAGATCCGACGCTTGAACACGATTACTATGAACTCCTCCCGGTACACTCACCGGTTTACTCGTTACCGCCGTATCAACAAACGTAGCTGACGACATCTCCATCTGACAAACCCTAACCGCCCCAAACACTCGCTCCGGTAAATCCTCTTCCTCCTGCGCCTCCACCACAAACGCCATATCAATCGTCACCGCCGTCACACAACCTAACGCCAGGTGCAAAATCGCGGTTGCGATCTTCGAGCTGCTAATATCAACATCAATCTCCAAATAATTCGGTCCGGTATGGTAGTGACACGTCAGCGCCTTACCGAGCAAGCACGCGGAGTAGTTTCCGACCGTCGCTTTAACTATCCACGGTCCTTTAACGATCCGGTTCACGATTTTGAACCGCTGGTTACGGAAATTATCGTCGCCGTGAATAAACCTGTAGAGTAACGAACCGGTTGGGATTGGATCGTCGGTAGCGAAGTAGAAAACAGCGGAGTGGTGGTCCCTACCTGGTGATAACAATTGATATATTAAAGATTAGTCTAAACTTGATTGTTTTATTAATTTGCGATCACAGTTGTAAAAAATCCCGACTAGGCACCAAAAAATCACTAGTCCTCACCCCACTGATTGATTTTTGGCTAATCGGTCAATTGTTAAATCCGGCCAAAATTGGGATTAATCAGACTTAGTGTTTTCTTGCAAGGTTCAGTCCAAAATCGGCAATTTCCTACAAGATTCTGGCCAAAATCAGCCGTTTCTAGCGAGATTCCATCAAATTTCTGACCAAAATGTGTGTATATATAAAAATCTTAAAATTACATATAAAAATGTGCGTGTATATATATAAACCTGGAAAATACATATAAAAATGTAAGTGTGTGTGTGTGTGTATATATATGTACATTACATATATAAAAAAGAAAATTACATATAAAAGAGTAAAAAGACTGAAAATTCCATATAAAAATGTGCGTGTATATATATAAACCTGGAAATTACATATAAAAATGTGAGTGTATATATATATATATAACTGTACATTACATATATAAAAATATGTGTGTATATATAAAACTGAAAATTACAAATAAAAATGTGCATGTATATATAAACAAACTAAAAATTACATATAAAAATGTGAGTGTGTATATATATATATATATATAAAACTGTATATTACATATATAAAAATGAAAAGTACGTATAAAAATATGTGTGTATATATAAAACTGAAAATTACATATAAAAATGTTAAAATGTGCATATAGAACTGAAAATCACATATAAAAACGTGTGTGTATCTAAATCTAAAAATTATCCATTAAAATCCGATCCAGTTAATCCCAACTAATCCTTATTACATATAAATATGCGCATGTGTATATAAAAAAACTGAAAATTACATGTAAAAATGTGCATGTATATATAAAAAAACTAAAAATTAACTGAAATTACATATAAAAATGTGTGTATAAAACTAAAAATTAAAGTGTGATCCGATTAATCCAAATTAATCCCGATTAGCCCCTACCCCACCACTGGCAATAACTAAATTGATTACAATTTACAAATAAACCCCTAGCCACGACATCCAGGTCCTCGCACTTAAGCGCTTACCTGGAACTTGTAAATTAACAGCAAGGACGAAACTCTTCTGATTCCTTCCACCACACTGTCTCTTCCTGAGCGCGTGCATCACACGATTATCGGCGCGTGAGAGTACATGGTCGAGCTTAGAATTGGACCGGAGTCAGTCAACGCCGGCGGGTTGCAGCAGCCATGGGCCGGAGGGTAGTTTGGTCTTTTTGGTGAAGTAATTATGGCTGCGGAGGTTGAAGAGGTTGCCCGGAGGTGAAGCCCAGCCGTTGGATCCGGTTTCCATGTCCACGTGGCGGAGAGATCCGGCGTTGATTGATTCGTGCATCCAGTCTTCTTCCGGTGTGGAAGACATGGGTGATACGACGGCGTTTTGGGGTGAGAATGAATATAATAATAATTATTAGAATTAGATGGTGTTTGGTTTGGAGGGGTGAGGGGTTTTTGTGTGTGTGGGATGTTTGACGTTTAATGTTTCTTTATTTATTTGTTTTTTTTTATTGATTTATTTCCTTACTTTGAAAGATATATATTGAATGAATTGCATCAAGTTGTAATGTTTTTAATGCGTCATCATCCATTTTTATTACACCACTATTTTTAATTATTTCTTTTTTTTGTTGGTGTGTTATGTCGTAAACGAATCAAACGTTCGGTGAATTATTTGTGAATTGTTCGACTCGGGAAGTTCGTTTATTTAATAAACGAACGAACATGAACACATGTTTCGTTCGTTCGTTCATGCTTATTTATTTACGTTTGTTTATGTATTAATAAATGTTAAATAAATATTACTTGGATGAGTCATCTACTTAAAGTTTTATATTTGTTAATTTGTGTTGATTTAAGTGTTTTCATTTATATTTGTTTGTGTTCATATATGTTCATTTATATATAGTTCAGTTATATTCATTTAGATTTTAAACAAACGAACACAAATGTTCAGTTTATAAATAAACAAACATGAACATAAATATTTGTTCGGTTAAGTGTTCGTGTTCGTTTAAAGTTAAACGAACGAACACGAGCATGCCCTTGTTTGTGTTCATTCAATCCGTTTACATGCTTTCATTATTTACATTGATGAATACATCGGTTTTAATCTCTAGGCTCTACCGATTTTATTTGTGTTTGTGAACCGTAAGCGAGCACATTAATTTCCTTAAGGAACGAACACGAACATAAAATCTCATTCGGTAAGTATTCGTGAAACGTTCGTGAACACATTAGTTTCCTTAACGAACGAACACGAACAAGGTCTTGTTCGTGTTCGTTCGGTTTGTTTATAGCCCTAGGTGTATATGTTTTCAAACACATTTTTTATGCATACAACTATACCGTTACTGAGCGAAGCTTGGGCTTTGTCAGAGCGATGATTAAAGTCACGAAACTAATGTCTTGGGCAAGGCCATCTCCGAAAATTTATGTACCTCAACCAAACTAAAATAAAAATGTCTATATGCACTAAGGAGTAACGAATATATAAACTAATCATTTTTAAACGACAATAACGTTATAACAATAAATATAGCAAAAATATAATAATAATAATAATAATAATAATAATAATAATAATACCTAATACATTAATAGCTAACGGCTAACCGATATTCGTAAAGTTCTCCTAGCATTTCTTATCAATTAGATTTTGGTTTGGATCTAAGCAAAATTGACAATTTACTTTTAATAACCGTGTATTGTTTAAAAAAGAAAAAAAAAACTTTGTATTATTTAAAATTAAAAGACCATTAGAAAACAGATATTAAAGTGTTCAAAAAGCTCGCGACTCAAAGCTTTGGTCCGTAACTTTATCGATAAAAGTTCGAATAAAACTAGCTAAAATAACTTGATTTAAAACAACCTAGTTAAGCTGTCTTGTTAATTTTCAAGCTCGAACTCAAACTCACCCTAACTTCACTCGGGCTAGACTAATAAAAAGCCCTAATATTGGAAGCTACTTCTAAAACCTCCCATCTCTTAAAACAATTTGACTACACGCCAAAATCATGAAATGCAACAAAAGTACAAAACATGTTTAAAATTTTCTAATATAGAACACACGTATAAAGGTTGGATATCATATACAATCATCTACAAATCTAATAATGACAAAATTTGTGACGTTAGCACTTAGCATGGCTTGTATTATATACTGATTGAACATATACAATATTAACATACCCCACATGGATGATGAGGATACAACCAATACCTTGGGGTGATGAGCTAGTCGTTAGTATAAGATAATGACACTTTACTAATTTGTAAAGAATCATTACGTATGACTATATAATAATCAAGTTTAAAAAACATAACGTTAAAATTTATTATAAATTAGTTTTTCATATCCATCCAACCATAATAACATAAATAAATACAACAATAATCGACTTGAATGGTGAAATAGTCCTGTTTTCCGAGTATAATAATTCATGTTGTAAGAGAGAAGAGATTCATCTATGATCCATCCCTAAGTGGCACATGGTGTAGATTGTAGAGTGCTTGCTCAAGTCTACACCATGTTACCTAAAAGAGTTATGGTTTAACAGACGGTACATTCATATTCAACGCTGGCATAAAACAATACCTAGTATATATGTTAGTAATATCACGCAAGGGAATATCATTCATTCTCTCAACCGTCTCTCTCTTTTACATACTTCTTTCCAGTGATCGTATAGATGCTTATAATATAATTGCGCGTGTGTGTGTGGGGGGGGGGGGTCATGAAGAACTCCCTCCCTTTGGCTAGGCTAACGACACTTTTGTTTTGTAGATTCGGCCGATCTGATTCTCCTAAGATGCTCATAAGTTATAAGTAATCTCTTGTAGAAGTTGGTGTTAAGGTCAATCGGGGTGTTGCGGCAATTCGTTCTTCGTATACGTTTTCTTACGAATTTTGAGTCTCGCCACTGTTTATGAAAATTTTTATTCGTAATGAGTCTGGACCCTCCAATATTTTCGTCTAAAGCTTTGCCAATGCTTATAGATATATAAATTATAAGTTCCTTGAGCGTAACTTACGATAAAATAAAAAAGTTGTATAGAAAGGTATAATAAAAGTCATGTTTCATGATTAATATATAAAATAAAAAGTGTAACGGAAAAGTGCATAACCAAAATAAAATAAACGAATTAGCAACATGGACATGGAGGTCAAATTATGTAGGCCGGCCACCAACCGACCACACGATCCAGTTTTTCAACAACACAAGCGCGTTTTTTTTAAGATTCCTACACAACAACACAACCCCTTTTAACCTTTAATAGTCTTTAGATTATGCTAAGGGGTTTTAACTTATTGGTGTTTATATTATTACATGAGATAGTGGGAATTAATTTAATCACATGTTGATAAGAGTGTAGCGGTTCTAACTAAAATTAAATTAAAAAAAAAACTAAAATGTGTGATTGATTGATTTCGAGCTAGCCCCACACCGTCCTTCCTCAAATGACCTAAGACAATTAAACCTAATTATCTACCAATAAGCCGCAATTAAACCCAATTTAGAAGTGAATTAGGTTCAAAGCAGAATGAACTCAAGAGAATATGAATAATCAAGAATCACGGGAACAATTATAATACAAAGGAAGGTATAACATATCTGGTGTAGAGTCTGGTGATGAAGAATCTCATGTCGTTGTTTTTATTGCATTACATTACATACAAACCCACATCAATTAAAAGAATTCGATTGAGGAATTGATTGGTTGTTAAAGATGAAATTGATTGAGGAATTGATGTCTGAGGCTGTAACACATGAAGAGAGAAGGAGAGGCATTAAAAGAAAGGATTTGAAGTGGATTGAAGTGGCCGACAGGGGTTTGTTGAAGCCGAAGTTGGAACTTGGAAGCGTGGCCAGCAGAGTTGGAAGGATGAAGCAGGAGTTGGAAGGAGGATGAGGTTAGGGTAATTAATATTACGGCTTCTGATGAAGATAGAGTCTAGGAATGTAAAATACTGTCTATGTTATAACGTAGCACAATTAATAACCCATTTTTTTAGCATTGTTGGCATAGAATAGTGTTGTCCACGATAATTTCTAAGAATCTCAGGACCAAGACTAATAGAAAATTGGACCCATGCAAATTGAGTTAGCTTGGTTCGATGTGATTAATTTACTTACATTGGTGATGTGAGATAACCTTTTAAAGAGAGAAAAGAAAAAATAGAGCAAGAAAAAAAAGAGCAAAATTTGAAGCTAGAAAAATAAAGTGTGTTGCCGGTTTTCAAATTGGAGACCCAAGCAATGATTTTACTAAATGCACCGACACAATGTTGATGTATAGTAAATATATGTATAACGTAGATATGTTATTAAAAAATATATAAATAGTTTAATGTTTGGGCCCTTGTGAAAACTGGGTCTTAGACACTCACCCACCTCACACCTCCCTTGTGGCCATGTCTAAGCTATGCATAATATTCAACTAATAGCATATAAACGGAGTCAACTTTGTACGACCTTTGGAAACCTTATATATGTGTGTGTGTGTATGTGTTGTATTTTAATTTTTAAAACAAGGAGATAAGCATCATTGGTATTTTGCATTAACAATATTCTCTCTTTATTGGAATAAATCAATTTGCACTAATATTGTACTATTAGTGCACATGGCCTACTCTTTGGGATGGTTGCACTATACACAAACCCGTTGTCAATGGAATGTTTGTTCTTTTGCTTCACCTTTATATCTTTTCATACTAGATTTGTTACAAACTACACTTTACTCATGTTCCTTATGGCCCCTATAAAATTCATTTTTTAGATGTTTTTGACACCATTGTTAGGCTATCAACTTTATCTCAAGGATCGAAACTTGAAAGAATAAGTTCTTTTTGGTTATGGTGTGGAATGACAAGAAAAGTTCCTTTGAGATATAGCTTTTGACACATCAATAATCATCACATTCATATGTGATTCTATGATGAAGTTGTGTTACATCAACCAATTATGGCATAGAAAACCCCTCGGGTACAAAGAGTCATAGAAACCAGACGTATGATGATATGATGGTGGTATAACCAAACGGCTCATTGCTTTTAAAGACATAAAAGAAATACAAGGATGCTTAAGTGCTTGTTGATGAAGTTGTTGAAGACATATTTCACCGGTTTTTGATATGATTATTTTAAGTAGCATAACTATTAACTATTGTTGAAGAAATTAATTGAGCAATTCTCGAAAGGAAGCATTATAATTCATTTAGTGTAGTTAAGATAAAAATCACTTATATAGTTAAAAGACAAAATTTGACCAAGCATTTGTCTTGTCTTGATGGTGTTAAAGTGTGTGAAAAACGTGGCAAAAAAATGTATAGATTTAACTTATGATTTCGGTATGAACAATAATGATACTATTTTTAACTTTCAATTTTAATCCTTATAATATAAATAAGATAGGTCTTTAACCCATTTAATCTTTATTTAAATTGTTTTTTATTAAATAACTTTCGCTCATTAATTTTTAAAAAAGCTTACCACACAACGGTTTTCTCGACGTTCCAATATAAATTTCGTTAAAACGGCGTTGTAATCACAATAGAGTGTATTTTGTAATCGTAAACTATAGTGAGTGCCGACACTGTACCGCTACCTTGACAAACCAAATTGATACTTTTTTTAAACGACCAACGAATCCTCCAAATGAGCTACTGATTAAATTTACCACATCGGGATACACTCGCATTTCAATCAAGGGAAAACTCTCACCTAAGGCCAGCGTCCGTGAACACTCGCCCGAAGGCACGACAACGTGGTGAGATAATACCCGTTCAGTTCAAGGATCTAACAAGTAAACACTACCTTCTCGCATATTCTCCTCATCACCTTGGTGCCACTAATTCTAAATACCGAGTGAAAGAATCGAACATGAGCTACTTGAAACACCAAGTCTCTTTCTTGTTGGACGTAATTTTCAACTTAATAGGCCCGTCACGTGTAGGTGCCCGAGTTGGACCTATTTGGTCCGTGAGATTTATTAATATGTAATGAGTTTATGGGGTTGCAATTAAGGTTTTATTATTTTCGGCAATTTCTTGACTAACAAGTTTGGTTAGCCTATATAAACCAAGTTATAGTGACATTATAGATGGTGAGTATGATGTAACCGACTTTGGGTTCATCAAAAGTCAAACCGAGTTAGAGTTTGAGAGTTTGTAATCAAGTTTTTGAATAATATTTTCTGATTAATAAACGAGAGTTATTCGTTAATTATTGTTTGATTATCAATCTACGGCTTAATTTCTTACCACTCCATAGCTGAATAACATCAAGACTCGTATCACTCTTATCATAACTAATATCCGTATTCCTTTTCGCGACTTTCATTCAAAGTAAATCACGTGTCGATATTCTTTTAAAAACTTCACGACTTTATTTTTTCGGTTCTCTCTCCATCAAGTGATGGTATTTACTGATATCATAAGTCCGTAACAAACTGAACCGATAGAGAAACTTAAATTTTTATATCGACGAGTAGTATCCCAAAATCAAACAAACAAAGAGTGAATATTGCAGCAGCAGAGCAGAGATGAGTGAAATAGAGGCGGCGAAGAGATCTCCGTCGTCCGATGACCGGAAAACCACCACCACCACCGGCAAAAAAGTCGTAATCAAGAGCGCAGATATGAACGAAGATATGCAAACTGAAGCCGTCAATATCGCCATTAAAGTAATTATTATTATTATTATTATTATTAATCCTCCTCTTGTTATTTGTTAATCAATTCTATTTCATTCAATCTGTAACCTAACATTTAACTGTAATTTTGAATGAAATGATTTATTGATTCAAACAGTATATAATATAACCTAATTACGAAGAGTTAACGGTAAGCTAACGGCGAGCTAACAAAACTAACTGTGAACTAACGGAGTTTACATAAGTAATAATCCTTCTCTTGTTAATCGTTCGAGTTTCATTAAAATTATAAACGTATGTAACCTAATTACGAAGAGTTAACGGTAACCTAACTAGTTAACGGAACTAACTGTAAACTAACGGAGATTGCATAAGTATATATCCTACTCTTGTTAATCGTTCGAGTTTCATGTTGAATCTGTAAGCTAACAGTTAATTTAGCAATTATTTGTAATTCTGAATGAAATGATTTATTGATTCAAAGACGTATATAAACTTAATTACGAAAGTTAACGGTAAACTAACTAGTTAACGGAACTAACTGTAAACTAACGGAGTTTACATACGTATTAATTATCCTTTTTTTAATTGATTGTGTTTCATTGAATCTGTAACCTCACAATTAGTTTCTGTTTTATTGTATTTTTGAATTTGAATGAAATGATTTATTGATTTTAAAATGGATATATACCTAATTATTACAAAAAGTTAATGGTGAAGTAACTAGTTAATGGAGCTAACAGTGAGCTAACGGAGATTGCATAAGTATGAATCCTCCTCTTGTTAATCGGTTGTGTTTCGTTGAACCTGTAATCTCAGAATTAGTTTCTGTTTTATTGTAATTTTGAATGAAGTGATTCATTGATTCAAAGGCGTATATAAACCTAATTACAAAGAGTGAACTGTTAATCTAACTAGTTAACGGAGTTAACGGGGAGTTAACGAAAGTAACTGTAAAGTAACGGAGTTTGTGTTACATTTGTGCAGGCATTTGAGAATTACAGTGTGGAGAAGGATGTGGCGGAACAGATAAAGAAGGAGTTTGATAAGAATCACGGTCCTACGTGGCACTGTATCGTCGGCAAAAACTTCGGTAATTGATTATTTTGTTAAAATTCATGAATTTGTTTGCGTAGATTTTATAGAACCTTACTTATAAATTTGTTTGTTTATTGGATTGATTGCTTGAGTTTAGAGGTGTACATGTGTGGAGCCGAGCCCGAGCTGTCGAGCTCAGCTTGTTTTGACTTACGAAAGCTCGAGCTCAGCTTGTTTTGACTTACGAAAGCTCGAGCTCAGCTTTGGCTTGGTTCATTTATTATTTATTGATTTATATATATACATATATATAGAAAAGGGTTCAAATAAAAAGAAATAGTTTCCTAAGAATGGTAAGAACCAATAGATTTCTGACAAGTGGCATTACAACATATGGTGAAAGAACAATTCTAAGAAACTATGTCGGTTATAGTGGTGAAAGAGTAATTATAGGAAACTATGTCGGTTTTTGATAATTTTAAATCTCAACCATTGATTAACATGATCCAATGGCTATGATTTATTCCTAGTCTTTCTAGGAAACTACTTCTTTTTAGTATAACCATCCCCTATATATATATATATATATATATATATATATATATATATATAGGATTAGTATCATTATAGAACTCTCAAATTATTTAAGAACTTGAAGGAACCCTTGAAAATTAACGTTTTTTATAATTTTTTTTGTATGTTAGTGTTATTTGAGTGTAGTTTTATCACTTTTTATATCTATAATTACGATTACAATTATGAAAATTAGTTTTTACACATATCTAAACTTTTTTCTGCATGTATGTAAATTTGTTATTACATAAATTTTACACATATGTAAACTTGTGATTTATATATGTAATAACAAATTTATATATAAAATATGGTAAAACTAGTCTTAAACAATGTTAATATATGAAAAAAATTAAAAAAATGTTTGTTTCTTATGAGTTCCTAGAAGTTCTTAACTTTTTTGGAGTTCTATATATATATATATATACGTTATTAATTATTGATTAATATATTTTGAGAAAAGCCTTAACGGCTCGAGCTCAGCTGTGCAGTCTCCAAAAGATGAAACTTAAGTACTTAACAACACTCAAGGCTTGTTAAGGCTCGACGAGCCTAAACGAGCTTCCCATACAAGGCTTGAGCTCGGGCTTGTTAACTAAAAGAGCTTTATTTGAGGCTCGGGCAGTCGGGCTCATCTCGGCTCTAAAAAGCTTGGTTAGTTTTGAGCTTTTTATTCGGTCTGAGCTTTATTAGCTCGCGAGCGGCTTGGCTTGGTTCGGCTCGTTTGCACCCCCTAGTTGAGTTATCATGCTTCAGATGTTTTTTCAGGGAATGAGGGAATGCATAGTAGTTTGGTTTTGATTTTGATAAGTCATATTTGCAGTGGATTGTAGAGTTTATGAGTGTGGTGCAAAGTTGTGGTATGGTGTATGTGAATCTGTTGCGATTATCCAGATTTCATTCTATATGTTTGTGCAGGGGAAAATAGTTATATAAAAGAGGTGGAATGTGGAGAGGTTATTTTAGTCTTTATTAATATTGTAGCTCCATTCTAGGTGGTGATTTAGGTCAAATTTTACATTTTCTGACACACACATTATCAGGGCATCCGTAGTGGAAGTGAAAAACATCCCGCCACGTCACCGCCATGTAGGCATGAGGGCTTTTTTCCAATATGGTGTGGAATAGTTTCACTTGGCATCAACAAAAAACATAATTAAACCTTAATTTTTAGGTGAGGTGGCATGATTTTAGTGGCTCAAATAAAAAAATATTAAATATTTCCTGCCCCTAACGTTGTTGCCTGTGTAGTGGTGTTTGGGCGTGTTTGGGGCGAGGTGTCATGGGCAACGCCCCCACCACAGATGCCCAAATTGATTTGTTGTGTTGACTCTTTAGGATGGTAAAGTGAGAATTTATTATCTATATAGATCAAAATATGCATGTGTGTATACATGTAAATATGCATATGTATATATAAACCTAGACTGCTAACATGCAGATGTCAAGTGGCTGTTTCTGTATGTGTGCAAAGTATCTTGATCCATGCCAATGAAGTTGTTTATATGCTACCTTTCTTGGGAGTTTGTTTTCTGATTATATTTCTTGAAAATAAACATTAGAAGTTAAAAACAATTAAGAAGTAAATAAATAACATTGTTACCAAGTTAGTGCTTATAGGGATATGATGCGTGTGTATATCAACATATTACATGTCACATCTCTGCTTGGTTGAAGGTTAATTTAGTCATAATCCACAATTGACACTGACATGCCTGCTACTAGACAAATTAGGTGTAGGTTTGTTTTGCTTAAAGTATAAACATAACCAAGTTACCAAATACCACCTCATAGTTACACCTAATATTAGCTGATTTCAGTAATATCATTATCTGATAGTCTCTGATTTCCTAATACCAGTAATTCAAGTGTTAATATCGGTTTTAGTTGAAACATGCCCACCATTATCTCTATTTTTGTTATATATATTCATTCATATGCACTAATGTTTTAGGTTTATAGTTTTATACTTGCACCAGTCTTAAGTAAGCCTATAGGTACAGAGTCTGTATACAGAAGCTGTTAAATCATGCAAGTTTGGATGATATTGTTGCAGTACTTCATCAGTTACAAAAATACTAATACTTAACATATTTTTTTGATTCACACATGTTACATCAATTATATAAGATACTGTAAATCACTTTTTAGACATCCTTAATCAACCAAAAACTCACTTATTTTCATGTTTCACCACATAACCATAATCGCACACAGTTTAGGATTAGGTCGTTTGGTGATTGTGAGTCTGAATTCTAAAACTCTAATTACATGATATGAAGAGATCGACGGAGGTAAACAAATAACAACGTAATCTTTTGGTTGCATTTTGCAGGGTCTTACGTGACGCATGAGACAAACCACTTTGTTTATTTCTATTTGGAATCAAAGGCGGTGTTGCTGTTCAAATCTGGCTGAGCATGTTTTAATGCTGCTGTTGCTGCTTACATATGTATGTATTCTAAAAACTAAACAAAAGCTGAATATGCGTTTTCTGTGTTTAGACGCGTGTTTTGTGTACTTGTAGATATATTGTTGGATTCTTTTTATATTGTGTTTTGTTTGAATCAAAATTTTCAAAATCACATCCTTATTTTTTCACCTATTTTTTCTTTTCCGAAAGGCAACTGTCATCCTGTTACCTAAATCTCAGTGCCTTTCACACAAACTCTTCTATGAATATATTACATCAGCAACAAAATTCTCCACTGATTTTCCATCATAACCTCTCGAAGGCTACTGTCTTGTTACTCTTGTACAGTTGGGATTTTATGTAATTAAGTTGTGTTGATTAGTAGGGTATCGGTGTGTGACTCTATCATTCATTAAGCATATCCACGGCGCTTATTTTCTGATTTTAACTTGCCCACTATGTAATAATTAACATAATGATGGATTGGTCTTTTTTTCTAAAAACCGAAAGTTACGGTTCGGTTTTGGTAATGCCACACTTCAAAATCAAACCAAGTCATAAAATTGAAGCATACTGAACTTGTTTGAATGTTTGTAACTGAATTAATCATCCATATTCATTATTTAAGCCAAAGTTTGGATGCTCAAATTCATTAACAAATAGTTAATAGTAATTTTAAGCCCATTGTATTATTTTTAGCAACCTTTTTCAGACTAAAAACATTTTAGGCTCAATTGTGAAATCGAAAATAGTCCCTAACTGAACAGAACCGAACCAAAACTGACAAAACCAAAACTTCAGTTTTAGTTTTTTTTTCCTCCAAAGCCTCCCATATGGCGGTGGGCAAACCGGGGTTTTTCAGGGACGGGTATGGTCGGGTTTTTGACCAGGTTTTGACGGGATTTGGCCCGGCCGGTTCCGGGTTTTGACTGGGTAAAGATGGAACCTGTTGCAGTTGGTCCGGTTCGGTTCTGGGTCCCGGTCCGGTTTCTCTGAGAAACTGAAACCGTGTTCGTACCCACGTGTCAGGTATATTGGGTTTGGTCCGGAATGCCCATATACACCCCTAAATTGATAATCCTTTCACTGGACTGGTGTACCCAATCTATATCTGGGCTCAAATTCACTTACTAACAGGCTGTTTTCTCAATGTTCATCTTCTCTCAGACTCACAAAAACCAAAAAGGGATTTGGTACAATTTGTTATTGTGCTCTGTAACCTCTGTTTCGGTTCTATATTATATGATAGCACCTTTGAGTAAGGTTGCATATGATTTTAATTCCTTCGAAGAAGAAATGGCGATTGCATTTCATTTTAGGTATTCAGTTTATCAGCTAAGCAGTTCGATGGTGAATTTAGTAGATATCATTAGATTGACGGTTGCAGTATGTATATTCTTAGTTATGTACAGATTCAGATTGCATAGGCACTTGCACTTCATGTTATGGACATTGGTTTAGAGATCAGTGTTGTAGAAACTCGCTAGGTGCTAGTCAGGCGGTGGGATATGACTATCGATTAATAGATTGGAATTTTATATGTAACTTTTCAAAACTATATGAAAAACCACTATAGATACTTGAAAACTTGTGTAAACCACTTTTAAACATTTATTTTATTCATTCTTTTTATATGTTATTAATTTTACCAAAATCAGAAATAAATAAAAAGATAAACGTAGCTCGTGGAAGCGCATTATGTAGCTAGTAATCTACATATATTTACCTCGTATGGGATACATATATGTAACTTGGCAAGATGCATATATATAAACTTCCGCAATCTACATATTCGTTTAATTTCATTTTGGTTTCGCAAAGATTAGTAACACATAAAAAGTGTTTAAAAGTGGTTTTGAGATTAACGGTGGTTTTCGTTGGAACACTCCCCTGTATATATACATACATAACTCTTCAAAATAATACAAGGAGCTTGACCAATTTTGACTAAATTGGGCAGACTTTGACCGACTACCGATTATAGGGTCTGATTACATGAAATTGAATCGGTAAGCCACCGATTAGCGACTAATTCCGATTATGACAACACTGATAGAAAGATGAAACAGAATAGGAGTTTCATTTTCAATGCAACACATTTCATTTTCAGTCTATAGACAACAAATCTATGTTATTATCCGTATTTCTGTTTTTTTTCCTTTTTTCTTTTTGTTGTTTAGTTGAGATAATTACTACACAAGTCAGGAACAATAACGTAGTCTCATTTTATTCTTCATTCTTAGGGATTTAATTATAATATAGATAGAATAAATTAGAAGTGTTAAGTGTGCAAAATAGCAAAGTATTTTCACCTACAACTTACTTTAAAAGTTATCAGAAGTAGAAACATACATTCATATTGTTAGGCTATGTGCAGTGGAGGGGCTACAAAATGGGACGTTTTGCGTCATGTGGGCCCAGTCAGCAAAAGGTAGGTTTTGTTTTTGGTGTGTAATGGTGTTGTAGTCTTATATATATATATATATATATATATATATATATATATATATATATATATATATATATATATATATATATATATATATATATATATATATATATATATGTCACACACACAATAATAAAATACACACACAACTCCCGGCGAAAAATTCCCCCCCCCTATCGCCCCTAAAATTGCCCGGGGGGGGGGGGGGGTGTTCTCGCCCGTCTTCGCCCAACCCTTGCGCCCACTACACATAGCCTTACCGATCATAGCGACAGACTTTCGGTTCTTTAACTAATAACAGCAACATATTTAGCTTATGTTGCTTTATGTTTTAGAAAATGAAAATATGTTGCTACTATTGGTAAAATGTGAGTATTGTTATGAATAAAATGAAAGATTATGTGTAGAAAGGAATGAAGGATTAGTACATACCATATGTTTGTAGGACTTATAAAGATATTAAAACAAACTTCAATTAATGTCTGTACATAAATGTTCAAATACTAAATAAACCCAATTCCTTGCTCACACTCCATAATTTGATATTCACTGCTTCTTCCCACCAATTGTCTTGCATTCAATGACTCTTTCTCCCAATCTGTCCTGTAAATCACAATCAATATCGATAATACACACGCCATTTGTGCTGCTAACAGCCCGTAACACAGCCCTAAGAACCCTAATCTCCAAACAAAAGCCAAAATTATCGCTATAGGTGTACCCACCAAATAAAACGAACATAAGTTAATTCTCGCACCAATACCCGGCCTTGCACTTCCACGAAGAACGCCCGAGCACGTGGTTTGTGGGCAGTTTGCCAGCTCACAAACTCCAATTATAGGTAAAGCAGCCATTGTTAACTCCAAAACTTCACTATCACTTGTGAACACTTTCCCCCATGTTTCTCTTCCATATGTTATCCCCAATAACCCGAAAGCCGAAGTTAAAAGTGCCAGCCCGATTGCCACTAGTGTCGCCAAACGAGCCCGGCCCGGTTCCCCTGCCCCAAGCTCGTGCCCAACCCGAGTAGATATCGACATGCTGAGTGCTGATGGTAATGTGTACATTAAAGAAGTTGTTTGGATTATGATAGCGGATGCAGCTAAAGAAATGTACGGTTTATGAAGATAACCGCTTAAGAATGTCATTAACTCGTACCACCACCATTCGGAACAAACTGCTAAACAGCTGGAAACCGCGAGCCGAAACAATGCACCCCAGCCTTCCCGTACCGACTCTGGTTCGGACCATGGTTCGGGCTTGTGGGTGTGTGTGAAAAACATGTATCCGAGAATGAAAACCGATGTGGTTAAGTTGGTGATAATTGTTGAAATAGCAACCCCTTGAAGACCTAAGTTAAGGGTGATGGCTAAAGTGTTGGTGATTGGAAAATGTAAAAGTGATGAGAACAAACTACACCACATTAACGGCCATGCTTTGCCGTTGATTCGTAAAAAGATACGTAAAGGGTTTAAAACGCAGTTAATGATAAGATCGGGGGCTGCGTATCGACAGTATAAACTAGCAATGTGTGATATTTCAGGGTCTTGGTGTAGTTTAAGCATGATTGGTTCAAGGTTTACCCATAGAATCCCAATGGGTAGTGATGCAAATAATAACATCAAGATGGTTCTTTGTAGAGTTAAGTTAACCATGTGTAGGTTTCTTGAACCGAAAGCCTGGCTGCAAAGTGGCTCCATCCCCATGGCTAACCCTGACAGAACCGAGTAGCCGGTTATGTTTGTGAACCCAATGGCTAGTGCACCTCCGGCTAGCTCAAGCCTCCCAAGCCGTCCCATGCATGCTACCGAAGTCATGTTTTTGAGATAACTCACTAAACCCATGGTGAAGAGTGGGAAGCCTATGGATGACATCATCTTCATTTCCTCCATGACCTTCACAAATCCATAATATATGAGTCTTTATAATTTATAAATATTCTAAAATAATAATAATAATAATAGCATAATTTTTTTGGCTGTCAGACCATTTTCCTGAATAAAATCTAACAAGATATTTTTGTTTAGTTTGAGGAGAGATTTGTTTTAGTATCCCTCCAAAACCTATGTCTGAAGCATCTGTCTCTATCACCTTATCCCAACTTGGATTAACAATGGTTAAGATGGGAGGTTAGAGACCTTTTGTTTTAATAATAATAATAATAATAATATGGATTGAAGTTGCTTACCATGGGAACAATGAGATTGATTTGAGTGTAGTGTGGCATGATTTGGTTGTATGTGATGGAGATATAAGATTTGATATGAGACATTGAAGTCTTCATGCATATATATAATTATATTATAATGTGTACATTAAAGGGTACAGTCAGATATAAGGGTAGTGAGAGAGATAGAGGACAAATGCAGAATTGTCAAGTGTTTAAAACAATTTGGCATGGTTTTATAGTAGAGTGAAAGTTGGTGGGGATACCTTTAGATGTCAAAGAAAAAGACACATAGTGACATAGTTTAGAAGCTAAAATGTATTTAGACAATATAAGCATTAATAATATTAGCATCAACACATGACATATACATGAACATAACACATTATTTGGAATTTGGAATTTGGTCCTCATCTTTTACCAACGTGTTATGTTGGTACTTGGTGCGTTAACGGATGCATGTGACGAGCTTTAATTTTGTAGCGTGTATAATGTGAAGCTTAACTATTTTAAATGTGACATAAGTATGTCTTGTTTATTTCAAGGACCACTAGTGAAGTTGCATTTAGTAATGAAAACATGTCACATTATTGTGTTCAATAGCATAAATGGCTTAAAGTGATGAAGAATTTGGGAGTTGGGTTTAGGTCCATGCCACAGTGATGATCAGAAAATATCTTCACCATGTTCTTAAAGATTCTCTTACTAGATTTTCATAGCATCGTGTGATCGAACATGCATACATGTTATGAACATGTATGTATGTATGCATGCATGTATGTTCATGACGTTTTCTCTCATTTTCTCTCCCTGCTTTTATTAAACGGTTCATTTTCTTATGAGTTTTAAATTTCCGTTTGGTTATACATTTATCTTTAACTATGTGTATGCGCGTGCACGCACATGAGTAGTTGACAATGACCTGAAAGATAAGAACTCATCTCAAGTTAAATTGTTAAAATCTCTCGACCAAACTTAAAAATGAAAAACCATGCATGTGGATTTGGTTACAACCTATGGCAAAAAATCAATTACCATCAATCAAACATTCAAACTTATGATGCAAATTATTTTATTATATATATATATTTATTTACTTTTAAGGAAAACAGATGGAGATTTTACACCATCTAAATATATTCCATCTTAACAACTCTAATAATATTGTTGGTTAGACAAAACACAACCATCTTTAGTAATCTCACTCTTTTTGTGGCATTGCAAGAATTTGAGACTTGTTTAATACTCCTTCATTAGAGTTATAAATGGGCAGTTGTTACCATGTATATCCTAAAATGGGAATAATATCTTATAACCACCACTAATTGCAACAAAAAAATCTCACTCACTTAAACCACACAACTTGCATCCACATTCCACAGCCCCACATGCCATCTTATTTTCATATCAATTTTAAAGTTTGTGAAATTCTTTTGAATACAAGATTTTATGTTAGCATGGATATTAACCAAAAATTACATGTAGAGATTAGGTGTAGTCAGTCGTGTCGGTCGACATTATCTTGTCATACCTTAGAAACTAGAAAGTCCTATATTTTTAACCCATAAGATTGTTATTCGAAAGCGCATGTCAAATGGCAATAAAATCCCATTCGATTATTAGTCGAAAGCTTTGGAACCAAAGGATTCTTAACCTTCATGGTTTACAATGTTTATGCAAAATCAAAAGCTAACAAACTAAACAATCATCATATAAACCCTTCTCATACCAACGAAGGAAACAGATAAACTTGAAAACGAGATAAACATATATAAAATAACAGAATATAAAGTAACAAATAAAAGATTCCAATTAAAATGCTCATGCATCATTTTCAACTTACAATTACTTATATTTTTTCATATTATTGATGTCATTGATTTGGTCCACAAGATTAGCTTAGTTTAGACATTCTATAAATAGTAACTTTATTTTTAAACCAAGCATCTAACCAAATGTTGCAATCTTATGGTACAGAGGGACAGCTTTTTATACTTGTAAAAATAATGCAGCTAAAATTGTTTTGACATTTTATGAAGGTGAAATGTAGACCATTCACATTCACCTGCACATTGACTGTCCTTTTTTTTGCTGATATAAGAAAAACCATGAAAATGTTATTTATTGAAGAACAATAAATATTTGCTTTGAAGTTGGAAACCTTACATCTGTGTATATACTTTAACTTTTAGATTCTAAATGTGTTGTATTTTAATTTTTAAAACTAGGCACCAATCTTCACTTCAACCGGCAATGGTGAAGCTTGGACTAAGACACCCCGGGGAGGGGGAACTCAAAATGTATACAAAATTTCACATACAAAGGGGGGCTGGCTCAAATCTTTGACCGAAAACAGCCAAATTTACACTACGTATAAAAAAATTTCGGCTGAAAACGGCTAAATTTTACACTACGTATAAAAAATTTCGGTCAAAAACAGCTAAATTTACACTACATATAAAAAATTTCATGCGAAAACGGGTAAATTTACACTACTGCGTAAAAAAACAGGGGGATGGGGCCACCCGGGCCCTAAGAAACCTTCGCCAATATCAACAGGCATTGGAAGAGAAATGAAGATTTAGTTGTAGGCCGCAAAGTCTCAAGTTCGAATCCGTTCCCAATATCGTTGGTCATTCATAAAAAGGAAAAAAAGAAAGAAAGCACCAATCATAATTGATATTTTGTTTTAAAAATTCTCTCTTTATTGGAATAAATCAATTTATACGTACAAAAAGCATACAGTGTCACGACGTGACACCTGATAGCGCGGTTCATTACCGCCATGACAAGTATGATCTAAAGTCAAAAAGTCAACACCCGCATTTTAAAAGAGACTTATTTTTATGATGAAGTTGAAAAGAAATAGTAATCTTTTAAGAAGCTAGTTTGGTATGTGAATTGTGTCCCCCTCTCATCTTTGCTCTCCAAGTTACACATACATATAGGGCCAGCATGAAACATTATTTGATGGGGACATAAACACACCCATACACCCACTCTCATATGTTGCAATAATACTAAACTTATTATTCATTTCTGTATATATCACTGGTATATGATTATTCATTTGCCCTTTTTGTGAAATCAAAAACCTTTAGTGAATATGGTAACTGTGAGTGTGTGTGGTCCAATATTCCAGTTGTTATACTTGGTCCAATAATACTAAACTTATTATTCATTTCTGTATATATCACTGGTATATGATTATTCATTTGCCCTTTTTGTGAAATCAAAAACCTTTAGTGAATATGGTAACTGTGAGTGTGTGTGGTCCAATATTCCAGTTGTTATACTTGGTAGCCATTTCTCAAGTGTACTTTGAGGATATGTGTGACCTTTATGCATCAACATATGTACTTGATCACTTATTATCTATATGTATGTAATGTATTATCATGCATCCATGTCATCATCATTTTCACATCCCTAAATATTTTACTTTAGGAAATAGGTATAACTAGTACTTTATGTAAGCTTATTATATTTGGTATTCAATAATGCCTACTTTATGTACCTTGGTTTCAATTTCCAATCGGCGTAACTTTGAGTTTGAAGCCTTTTTAACTATGCTTGTTTGTTATCGTCGTGACGAATCTTGATATAACGAAGTCAATGTGTGATTGCAACTAAAGAAACACTAATCGAACCCGGGCAGATTACGGATAACCTGGGGGTTAGATAGATGTTTCCCACGAGGGGTTAGACCCGGCAAAGATGGTTCTGATAACCTGCAAAACAGACACCGTGAGCTCGTCACTGAGAATGGGGGGTTCCTCCTTGTGACCACCCTCCGGCGTGAGAATCAGACTAGATTGCTCTTGAATATAAATGTATATTAAGAGATTGCTAGAGCAGATATCAGGTATAATATGTAATACGAGATAGTATATGATGATAAGTTGAGATGATCATACCATTTGGGGTATTTTATAGCCGAAGGTAGGTTTCCAAGAAGGTGTAGCCGGCTGAATAGTATTCCTGGTTCTACCAACTGTGGCCTACGCACGTGCCATGCTGGTAGTTTGTGGGTAGGCAGCGGCTGACAGTGACCAGGCCTGCTGTGTACTATTCCTTTTCCACCAACTGCCGGCTATGCACGTGGTATGACAGGAGTTGGTGAGTAGGCAGCGGCTAATAGTGACATACAGTACAAGAGCATGCTGCTCGCCATACTGTTGTCAATGAGCTGTCGTATCTTTGGTCAGATCTTTTGCCCATACCTCGTCAGGTACAGTACAAAAGATCTTCCCGTATCGTACGGACTGGCTTATTTGGGCGGGAGTATTCCCCCTCCCGCCTTTGTGCGGGATTGTTCCCGGCTTTGCTCATTCCTTCAGGTGACAACTGAATTATTGAGAGCTAAGTGCCTTGTGCGTGTAGCCTTGCTGCGCGGGTGGCCTTCCCTGATGGCTTGTATCCGCAGCTGCGGGAACAGGCAGAGTACTTCACCATTGGGAGGCATTTCCTGCGGGAACAGCTTGCGTACTGCGCGTAAGGACGTCACGTCTCTGAGCATGGTGGGTCCTGCGGATCCAGTTGGTTTCTACGCAGACGTCTCTCTTCAAGGTGAGTCCTGCGGGTCCAACTGGGCTCTGCTGGGACCTACCTCTTCAAGTCCCCCCAGTCCAATGTTCTTCTCATGAATGTTTAATAAAGTGAGGTGAACTTTTGGACTTAAGCAAAGGGTTTTGAAAAGGGTTTAGTTTTAAGGTTTTCCATGGGGATTCTTCCCGCGGAAGTCCTTATGTCACCTGCAGAAATTCCCGACTTTTCTGCTTGATCTTTGGGTATGATGCGGGTAGGTCTGTAACCTCCTCGCAAGTCAGGAGCGTTGAGTCCCACTTGTGTGGATTCTCCATGAGGTTTTGGTAGTTTTGAACATAGTGATCAATTATGTTAAAACCACCAATTCCATCTTGGAGCTTCAAACAATGTAGTTCTCGACGTTCCCGCTATGCGGGGATGTTATTCCCGTTTCCGCAAGCATTGCCCAGAGGATCCTTCTTGGTTTCAATTCCCTGCGGAGCGCTAGGAATGTGAAGGGTTTTGCCTTAACACTGTACCCGCACTCGTCTTACGGTTACTTTACTTCCAAGGTATTCCTGGCGTCAATTCCCTGCGGGTGCTAAGTATGTGAAGGGGTTTTCCTTAACACTGTACCCGCACCCGTCTTATAGTTACTTGGTTGCCGAGGAATTCTTGGCTTCAATTCCTTGCAGGTGCTAAGTATGTGAAGGGTTTTGCCTTAACACTGTACCCGCACCTGTCTTACAGTTACTTGGTTGCCAAGGTAAGGGTATTTTCCCGCTTTTGAATCTTTTTGAAATTTTGAAATTCGAAGAGTTGGTGAAAGGATAAGAACAGTCCAAACTATTGAAACGTCGTGCGACGTTTTCTTCTGACACTGTCAGGACGTGCAGGAAGTTATAGTGACGTGACAGTACCTGGTCATTCCAGACGCTTTTTCAGGCGCGTGGGCGCGATTTTTCGGGCGCGTGGCCGCGAAATTAATGGTACGCGTCCTTTCAACAGCGGTTGCCAGCTTGCTTTTTGCCACGTGTCATAGTTTCATTGCACCTGCGATTTCTCTCTCTTCCGCATTAAATTCACCGCATTAATTGCGATTAGTATATAAAGGGGGAGAGGGTTCTTTGTGATCCACACTTTCACTTTTCTCTTCATTTTCAAAACGATTTCCGACGAATACTCACCTTTTTAGTTGAGCATTCTCTTGAAATCGTTTTCTTCTTTCATATCTGCAAGATGTTTTCTCACGATCTTGAGGCTACAGCCCAGGAGGCTGGGGTGTACGCCGATGACAAGAGTACTGCTGGCGAGTGCCAGTGTGCTCTGCCTGTCGATCTATATCAGTACATCATCAGGAAGTTCATGCTCGAGTCTCTCGAGCCTGAGTTTCCTGAACCCCATCAGACGGTTATGATGCCCCCAGAGGCAAGATCGGGGTATATGCTGCATTCTTTGTCTATGGGAATCTTAGGTTCCCGTTGACAAAGTTTGTGTACCGTGTCCTAAAGAGGCACGGTGTATACCTGACCGAGGTGCACCCGATGGCGATCGCGAAGATTCGCCACTTCGAGTGGGTGTGCCGGATTCTGGGCATTGAGCCCTTCGTCGACCGCCTGATGACCTTCTACTCTTGGAGGTGCATCCAGGGGTGGTATACCCTGATAACCCGGATCAAGGGTTTGAAGATTTGCGCAACCGAGCGCAGTCTTCGTTCATGGAAGCGGGAGTTCTTTTTCATCTCCGCTCGCGCCATCCCCCTTGCCATGAAGTTCAAGAATGGGCAAGCACTTCCCAGCCTTCACGCCTCCAACTACCAGGAGGCGGAATGGTTCTCAAAGATATCCCGAGTCCAATCTCCGGTTTACCGCTTTGCGGAGTCCGGGATGGTGATGCTCGGGATGAGCCGGGTATGGAAGGATGCAGATGCGCAAAAGACCCCGATCGTCCTCGAATACGGTTTGAACTCTGTTCCTTACGGTATGCTCTGTTTACTTTGTTTATATAGGTTTGTCTTCTAACTGCTTTCCTTTTATTTCAGAGGGGAACGACTTGCAGTCGCTCCTGTATCAGGGGGAGGCTGACAGTCCCGCTCGGATGGGTACTCGTGCTCTAGATGAGAACGAGTTGCCCATCCTTGAACAAACGGCGGATCGGTTCGTGAAGGTCTACCCGCTAGGCCACGAGATCCTGAGCGCCAGGCGGCCAGGTAAGGCGTTATTCAACCCTCGACCCCTCAATGCTGAAACCTCTGCTGGAATTCCTCTAATCTTATGTTCTGATGAGGAATCCGCAGATGGTCCTCCGTTGGTGCGGAAGAAGAAGGCTGCCGGCGGGAAGGGGAAGGCGGCCTCCACTGCCGATCCGGTTCCTCGGTCTGATTCAGAGACCGAGAGCGAAGAGGTGGCGGGGAACCCCGGTGGTGATAAGACCACTGCTCCGGAGGCTGCGACGATTGTCACCTCCGGAGAGCCCAGGATGACAACGGTGAGCGGCGTGAAGAGGCCGGCTCCATCGGGTTCATCCCCGCCTGTCCGCACTTTTAGGCTCAAGAAAACCCGTAAGTACAAACTTTATTTTTAACTTCATAGCTTTCCATCATTAATACTTATCTTCTTTGTGCAGGTGTGGATGTTGACGCATTCCAGGGTGGAGCGGGGAGGAGTACCCCCCCCCCCCCATGACGGTAGGCTTGGTCAGCCTACCTGAGGCGACGACCCAGGCGGCTGTGCCTGCTTCCGCTGGTTCAGTTGCTCACTCCATTGAGCAAACTGTTCCAGCTGTGATGACATCACCACCGGCTGTCAGTGCCATTTTTTCCGCATCTTTCACTGAGCCGGCGGTTACTTTTGCTGCGGATTCCGTAGCGGCGACCGCAGCGGCTTTTACCATGCCTCCTCCGTCATCGGCAACGACAGCCGATCCTTTAGGTATGCATGGGGCTTCTCGCCAACCTCTGCCTCCTTCCCATGTACCTGACCTCTTGGACGGATTTCCCTTGGGTTCAGGTGATGGGTTTGGCGGCTATCGGCCTGTTATTGACCCTACAGGTGCGTAGGGTTCTTTTGGCCTATTTTTTTTTTTTTTTTTTTTTTATATATCATCTTTTCCTAACTGCTTTTTGTTTTTTGCAGTGTCGGATTCCAATGAAGTGTATGTTCCACGATGGAACATCCGCCGAGGAACAACCCTTCGCACACCTGTGGAGTGCGTGGAGTGGGCTCGTCACGCAGCTCCCAGTGGTGCGTTGGGGGAAGCCATGGCTAGCTACCAGGAGGGTAGGCTAACCAATGAGCTTCGGGTTCTCCTGGCCCGGATGCAGCCGCACGTCGAGCTGCTTTGTCGTGAAAACGACAAGTTAAAAGCAGCTCGCATTCAAGAAGTAGCTCAGGCGCGGGCTGTCCGGGAGGAGAATAGGAGGCTCTCCGCGGCTGCTGCGGAGAAGGAGAAGGCGTTCAAGGCCCTTGAAGTTGAAGTTCAGGCCCGTCTCGAGGTCCGTTCCAAGGCTGCCCAAGCTGTTAACGAACAGCTTCGGCTGGCTAAGGAAACTGCTAGGAACGCAACTGAAAGGGCCACCAAGGCTGAAGCTGTTGCTGAGCCTCTACGCCTCGAGAATGAGGAACTTAAACTAAATTAGAGGCGCTCCAACAGGCTCATGATGCCTTGGCGATGGAGGACGCGAAGAAGCTCCAAGAGATCCTGGATCAGAGGGGCGTGCTTGACCACACTGAGCGGAAGCTAAAGGGCGTTGAAGAGATCAAGCACGCCCCTCTGGTCCAGGATCTCTTGGAGCTTCTTCGCGTCCTCCATCGCCAAGGCATCATGAGCCTGTTGGAGCGCCTCTGAAGAAACACTAATCGAACCCGGGCAGATTACGGATAACCTGGGGGTTAGATAGATGTTTCCCACGAGGGGTTAGACCCGGCAAAGATGGTTCTGATAACCTGCAAAACAGACACCGTGAGCTCGTCACTGAGAAGGGGGGGTTCCTCCTTGTGACCACCCTCCGGCGTGAGAATCAGACTAGATTGCTCTTGAATATAAATGTATATTAAGAGATTGCTAGAGCAGATATCAGGTATAATATGTAATACGAGATAGTATATGATGATAAGATGAGATGATCATACCATTTGGGGTATTTTATAGCCGAAGGTAGGTTTCCAAGAAGGTGTAGCCGGCTGAATAGTATTCCTGTTCTACCAACTGTGGCCTACGCACGTGCCATGCTGGTAGTTGGTGGGTAGGCAGCGGCTGACAGTGACCAGGCCTGCTGTGTACTATTCCTTTTTCACCAACTGCTGGCTATGCACGTGGTATGACAGGAGTTGGTGAGTAGGCAGCGGCTAATAGTGACATACAGTACAAGAGCATGCTGCTCGCCATACTGTTGTCAATGAGCTGTCGTATCTTTGGTCAGATCTTTTGCCCATACCTCGTCAGGTACAGTACAAAAGATCTTCCCGTATCGTACGGACTGGCTTATTTGGGCGGGAGTATTCCCCTTCCCGCCTTTGTGCGGGATTGTTCCCGGCTTTGCTCATTCCTTCAGGTGACAACTGAATTATTGAGAGCTAAGTGCCTTGTGCGTGTAGCCTTGCTGCGCGGGTGGCCTTCCCTGATGGCTTGTATCCGCAGCTGCGGGAACAGGCAGAGTACTTCACCATTGGGAGGCATTTCCTGCGGGAACAGCTTGCGTACTGCGCGTAAGGACGTCACGTCTCTGAGCATGGTGGGTCCTGCGGATCCAGTTGGTTTCTGCGCAGACGTCTCTCTTCAAGGTGAGTCCTGCGGGTCCAACTGGGCTCTGCTGGGACCTACCTCTTCAGCAACCATGTATGTCGGAGCGGTAAGTGTGTTATTGAGGGCCAATTACGTGTTGCCATGTGACACTATGAAGTTATGCCCAACATGTAATTGGTCCTCAATAATGCACATAAAAAGCGGATATCGTTGGCTTCTAGAAGATGAGAGATACGAGGAAGGGATCAAGGTCCTATAGAGGGCATATAAAAAACGTTCATGGTTGACTTGAGTATTCGAGAGTTTGGTCCAATAAAAGAAGTATCATAGGTCTAGCGGTCTAACAAAACGTTAGAGGTACTATAAAAACGAAGTGTGTGTATATATATATATATATCAGTCAAAAAAACACGCCAATTTTAATAAAAATGTGTACATTGTAGTACAGTATAACGAAACGTATACAATACGAAACGAACACTAGATTTTAGGATGAAATCCAACATCTTTCACGCGATTAAAAACGTCACGTTTCCATCATTACTTTTTCTTATGTGGAAAGCAAATTAATTTTACCATGTTGATAGCAAAGGGTGAGCCCTAATTGCTACAACCATAGCATGTGATTTTGAAAAGATGGAAATGGCCATTCATAGATTACTAAAGTGAGAGAAGTGTACTTTGTAAAACATATGGATGAGGAGTTTTGATAGTGAATATGAAACCACAAATATCAAATGTCCTTGTCTTTCAGTTTCTAGGCCATTACTTACCATGTGGTTTATCAGTCATCACATCACACTTCCATGTTCTTCCTAACTGCTTGGAAATCCAATGAATCTTACACGCTCGTAAACTCGTTTTCTCTAAGCTTGTTATCGAAAGCTTGAGCCCATGCTCGTTTATTGATTGGGCTTCGTATTAGCTAGCCTTGCGTTTGATTCAAGCTTTTAGCGAGATGGTCTCGAATAACTCACTTTATTTACACCTCTAGTAGTCATGCTTGTTGGGGGGGGGGGGGGGTTTGTAAAAGAGCCAACCCGAGACCCTTAATTGTCATGTTTATTATTAGGGGTGTAAAAGAGTCAACCCGAGCCAAGTTTGAGCTTCGCTAGTTTTTCAAACTTGAGCTTGGCTTATTTATAATTTACTAATTATTTTATATTACATACTTCAGTTTTTATGTATAACATAATATATATTATTTAGTTTTTTTATTATAATTTTATATATGATGGTTATTGTTACATAAATATATATTTAATACATTAAATAAGAAGCATAAAAATTATGTTATGTCTAGTCTCGCGAGCCTATTCTAGCTCGATGAGTGAAGTTTGAGCTCAGACTTTAGTAAATGAGTTTATTTATGTTTAAGCCTGACTTAGTTCTTATTTTTAGTAAGGCGCTCTCGAATAGCCCAAAAACAGCTTTACTAGGCTACATCCATGTTTGTTATTGTTGACTAAAATTAGATGTTACAAGCCTTTATTCTTGTTCGTTTATTCAGTTTGTTTTGGGCAAATGACTAATGAGCCTTACTGCATGTATTTTGGTGCTTTTAGGCTCACCGATATACATCACCAACCATCACACGTGATGGTTAAATGTTTGGTGTGGCGTCCTACGTAGAAGGGGGTCATGAGCGTGACACTTTTGAAACACTCCCCCCCCCCCCTTTTTTGGTCACGCGTAACATGAGGCTAGTGACCATGGTCACTCTCGTCACTCGTGTATCTCTCTCCCTTTTTCAACCGTTGTCAACCGGTTGAATATAAAAAGTATATATTTTATTTATATTATAAATACATACATATAACCCCATTTTAACAAAAAGAAACCAATTTCAACCATTCTCTTCTACAAATTTTATATACAACCCAAAATGGATCTCAACTTTATACTTTTTTTCTTCTAGTTTTTTAGTTTATGATTTGTATTTTTTTAATTAATATAATTGTTTCCACTGTTTTAATTTATGCATTTTATTTTAATTTATAAATTAGTTGTAAATATATATATATTTTAAATATAAAAATTGTTTAATTAAAAAACGGAGAATGAGGAGAATGGTGTATACCTCTTGGTTGAAGGTTGTTTAAGGGTGATGTTGAATGATGAGAGAAAAGCTAACGCGGCGCAAACGTGACGAGTGAGGAGCCTTAAAGAACGGTTTATTTCTTTATTTATAATTTACATAAAATCAAAATAACGGGTTGTATTACATCTCAATTTAACACCAGGACTAAATTTACTAAATAACATACAAAACAAAAATAATTATTAAACCAAACCAGCTAAAGTTATAATATATAAAACTATATTATATTTTGTTAAATAAGAATAATTTCAAGGAAACTTAAGTAATATTACTCCATTCGTCCCATTATAAATGTCATAGTTTGAATTTTCAAGTCTTTCTTTTACAAACTTGACCGTAAATATTTTTGTTCGTGTCATATAATACTTAATGAAAATTATATCAATGTAAAATACATTTAAAATCAAATCCATTCATATATTTTACATCAAGTATTATATAACACAAACAAAAATATTGTCGGTCAAAGTTAAACAAGAAATACTTGAAAAATCAAACCATGACATTTATAATTGGATGGAGAGAATATATTATATTGATTCATAAAATTATAAAATTTATGAGTTGAAAAACATAGAACAACAAAATTCTTTGGTACTGATAGTTAGGTGGGGTCCACCGATAAGCTGATCAATAGACCGTCCAATCATTATAACACATGTATATAAATTTTGATGCATCACCATATTTTCAATGCTAAATTGCTAACAGTTCATCACTGAATAAACTAATCGAGTCAAGAATAAAAGACTACTTATGAGTTTATTAGTTACCAGGTTACCAACCAACCAACCAAAGATTCATATGGTGCACTAGTTTTAAATTTTTTAATTTCGAGAAATCATTAATAAAAGATTCGGGTCAGTTTGACGAATTGGGTAAATGAGTCGGTTCATTACATAATAATGCTTTACCACTGGTTTAATTTGCTTATTATAATATAAAATTTAACAAATAACTTAACAATAAAAATCTAAACAATCATGAACAATTAACAAGTGAATCTAAACTCATTGTCACGGTCGGAGGATTCGAGGAAGAGTAGCAACTAGCAAGGCTGGAGGAAGGAGGCCGGAGAAAGGCACGAGTTCGCGCCGAACGGCAGTGGTATGTGGTCGGCCGGATGCCTGGACTACCGGTGGAAGGTGGTGTGGCGCCTGTGTAATCCTGGTGGAGAGGGGAGAAAGGCAGGAAACGCCGTTTGTAGTTGTATATATATTTAAAAGTTTGACAAAATGGCAAAAGTGGTCCTTTATGTCTGCATGTTATTTCAGTGGACTTCTTTTAGCAAACTTAATAACAGAAAACATCCTTTATATTTAAAAACTCTATCACGTTTCGTCCTTTGATCCTAACTCAGTTAAAATTTTTCGTTAAATCTGGTCATGTGCAAGGCATTTGAGGGTATTTTAGTAACTTTTAACATGTTATATATAAACATGGTTAATTGCACACTCTCTCTCCCCATCTCTTCACTTTCTGTGAGCTCTCTCTCCCAACCACCATAACCTCCACCTACCACCACAAGCCACCATCACCACCGCCACCACTACGGCAGTCAAGAAATTGGTATGTAGTAACGGGGTTTGAGCATCATGAGGATGTTGATTTGTGATTACAGCAGAGGGTACAACCTCTCTCGTTTTCCGGCGACCAAAAGGGTACAACCCCTCTCGTTTTTCGGCGACCAAAAAAAAACCCCCTTTGGCGGCGATTGGTGGTGATTTTAGTATCCGACGATGGTTAGAACTCTAATCGGACCAGCAGCAGAACGAACGAACGCCCGATAAGTGTACCAAAATTTCGATTAAGGTTCCACTTTTTAACGACGTCGTGGTTGGAGTGCGCCGGAAACCCTAATTTCGTACCTAATAGGCTATACGAAAACCCTAATTTCGTACCTAATAGGCTATACGAAAACCCTAATTTCGTACCTAATAGGCTATACGAAAACTCTAATTTCGGATCTTAAGTTCGACGGTGTTATTTTGGTTGTTTGGTGGTGTGGTGTGCCGTGGTTGGCAGATGTAGTGGTCTGATAGTGTAGAGAGGGGAATGAGGTGTATGTGGTTGAAGAAATTGATGATTTTAGGGTGTGTATGTGGTTGAAGAAATTTAAGAAAGTAAAGGGTGTTGTTTATTTCCATTCAAATCTTATGGTTCATGGCGGAGGTGAGGTTGGTACCTGAGTGGTGGTGGTAAACAGTGGTTAATCGAAGGTTGCAGAGATGCGATGGCGGTTTGGTGTGGCGGCGGCGGCGGGTAACAGATACCGGTGATAGTGGGGAGGTGGGTGGCAGAAAAGGGTGAAGATGGTGTGTGAAGAGATTAAATTTTTTTTAATAAATATATAAAAGTGACCAAATTACCGTGCAAGGCACATGACCAGATTTAACAAGAAAAATTAACTCTGTTAGTGACAAAGGACGTAACGTGATAGAAATTTGAAACTTAAAGGATGTTCTTTGTTATTAAGTTTGCTAAAGGACGACCATTGAAAAAACGTGCAAACATAAAGGACTCGTTTTGCCATTTTGTCTAAAAATTTTGGTTCATGAAACCTTAAAAAATGCATAAAAAATTAAAAAAAAGTAGTGAAACGAATTCAAACACGTGACATTCATTTAACCAATTTAGAGAGTTATCCACCAAACTTACAGCTTATATTCTAATTAATATGGTTCCCTTCTCATTTATAAGGTGGTTTATTATAATATTTTTTATATACGTATGTACCAATACACTATGATTTCGAAACCCGAGTCATTCCTGGGAACCACCCATTTAATAGGTGGATTCGCCCCTGAATGAATTGACTGATAACAATCTCACCTTTTATATATCGCATTTGTTCCCAATAGTCCGCGACTAACAGAATGCTAACGTTGTTAGTTGCAGGTCGTCGGAAAAACGTTTTTTGCCAGAAAACTCAACATTTTCGTCCCAAACAATTTTGTAATATTATATTGGACCTTTATGAACCTTTTCTAGAGAACCCACAATTATTTAGGTCCCCGGAACCTTAGAATCATTGTCGAAATCGGTTGGTGGCGCTTAAGCGATGGTGGTTGGTTGGTGGTGAGTTAGTTGGTGGTGGTGGTGTTCAGGTTGCGTTTCCCGGCAAAAAATATGACTTTTCGGACAAAAAACGTTTTTTTCCGGTGACCTGCAACTAAAGACGTTAGCATTTGTTTAGTCGCGGACCGTTGAAAATAAATATGATAAAATGTAGGATCGTAATCAGCCAATTCATTAGTTATGACTGATAACGACTATAAAAAGATAGTCAGGATTAATAAAAATTGATACACATTTAAAAGAATTTTACCAACCAAACGCACCATTAATATTCTAAGAAATTAAAACAAGCACCCATCTATGATACATTCACTCGTAGTTAATAACTTAGGCAGCACAACAAATTAAACATTTAATTTCGTATGTATTTTTATTTAGAAAAGTAATTATCAAAGGTCATATTACCCAATGGTCTAATAAATGTATCCTTCCTTCATAGATCGATAGTTCAAATCTGAATGGGATATGTAAGTATTATCATCATTATCATCGTCGTATATCTCACAAATAACAAAACTATGGTAGAGTCTGAGGAGAGTAAGAAATAGACAGCCTTACCTCTACCCTTTAGGAATAGAGAAACTGCTTCCGGTAAGACCCCCGACTCAATAATAGTTTTGCATCAATCATTGGACATAAAACATATAACACTCAACCATCGAAACACTGTTGATTGGTTCAAACATATATTACATGCGTGCACCACAAACAGGACAAGATATATGCAAGTATTAACCGTTCAAAAATAAATTATAAAAGTAACTTCACTTTCTTTTAACTTTGAAAACCTTTTGTAACACTTATTCTGTATAATAACAAATCATCATTGTCCATTTATTTGTAACTTTTTATATATATTTACTTAAAAATCGGCTAATATATATTATTTACTCCAGCAAAAAGTATTAATTACATTATTTATTTTGTGGCTGTATTAATTATTATTCCACCAACCGTGCATGCATATTAAAACTTAAAACTACCTAAGGTGGCGTAGCCGGTAGCCACACTTCTTTGACAATATTTGTCCTACAAATACACCATTTGTTAACACTAGCTCACAATTAACTAATCAACTTTTTGCACATTATTTCCAAATTGTTTACACTCATAATGTTGGCACGAAGAGTTTTCCAGAAAAGGTCTTGTTGGAGGTCCGGTAATTACGCCCGCCGCTCGTTGCCACCTCCCACGGCGGAAGCCACTCGGGTGATTCCTAGGGCGGTGGTCCACTTCTCGAGCGTCTCACGGGTTCCAATGAAGTCAACGTTTGACTGCTCTTATAAGGTTTTTTTTTCATTTGTTATTTTTAGCTATTACGTCATATTATAGTTATCTAACGCTGACAGCGTGACACTGAAAGTGAGTGACGGAATTAAAATTTTTTGACGGGTCATGATGTCTTTTTCATCTAATGTAGTTCAATGATCCATTTTTAACTATTTGGTAGTGACACAACATTTTATCGTGTCGAGCGGTCTTTTACATAGGTTGTGATTCAAAGATCAAACTAATGATCTCATGTTATAACTTTTTATGTCCGAAAGGCAACTTTTATTAGAAACAACCCGACAATGATCCTATTATCATTATTTTTCAAATGTTCAACTATTATAATCTTATGATCGAATTACTAAATGTAGCGTGACCCGAACCTTAATGCAAATAAACTGAATAGTTGAACATAACTTATTAATCTGATCAGATTGAACCAAATCTAGGTAAGATTCTTCCCTTATCATGCAAAGGTGGTGTATTTGGATCTTGATAGGTTTTCCGTTTTTCTACAATTTGTTGTAAATAATTATCGTGGTCGAAAAGGAATCTTATCTGAAATATAATCCACATATCCGTTGGTCATCCGCTAGTAGTCATCACCAGCATGTCAAAATCCCAAATTTCCCCTTTTTCCCGGGGGGTGGGGTGGGGGGTTTGGATGATTTTTGTTACTTTCATAATTGGTGACAAAGTCATTTTTGGTGATTCTTTCTTTGTAAAATGTTTGGTTTGCAGTTGTATAACAACAAGGTCCATTATTTTGCAACTAGTGCGGCGGTTCTTGAACGAGTGGACAACATAGTCGACATACCCTTGGCACAAACCGGTGAAGGTATTGCAGAATGTGAACTTCTCAAATGGTTTGTCAAGGAGGTAAGTTGCTCATTTATCCAATTACTAAAACTTTTCGGTTTAGTTTCATTTTGGAAAGGGTAAACTTCATGAGCTCAAGCAATTCGTCGTTGACAGGGAGATGAAGTCGAAGAGTATCAACGTCTTTGTGAAGTTCAAAGTGACAAAGCCACGATAGAAATCACAAGCCGGTACCAAGGAAGAGTTGTTCAATTTCTTCATGTTCCTGGTGACATTGTAAAGGTAAACATAAACTATATATATTTTTTTTAATTTTAAGTAAGATCCTATATAAAGCACATGGACACATGGTTGTTATGTCTAAAAAAAGTTATGAAAAAAAAAACCAAAATTTTAAATTTGAATATTATGTGTAGGGGCGTGTATAGTGTGATTCGGTTCAGTTTTGGGTTAAAACCAAAAATCCGGTTTTTGAATTTTTAAAAGTGTTCGGTTTCGGTTTTTTCGGCTTCGGTTTTCCACCTTTTGTTTTGGTTTTTCGGTTTCGGTTTTTTCTATCTGGGCTTGAAAATTTAGGCCGAAAATATAATTTTGTTAATTATTAAGTAATTGACTATTATACATTTGGAAAAAAATCTGAGTTACATATTATTAATTTCTTGTAAATTACTTAAAATAAAACATACTAGATATTCATTTCGGTTCGGTTTTTACAAAAACATAAAACCAAACCATTGGTTTTTGTTGCGGTTCATTTTTTTTTTGTTTGGATTTTTCGGTTTTTTTGGTTCTGAATAGGTTTTTCGGTTTCTTGCACAACGCTAATTATATGTGTGGCTTCTATATGGTTTTATAAACACTTTGATCTAAGGTTGGAGAAACTCTTTTGAGCATAAGTGTTGATGACTCTCAAGTCCCATCCAACAATGGTAATCAGTCATCACCAACTTCTCAACCTATCGAACCAATTAACGAAAGCTCAGAGCCAAAAACGACTCAAGAAAGCGAAACATTATCATTAACGACTCCTGCTGTTCGCAACCTTGCAAAACAACACGATATTGATGTAAACGATGTCCCAGGAACCGGGAAACATGGAAGAATACAAAAAGAAGATGTACTAAATTATGTTTCTAGCCTAAAAAACAAACCTAGTGTTGTCGAGCCGACATTAAAACCCGAACAAATAATCCAACCTATGGTAAATGAATCTCTTTATCAAGACAAGACATTGCCCATAAGGTATCTAATCAATAATCATATCTTGTGTTACAATCGTGTCATTTGTCTTTCGAGGATTTATCGTTTTGGTTTTTGGTTTAGGGGTTATCAACGCGCGATGGTGAAGTCTATGACCGCGGCAGCTAGCATACCTCATTTTCATTTTATTGAGGAGATCAAATGTGATGAGCTATGCAAGCTTAAAGATGTTTTTCAAAAGCAGAATTCGGATCCAAGTGTTAAATTCACATTTCTTCCCATCTTGATTAAATCTCTCTCGATGGCATTGGCGAAGTATCCGTTGTTGAATAGTACCTTCAATCTTGAAAAATATGAAGTCAATCTGAAAGGTTTTTGCATCTTCATGTTACTATAGTTAGAAACGCAATATCATCTTCGATATTGAAATATGTCATAAGACTGATAAGTTAACTTGACATCTCGTTATCAACCTCTTGACTTAAAAAAAAGAGTAATTTTTATTTATATAGTTTAAACTTTACACATATACCCAAATGGAAGTAACAAATTTTATAAAAGTATTATTTTGAGTGAATAAACTTTGGTATGCCCTTCCATTTAAGGTAGCCATTTTAAAAAATTACCAAAACAGGTAAGGCTGGGTGTAGTGGGCGACAGAAGGGTGATCGTTTTTGGAACTCCTTACCAAAACAGGTAAGGATGGGGGTAGTGGGCGACAAAGAAGGGCGATCATTTTCGGAACCCCCCCCCCCCCCGACAAACTGGGCGATAGAGGGGGGTGTTGAGTTTTCATCGCCTGCATGCTTTTGTTAGTATTATTATTATTATTATTATTATTATTATTATAGTATAAAACCCACCCTTTGCTGATTGGGAGTCACATGACGCAAAACGCCTCATTTTGTAGTCCATTCACTACACATAGCCTAAGGAACTTTTACCTTTTTACAATTTAGGTTAACCAACTTTCAATTTGTTTGTTGGTCAATGAGTATTGTCATCATGTACGTATTTGTTCTTGTTCGTTTTCGTGTTCTTCGTACGGACAATCATGGTTTTCGTATATGTGATCATTAGGTTCTCACAACATAGGCATCGCGATGGCTACACCAGTCGGATTAGTAGTGCCAAACATAAAGAATGTCCAATCCTTATCAATTTTGGAGGTTAGCCATAGATAAACCTTTCATTAATACGCTTTATAGTCACACCAGTTATTATAGATTTGTAACATAAGTACATCGTTCACGTTTCTCAGATAACTAAAGAACTAGCACGACTACAAACGTTGGCTAAAGAAAACAAGCTTAATCCTGAAGATATACGTGGTGGAACCATAACTTTGAGCAATGTTGGATCGATTGGTGGAAAGTCTGGTTCACCCCTCATTAATGTACCCGAAGTTGCAATCATAGCCCTTGGTCGGACCCAAAAAGTCGCTTGTTTTGATGACGATGGGAACGCGTATCCTGTCTCATCCATGACGGTAATTCCTTTTCACCAGCTTCCATCATATCACTTTCTAATTCGCTTTTTAACAAACAACTTTAGTTATTTAACAATCAAGTGCCATAATTTTTCGAAAAATGTGTACGAGACCAAGGACTTGTCCATATCAGTGTTATTATATATATATATATATATATATTAAAAACCAAAGGATTCCTCACTCACATATTCACTATTTATGAGAAATACTACTTTTTTAACTTGGTGTGCAAGCTCTTGAAGCATGTAAGTTATTACATTTTTTTTATATATTAAGACATTTCTTAAACTTTTAACCCTTTTTTAAATATGATCATATAGTTTATGGTTTTGTGCAATTTCTTCTATTGCACTTTGTAATTACTACACTTTTCCACTTTTAACTTTTGTCAATAAATATATTTATGACGCACCGTAACGAACCGAACGGATTACGCCCAAGTTTCCTTCGCAACATGTCGGCTTAAATCAACTACAAAAAAAAGGGTTTTGATTTTTTAGGTTTTCAGGTGAATCAACAGAGACGTTAAAGTTCATTTGAGAATCAAGTTTGAGTCGCTGCAACGTACGCAGCATCCTACCTGTTACTGTTAAACAACCAACTTTTTAAAGTACTAGTTTAAAAGATTTTCATATCAACTACTTTGAAGATGGTACTTTAACTATAAGTTATCAACTACCCAAAATCTTTAACCAAAAAGTAAACACTAAAACAAAATTATGTTATTAACCATGCACCACTAACCACATGGGATTAAGAACTTAAGATGTTTGTATGTGATTATACTAATGCGTTATGTTTTATTAGGCAAACATAGCAGCGGACCACAGGATTCTTGATGGAGCAACGGTTGCGCAATTTTGCAACGAATGGAAGAGGCTTATCGAAAAACCCGAGTTGATATTGTTGCATACAAGATAAATTTAAACCTTAATGCACAATATTGGGGGATTTGGCTTTGAATCATATAGCCCTGCTTGCGGTGCGCACATATGATGTATATATGTGTGAACCCTCGGGTGGGCAAAAGTGAAATTGCACTAATTTTGACGTTATTTTACTAATCTCGTGAAAATAACGTTAAAAGTGACGGACGGTTAATCAGGCATCATGTAGTGGCGTTGATAGCCGAAAGACAAGGGTACATGCACCGATCAGCCGGTGTCCCGATGATTGAGTGCTATGTGCCTTATGTCCAAGGCTTGATGTAAAACTACTATCGAGCCGGGGGTCTCACCTGAAGCAGCCTCTCTATCCTTATGGGGTAGAGGTAAGGCTGTCTACATCTTACCCTCCTCAGACCCTACTATAGCTTTGCTATTGGTGGGATATACTGAGTACGATGAGTACGATGATGATGATGATGATGGCTTTGAATCATAGACCAAGTGTTGAAGGTGGAGTAGGATTTGGGTTATATGTGTGTTAAATTGTATGATCAACCCTTCATGTTTCGTTAATGATGATATAAATAAAGCAATTTGATGTTTAACAAGGTTTTCATACCTGCCAAAATCAAACCGAACCAAACCGTTAGAGTTTATAATATTATAAATTATATGTATTTCAATAATGCTATGTAACATATATAGATGTGTAATAATAATTTTTTCATGATAAAAAAACTCAAAGTCCAAACTTTGAAGCCCAAATAATACCCAATTATGTTGTTTTGAGCTGGTTTCACAACCGACCCATTATAACCTTTAAAACACCCATAATTGATCAGTTATGATTAAGGTTTTAGGCTAGAACCAACCCAAAAAGACCAATGTACACCCATAGTTGTGCTGGCAACAGTAGCGGTAGCAATGGTTAAGAGATTATTAATGAGTCAAGTTGAAGACTTAAATGTAAAATCCGAGCATTCATAAATGTATACCGGGCAAACCTAAACATAAGTGTTGGGGTCGGCCAACCCCTGTGAAATTTTCTTTAAAGATATACATATGTTAAAATTACGACATATATCTATACAATATAAAATTTTGACATTGACTCTCTTTCAACCTCCGTGATATTTTTTTTTATCCTGGGACCACCTTTCGATTGCATAGCTCTTAAGTTGTACTCAATATTTACACCCGGTGAAAATACTATTATTATTATTATAAAAGAGAAGTTCGGCGACGCAACCACGTGATTTGTCCACGTGGTTGACCACCACAACACGTGGTTTTCTTTGTACGATTTAGTACCGATAACATCGATTCCAACCAAATTCATGTCAGTTTGAGAACGCAACACGCGATTTTTTACCGTGTTTTTTTGTCCATTGATTTCGGAATCAACGAATTTGTATTAGTTCGCAACTGCAACGTGCATTTATTTTTTGCTTGCCGCATGTTTTTATATCTTAAATATATTAAATTGTTGTATTTAAGTATTGATGTCTTCATGTTTCGCTTTATTTTTGGCGCCGTAACCAAATACCAACCGAATTGTTGTCGATTCGTCAGTACAACACGAGGTCTTTATTATGTTAATTTGTTGTATTTGGGCATTAAAAAAATACTTAGGTTTATTTCCAATTGCGTAACCAAACACCGATTAAATTCATCTAAACTCGCAGCTGCACGCCTGCACTAACAGTTTAATAAGTTGTACGACTGATAATAACAACAACCGGGCGCAACCCGCCTAATTTAAAAAAATTAAAATAATAATAATAAATCCACCAAACCGATTTCCCTCCATCTCACACAGTTTCAACTTGTAACCGCCATTCATATCACTCTTCTTCACTATGCTTCTTCTTCTAATCGCTTCTCAGATCTGTTATCAATCATGTCTACTCACTTGCTCTTCTGCAACGCCTTCACTCTTCTCGTCTTCTTCACGCTTCATATTCTATCAGTTTCAGGTATAAATGCTTCTCCGTCTTTCAATTTCAAATCTCACGGTAGTATTCGTTGTTATGTGCTTTAATCGATAATTATCGTCAAATTATTAATCGTACGGAGCTGTTTTGAAGTTTGAGTTGAATCTAGGTTTTAATTTGTGCTGTTTATCGAACGGAGCACTATGAACACATAAAATAACACAATACTTAGATGTGAAACACTGATTTAGAGATCTATATTGAAGTTTGACTGGAAATTAAGTTTTAATTTGTGCTGTTTGTTGAAACGGAGCACTGTGCGCGCATACTATAACACAATACTTAGATATGAAACACTGATTTTGAGATCTATATTGAAGTTTGACTGGAAATTAGGTTTTAATTTGTGCTGTTTGTTGAAACGGAGCACTGTGCGTACATAATATAACACAATACTTCGATGTGAAACACTGATTTAGATATCTATATTGAAGTTTGACAGGAAGTTAGGTTTTAATTTGTGCTGTTTGTTGAAACGGAGAACTACGCGCACACAATAACATGTACAGTCATACAAAATGTAGATATGAAACACTGATTCAGAGATCTATATTGGAATTTGAATCAAATCTAGTTTTTAATTTGTGCTATTTCACTAAGATATACACAATGTAGATATGAAACACTGATTTAGAGATCTATTTTGAAGTTTGAATGAAGTCTAGGTTTTAATTTGTGCTGTTTGTTGAAACGGAGCACTGTGCGCACACAATAACATGTACAGTTACACAAAATGTAGATATGAAACACTGATTCAGAGATCTAATTTGAAATTTGAATGAAGTCTAGGTTTGAATTTGTGCTATTTCTTTAAACGGAGCGTTGCGCACACACAAAAACATACAAAATGTGGATATAAAACACTGATACAGCGATCTATTTTGAAATTTGATTTAGAGATGTCATCTTCATTTTTTTCAAATTTGAATGTAGCCTAGGTTTAAATTTGTGATATTTATCAAAATGGAGCATTGCGCACACACGAACACATACAAAATGTTGATATGACACGCTGGTTTAGAGATGTCATCATCAAATTTACAACTGCACGGATCGATTTTAACGTCTGAATTTAGTCTAGGTTTTAATTTGTGCTATTTCTCGAAATGGAGCATTAATGTAGATATGAAACACTAATTCAGAGATGTCATCATCAAGTTTACAATTGCATAGATTTAAATTGAAATATTAATGAAATATAAGGCTTAATTTGTGTGTTATTTATCGAAACTGAGCATTGCACATACTATACAAAATATAGACATAGAATACTGATTCAGAGATGCCGAAGGACAATAGATCAGAACTAGTTGTTGAGAGAGCAAAATAGCATATGGATGAAATAAATCTGTTCAAGTTCATCAACATTAATCCATAACTGTCTTATTTACTGTAAATTGTTGCAGGTGAAGATTGGCCTATTATTGCTTTTGTTTTTCTGGATGACAAAAATGAGTTTAGGGCAGGTGAAACTGCAGCTATTCAGGTTATTATACGTAAAGATTTCAATTCTGAAAAAGACAGACACTCTTTCAATCCGAATGTCTCAGTAGATGGTGTGATGGGGAACAGTAGTCTTATTACTGACCTTTGGTTTGATCGCCGTCATTGGAGGATTTACTTTGTGCCAATGATGGTTGGGTTTTTCCATGTGCTTATTACTGAAAATCGTTTCCGTGTCGGTGTCGGCGTCGATCATTTTAATTTGCATTACCGTGTTGCACCAGGTTTTTCTCACATTCGAAGTTCTTTATTTTGCTCATTTTTTTCATATTTGACTGACTACTATTGTTTACTTCTTTTCAAAATGAAGGTCCAATTTATGAGCCTGGCGGTGTTGTGTCATGGATGGATCAATATCATGATTTTGCAGCTGGGGGAAAAGCTACAGTCTTAATACTTCCTAAGGATGCATTTAGGAATAATGTTACAAGAGGAAGTGAAGAACAAAGCATTCACAGTTTTGAAGTCTCTGCAACAGTTTCAAACGGATCGAATGCAAATTTGCTGGATGTAATTAACAAAGGATGGAATGAATTCGGTTATGTCTGCATTGAATTTGTTACAACCACAGCAGGACATCTCTCGGTTCACATAAAACACAAAAACACTTCCTTAGTAAATTCCCCATTGCCTTTAACAGTCCATCCAGGTAATTTATGTAACATATGTTATAAACTTATTATTAGTCAATTGAATGCATATTTGTTATTGATTTCAAATATTTGATGAGCAGACACAATTGATGTTGCCAACTGTTTGGCCCATTGGGGCACTGAAACACATTATTTTCAGCTGCTTTCAAGAATGGAAACTTTTGTAACCCAGACAGATAAATATGGGAACCTTGTTCCCGGGCTGTTTGAGTTTCAAGTTGAAGTTATGGAGAAGAAGTCGACTATGCCTTTACCGATTAGTGAATTGCAATACAAGGAAGTATCACCGGGCGTTCAATCATTGTCTTTCAGAGTAGTTAAACCCGGGGACTTCCTTCTCATCATCTCAGATCATCACAGGAATATGCTTATGAATATGCCATATGAGTTTAGTACCTACATGGGGTACTGTGATGCTGAAAATAGTCGTGTGAGTGGACCTGGTCTTTATGATTCTATCGCGGGGCAAAGCACTTATATTAGAATAGAGTTAAGAGATAATTATGAATATCCTTCTCCAATTGAGTTAGAACGGATTCAAGTAGAAATTACAGCGCCTTCACTCTCTCTTCGTATAAGTACACAAATACACCCATGGAAGAAAATTACTAATGGTATCAAAAGAGTGTCATTTTTCTTTAAAGTATTGTTTTGTTTATGAAGTTTATACTTTAGAGATTGAACAGGTACTCACCCAACTGGAATGCTCAGTCATGGCGCACTTGGTCCAACGGGAATGACTCATGTTTTTTCACACGACAATGTAATAACTACATTTTATATTTTCAATGCTTTATGTTTTAGACATTAAATTAATCATAATCTTTTCTGTTTGTTATATTTAGTCTGCCGAGAACCCGAAAATAAGGAGCTATGATTTTAACGTCTCTTATGTGGCTGAAAAAGTCGGGGTATATGAAATTCGTATGTTTTGTGGTAATATTCCACTAAATGGTGGCCGTCCAATAGTAAAGAAAGTACTGGAAAGTATGTGTGTGACAGAGAGAGAGAGATTATTTATTATTTAAATTGGATAATGTAATAATACGGGTGTTCAAATTTGGTGCAGACAAAGTGAATGCATCTACATCAGGAGTCGTAAAGTTTGATGAAAGGGCACCAGCAGGGGTTGTAAATGAATTTGTGGTGCAACTATTGGATTCCTTTTATAATCCAGTATTGTGTGAAGAAAAAAAATTGAAACTGGAGATGGCTTCAACGAATGGTTCTTACCATCCTTGCTATTTTGATGACAACCATGATGGTACCTACACAGGGTGCTACCTAGCACTAATTTCTGGATATTATGAGTTTTGTGTTTCATATGATGGACAGCGTCTCTTGCCTTGGCCCTTTGGAGTTCACGCGGAAGATGGTAAGTTTAAATTTGATTCTAATATATAAAATAAATTTCCTATGATTGAAATCATATAATTTTCAGGTAATACGTTCCCTACAGTTCGTGATGATAATGTCAACGTTTGGGAGGATCAGTCCACAACTATTTATGTTTATAATAATGATGTATTCTTTGACGGGCCAGGAACAATTGTTGAATTTCAAAAGGTATGATTTTATTTTAAATACTGCACCCATTCTTTAAGCTTTTCAAAACACATACGCTACAAATAATTCCCCAAAGACCGATAGAGAACCTCGTCTGTTTAAAGGTGATATGAACTAGGAAGGTTTTAATCCACCTCTTGTAAAGCCAATACATCTTTCCATCAAGCTTAGTAATTCTTTGAATAGTAACATTAATTCCTGAATGCCCTCATTAAGCTGAATTGTGCATCCAGTCAAGTATTGTTGTTCTTAGTTCAATAGAATGTCCCGCCACTAACTTACCCTTTCTCCTTCAATTGTAATGTGAGGATCAGATTTTCAAGAATTTTGGATAGAGTTTAGTAAATCTGGTTGGATGTTAGAAACCGCCAACTGTAGGACTTCCCCACTTGTAACTCTTGTCAAAGCATCAGCCACTTTATTCTCATATCCTTTCTTATAAACAATTTCATAATCGAATCCTTTAACTTTGAAAGCCATTTCTGTTGGAAAGGTCTTGTTATCCGATAAATGTTTTATACTCTGTTGATATGTTTTTATCACAAAATGCCTATCAGTCAAATACGGGTGCCACTTTTGGACTGCATAGATTATTGCTAGCAACTCCCTTTCATATGTTGAAAGGCTTAGATTCTCATGGTGATAATGCCTTACTTATTTAAGCAATTGGATGACTCTTCTTAAAAGCTGTTTTATACACATCTGGATCAGCAGCTCTTACCTGATAATACCCAGCTTTAACATCCAATTTTGAAAATAAAAAAAAAGTTAGTGCCATGTAACTCATCCGTTATCTTTTCCACCAAAAGAATAGGAAAGTGATCCGGCATTGTAGCCTGATTGAGCTTCATCCTCCATCATTTTTCTTCACTAATAAAACAAGAGATGCAAAAAAAGTGTTGTTAGGCCTTAAAACTCCTTGATCAAGTAATTCCTTAATCATTTGCTCGATCACATCTTTTGCATTAAAGGATATTTAAAGGTATATCTGTAGTGTCTTTAAATCACAGAATACACCGCATGTTGTTGAAGTAGTATTGTCAAATCTCTAGGTAACTCTGTAGAGTCATTATCCTTAAAAAGAATACTAGAAGACAATTGAATTATGAAGTAATTAGAACCCAATTTTCCCGAATTTATGAGCAGTTGAGCTAAAAACTTATGGCTTAGTATTAAACTTGGATTTCTTTACTTTCAATGTTGCTTCTTGTAATTTTGCCAAACAATAAGCTTGCTGTATAGAACTTGGGTTGAACATCCTCTCTTGTGGCTGAAGTTCTTCTTCCAACCCAGCTATGAAACTACCAAGTTCATATTCTTGCAGTTTACTGATTATAGCATCAAATTAAACATGGTACTCCTTTACTGATGCATTTTGTTTGAGATCACTCATCGGATCATCAAACAGATTTCCAAAACGAGCATTCATCATTTCATTGCATTTGTAAGTTCTGTCCAACTCAGATTTTGATTGCCCTTTGCTCTACAAACGGTTGGTAGTGCCTTATCTTCCATTTGAATAGCATCCAAATTTACCTTCATCACATCTGGCATGCAATCTAGTTAAAAGAATTAGGGAAATCTATCTTTGTAATTTGAGATAAATAGTTGTATCTTGCAATTGATGGATGAGATTTGAAAAGAGGGTTGGCACGGGGTTTGTTATTTAATTGTTAAATAAAGTATAAATGGACAAAATACCCTCTTGCAGTTTGTATATGACTGGAACGAAATTTGTGACAAATTCTAAATGTAAAAGAGGGTTCCTTTAATTCACAGTGGCTAAGGATGAAAGTGTAATTTTGTCTTATTATTATTGTTGTTGTTTTGGCAGGCAAGTCATGGTTCGGTTTTGCAGTATGGAGATATCTTCAGATATACACCATATAAAGGATACTGCGGACGCGATAAATTTTCTTACAAAGTAGTAGATGCACATGGCAGTTTCGGTAATGCTAATGTAATCATAAATGTTCTCGCTTTTCCTCCACAGCTTGTTTCTTCTCCAAAACAGTTGCAGGCACTCGAAGATACACTCAGTCCTCAATTCGGGTAACCTGTCAAATCCACTAGAAACTTCCAAATTGTTAGATCTCGTGGTCCTAATAGTCTTTTTTAATTCACAGTGGCTATCCTGGCTTCGAGATGGTATATTCTGATCCACTAGAAAATATTTCTGTTATCCTGACCGCACAAAACGGAACCGTTTATCTCTCTCCTCTTATAATGCAATTTTGGGATCCAATGTGGAAAGAAATTTCAGTCAGTAAAGTGGAAGGAAAAGATAAATGCTTGACAATAACTGGTCGTTTAGAAGTCATCAACTTTGCCTTAAAGTCACTCAAATACATTGGGTACTACTACTGCACATTCGGTTGATTAATCATTAATTTATTATCGAGTAATTAGCCTTTTGAATATTTGACTATTTTCATGCATGTGCAGTAACACAAACTTCAATGGCGAAGATATTATTACGATCTCTACTATTAATGTAAATGGACAAAGACATTTCGATGTTCCAGTATATGTGGAATCAGTTAATGATCCTCCAGTTATTAATGCGCCTAAATTCATCATCCTGGAGAATGAGAATGAAGATAAAGGATCCTTGATATTTGATAGATACCGAGACACATTTAAATTTTTCATTGAGGATCCAGATCATACTTTTCGTCCAGGTACTTTCAAATAATGAATAAAATAACAATTATGTTCTTTACTTGTAAGGTTAAAATTGTCGTTTTAAAAAAGTTAACAGGAAATTTAACTTTTGCAAGTTTGACTTATAAGTGTAATTTACTCAAAAGAAGTATAATAATGAAACTGTTTGAATTCTACCCATAACATAAGGATATCTAATTCACGCCAGCTGACGTTGCAGGGGGTCCTCCCCAGGTCATGTTTTCAGTGGAAGTAAGTTTTGGAACATTCTCAGCTCGGTTGCCAGCTCAGCTTATAAGCACTACTGAGGTGAAGTTAAAAGGAAGCAAACAGTGGCAAATCCTTCAAACATTTGTTGAAATCTCAAAACATTTTACTCTGAATGAAGTAAAAGGCATTAGAATTCTTGGAACACTTGATGAGTGCAACGCTCTTCTCCACCAACTTGTTTATTATGTGAGTATTATATATTAATCATATTTCTTGTGTTTTGGTACTTACATATTCAAATATTCAATGTATGAAGTTTGTTTATTGCAAACGTATGATATATAGGGTGACGAACACAATGCAGTCCTTAAGTTGAAGGTGAATGATATGGGATGGTTCGGGTGTTATCCGGATTGTTCAGAGATGATGTTGGCGCCTCTTACGTCTGAGGCTACTGTGAGTTTAATAACAAGGACACCCATGAACGCATTGGTAGCTCACTGTAAGTTGATTTTATTTAGCTTCCAACTTTTGTTATTATCATTATACTTAATTACAGCAAACGGTCTGTGGTTTGGATTTGGGTACTAAGGTTTAAAAGTTGCAGGTTTTAGGTTCGTGGTTTCGATTTTGTAAAATGTTTGGGGTCTAAGACTAACTTCCGTTAACTATTCCATTAAGCTTCGGTAGAATGACTAAAATACCCTTATAAAAGATATTTGTGTAGTTAACTCAGAGATTTTGTAAAAAGTTTGGGGTCTAAGACTAACTTCCGTTAACTTTTTCGTTAAGCTTCGGTAGAATGACTAAAATACCCTTATAAAAGATATTTATGTAGTTAACTCAGAGATTTGAACTAATGGGAGTATGGGACCATCTATGCCAGTTAGTCAAAATAATAAACATTATGTAAAAGAAATTATCACTTTGGTTAAAAAAAGGGCATTTTTGTCATTCTACTCGAACTTAACAGAAAAGGTAACAGAAGTTAGTGTAGATCCCAAACTCGCAACTTTTAAACTTTAGTACCCAAAGATGTGACTTGGGCCAAACCGTCAAACTTGCAACTTTTAAACTTTATTGTTTAAGTTGTCATACATGACTGTTTATTACATAATGTGCAGCTCTTGGATTTCTGTTACTGATTGAATCCATTGCACTGTCTACACTGGCTGCGATTTTGATGTTTTTCACATGTAAATGTGTTACCGTTCTTGTACGTGAAAGGAAGAAACAACAAGAACAAGAAGAGCCTCTGAACCCTCAACTTAATGAGCCGCAAAACAACAATGAACAGATGGTGGTTTATGCCTTCAACCTGTGATCACTTGTTATTTATTATCATTTCGTTTCGTTTTAATGGTTTCGTTTGTTTTGTGCAGTCGAGTGCAGGTTCGCCTGAGAATGCGATCCAGCTTACTGGAAATTGTCCTAGTCCCGTCAGGCAAACTGAAGAACCTTCCAACTTACCAAAACCGTAAGTACTTGTTTGTTATTTGTGCAATATTTATTTTAGGTGCATTGGTTTTTATTAATCTCAACCATCATTTTTTTGTCGCTACCGGTCCCAACTAACGAATTGGCTGATAACAACAGTCCCACCTTTTATCATATTTGTTCCTAGCGGTCCGCGACTAACAGAATTATAACGCCGTTAGTTGCAGGTCGCTGGAAATACGTTTTTAGCCGGAAAAATCACATTTTTCCATAATACTCAACATTTTCGTTCCAAATATGATCAATTTGGAACTGGTTGCTGGTGCTCAAGTGGTGGTAGTTGGTTGGTGATGGTGTTCAGGTTGAGTTTTCTGGCAATAAAATGTGACGTTTCCAGTCAAAAGCATTTTTCCAGCAACCTGCAAGTAATGACGTTAGGAATCTGTTAGTCGCGGACCGTTGGGAAGTGACAGTTGCAAAAGTCGCTAGACGGACCCTAGGCGGCCGACTGGGGAGTTTGGACTTAGGAGTACTCAGCCTTAGTCGGTGAGTACTCGGGGATGGCTCGCCAAGAACTCCGCCTAGGCGGGGATTAATCGTTGAGTACTTGGTGCCCAGGCGCGATTTTTACAACCATAATGGGAACAAATACGTTAAAAGATGAGACTTTCATCGGCCAACTCGTTAATTGGAACCGATACATCTTTATTTTACTATTTATTGATTGTGTACATCAATCATGTAGGGCTGAAGAAAGTCAAGAAACCACTGTAGCTGAAATTGCAACAATGGTTCTCTAGGCTACTGGTTATATGTGGTTAATTGGTTATACCCCTAACTTTTCTAATTATTTATTTGCCTTTTGTTCCTAGGTGTTAGGTGGTGTAGATATGAATCCATGTATATTTTAGATGATCTCACAACCTCGCGTATGTTACTAGCTTACTGTGTTAGGAGTAACATCATATCACTAGACCTATATATTATAAGTTAATTTATATCTTTAGTGGTTTAATCTCTAAACTAATTTTCACCTTGTCAGTTTTTCACTTTATCTGTTCAACTAGCTGAAGACATTTAGAAATAATAACTTACTTAAAAAGTCTCGGTTAAATTTTAATTTCCTTATGCGTTACAGTGAAAGTTAATAAATATATATTGTTAAAAACATGCAATTAAATAGTTTAAATATCTATTAGATTATGTAATGAGCCCACACTCACCTGCCACATCACAATTCAGAGCGTGAAACACCGCCTTCATGAAGCGTGAGTGAGACCTTTTATATCTTTTTAATGACACCATTACGCGTATTATTATTTTGTAAGCATTATCAATCAATCAATCAATCAATCATGCCCAGTAAAATCCCATCGACAGCAAAGCTATAAGTAGGGTCTGGGGAGGGTGGGATGTAGGCACACCGTACCTCCATCCAAAGGAATGAAGAGGTGGCTTCCAAAGAGACCCTCGGCTCTAAGTACATGTGTATGAAGCAAAATAAAGGAAAACAAAGTTTAACAGTTATATACAAACTACTACTAATTATAATAATATTAATAATAAGATCACAGTTTAAAAGCTATATAAAAACTAATAATAATTATAATAATAATAATAATAATAATAATATATGTAAGGGAAATACCATTATGGTATGCGACCTAAATAAGTTAAGTCTAAGCCCTAAGGTATTCAATTCTCTCTAAAAATCCTTAACTTTAATTCTACTTCTCCACGAATTCCTATCCTCAACCATGTCCTCGGAGAGGTTTAGGTCTATCAAATCATGCCTAATCCTCTCATCCCAAGTCAATTTCAGTCGTCCTCTACCCCTCCTCCCCTCTATAGTAATGTTTTCTACGGATCTAACAGGATTCGTCGTCTGTCTTCTCTTTACATGTCCAAACCATCTCAATCTCCACTCTCTTATCTTGTCTGCTATGAATACCCGAATATTTAAACCAAGTCCAACTTCAATAAATTTTTAATTACAGTGGAAAAGACTAAAAACATTTCATAGCTATATATTTTATTTAAAACCCTGTACACATACATCCCTATCCTATTAAACCTTTAACAACCACCCAATCATAAAAAATAAAAATAAAATCTAAAATAATAAATAAAAATTGACTTCAACGTCTCGCATGTTCTCCGAAGCAACCTCAGTCCTCAGGTAACCCAAAAATTAAATTAAAAAACACTCACATCCAAATCTTCAATGTAACCCTATCCACAATAAGACAAAACCCTATTATTAATCACCCCGAAAACACGTAACACAACGTAGAGGTAAGCAATAACTGAATCATTAATTAAAATCGAACCGAAAACCAAAGAAACCTGTCGATTTTTTGTACCCTCGATTAAATAGAATTTAGCCGAACCGAACCGAACTATTCATGTTTTTATATATTTCTAGCTTTTATACCCTCGTTTCAATAAATTCGTATTTTATACCTCCAATTCATGTATTTATACATCAATTTCAAGTATTTATACCTACATTTCATGCCCTTTTAAGCAAAAATTTAGCCCAGGTGTGGTTTTGGTTATCAACCGAAATTAACTGAACCCAACCAAAAACCAACAAACTAACCGAATAAACCGAACTGATTAACTGAAAACTGTATGGTTAACAAAATAGATTAACCGAGGGCTTCAGTTTCGGTTAAGGCTAATAACCAAACCAAACCAAACCGCGCACACCCCTGTCACGACTTGTATAATCATAGGACACTTTATATCAAACTATTAGACCTTAATTCTTACCTAAGATACACGAACCCCTCTTCGTGTTGTCGGTTCCGGTAACGGTAACGCCCTTGTGATTTCTGAAGTGCTACCGTTGTTTTCGGACTCTCTAATCGCCTCTTGTAAGATATTAACGATCATACTCATCGGGGGTCGTTCTTCGGGGTTCTTTCTTAGACAGCTATCGGCTAGTTTCGCAACTTTTTGGGCGGCGTTGAGCGGGTACTGATGGTTTAAACGAGGGTCCATTATCATCCTAAACCTCTTGCTATCGGCCGGGTACTCTTTCACCCATTCGATAAGTTTTTGTTCGGATTGTGGTAGGTTTCTATCGATAGCTCGTCTCCCCGTTAAAATCTCGTACAATACGACTCCAAAACTAAATAAATCGCTGTTTGATTTAAGATGACCGGTTTCGACGTATTCTGGAGCAGCATATCCGTATGTCCCAACAGGCTACAAAATACAAATGCAATCATGTTAGCATACAATGTAGAATTTAATCCCTTCTATATTCATGTTAAAATGTGCATTTTAAAGTACACAATCGACGCACATGTCCACTAACTTAAAGCCACATTAGTGTCATGAAGAGTTGGTGGGTGCATGTGTTGAATCACTTAGGCAATAAGTCCATGGGTGTTAAAGACTATGATCAAATTCTTTTGGTTTTGATAAAAGTTTGAAGCCAAGTCACTACTAAGATTTTGAGAAATGACAAAGCATACTAGACGGGCTAGGTTAGTAGCGGACCCAGGAATTATATTCTGGGGGGCAACATCGGAACTTAACACTAATTTTAAGGGGGCGATCGGGATTTTCACATACAAATAACACTTAAAAAGAAAATTTAAGGTGGGCGGCCGCCCCCCTACTAGGGGTGTTCAAAAAGCTCGCGGCTCGTGGCTCGCTCGAAACTCGCTCAAAAATAGCTCGAAAAAAGCTCGGCTCGAAAAAGCTCGATTCCAAATGAGCTCGGCTCGATTTCTGAACAAACCGAGCTCGAGCCAAGGTCAGCTCGCTCGTAGCTCGGTTTTGGCTCGACTCGTTAGCTCGGCTCGTTGGCTCGTTTAGATTAAACCCTAAATTTTAATATCTATATATAATAATATCGTACTTATACGTATATTATGTCACTTGATACCTAAAACCTTATAAAAAAATAACGAAAATAAAACATATAAAGTTCTAACTATTAATTTTTTATAATATGTATGTTAAAATTATATTTTTTTATCTTTTATATATCAAAATTTGTAAAATAAGAAATTGAAAAACTTAAAAATAAAAAATAAAAAAATAAAAAAAAATTAAAGGAGTCTGGCTCGACGAGCTCGAACTCGGCTCGAGCTTTAAACGAGCCGAGCTCGAGGTCGATTTTTCAGCTTGATAAAGAAAACGAGCCGAGCTCGAGCCAGCTCGATTAAGTTCGAGCTCGAGCTCGAGCACACTCTGGCTCGGCTTGACTCGGCTCGTTTACAGCCCTACCCCCTACCCTTAACATAGGTCTGCCCCTTGCTAGTTGGTCGGGTCGGTCGACCAATTTTACCAGTTTGGCGGATCAATATTGATGGTTTGAAATTGTCATTTTTTTCGACATCACTAGTTTGTATTATTGAAAAGTTTAAAATGATAAAGATAGTCCTTTTAAATCAGCCGACTTGGTTCGGTTTCATTGGTTTCAACGGTTTTTGAACACGCCTAAGTGAAACACATCAAACAAGGTATGAAACACTAACCATTGTAGATACGTGGGACCGGTCCCCTTGCGGTCCTTCTCTAGCAAGACCAAAATCCGAAAGCTTCGCGTTGAAATTCTCATCCAACAACACATTTGATGACTTGAAGTCCCGAAAAATCACCTTCCCAAAACACCAATGTCAATAAATCGTTACACCACGTATACATCATTACATTATCTTTTAATTTAGCGACTGTTACATCTTACAACAACAAAGATAGATTTATAATTGTGACGATAAATGTATACCTGAATCTCCAACCCCTCATGAAGATAAGTGAGACCCTCGGCCGCACTTAAGAGAATCTTCAACCTCGTAATCCAAGGAATCGGTGGCAATGCTCGCCCAAACAAATGCGCTTCTAAACTCTTGTTTGGCATATACTCATAAACCAGTAACCGTTGTATGCCTCGTTCACCATCTGCTGAGCAGTATCCCAAAAGCTTTACGAGGTTCGGGTGATCCACAACACCAAGAAACTGAACTTCTGCTAACCATTCTTTATGCCCCTAAATTAATATCATTATGTTTTCAACATTGTTTAGTGTCACATGAAATTGTTGACAACCCGAACCAGTTTTGACCCGACCCAACATTGTCATACAAATTTTAAACATCAGTTTTGACCCTACCCAACATTGTCTTATAAATCTTAAACATGGCAAGTAATCTATTCAATATTCAATTATTCATGCTGCAAAAGTCAAATACAACAAATTTTAATTCACACATGCCTAACTTTTTTTTTTTTTTTTTTTTTTTTTGCTTTTAACTCAAAGAGTATTAGGGAAACTAAATTATTAAAAACTACATTAACAAATCTTTAGCTCATAACATTATTATTCATGACCCGTTCAACTTTTCTATCTAGCTACATAGCTGGATGGGGCAATCTTGACCCAAAACATTTCAAATGGATGAATTTGGGTTGCTTTAAAAGTTATATTGATTGGTTTGGGTCAGATATTTTAACTAAAAAGGTCAGAATTGGTCACTTGAAATTCCACCTTGTTATTTTCGGGTCAAAATGGGTCAACAAATTTAAAGAAATAGGTCGATGCGGGTTAGTGTCTTAAGAAAATGTGGCAGGTTCGGGTCGGAACGGGTTTTGGAGTGGCACTTATTTCCACACGAGACAGTAAAAAAACTAAAATTTTCATCCGGTGTCCTCGTTAAAAAAAAACCCGAAACCCGTTCTGACCCAAACCAAAAAAACAATCCTTTTTTAAATTGACTCATTCTGACCCTAACCCATTTCGACCCATGACCCGTTCGACCCAACCCAACCCATTTGCCACAAAAGCCTTAGACACAAAAAAACAAAAATATCAAATGCAAATGGTATAAACACGTGTTGGTTATCTAAGATACGTTTTCTTGTGTTTAGTCATTTTACCGCCTAACTTATAACATGAAACTAAACTAAAACAAAATTCAAGAATCATGACATCTAAAACATACATACATGTAACATACCTGCAAACTATTCCTATTAAGTTTCTTGATGGCAACCACCATTGGATCACCATCACCATCACCATCACCATCACCATCACCATCATCAGGAGGTTTGATTGATCCTTTATAAACACTCCCAAACCCGCCTTCACCGATCTTCAACATCCGGTTAAAATTATTCGTAGCAACTCGAAGTTCCGAATATGAAAACTTCTTTAAACTATGTCCTTTCTCTCTATACAATTCGGGTATCGTTCGAGGCGAAGTAAGCGATCCGGTCGACTTAACTAGCCGTGTAACGGGCTTTGGTGACCGGTTTTGATCACCTAGCTCGGGTGATGATTTGCCTCTTCTTTTGGTTTTTGAATTGAATATATTGAAACAATTCATCATTGAAAATGAAAACAAATAAGTTTGGAGGAATTAATCAAGTGTGTTTATGTGTTTATGATGGAAACATGAGTGAATTGGTTTGACAATAAAACCCAGAAAAAGAAAGAGAAATTGACTTGGTAACATGAAGTTATTAAATTCATAGGAATATATATATAGTTAAGAGCTATGAGAACCATTTTAGACCACAAAAAACAATAAATAAAAAAATCATAAAACAAAAAAAACACAAAAATCAAAAAAGTAAAAAACACTAAAATTCTTATTTTATCATCCTGGTTTCATTAAAAAAAACTCGATTTAGCTAAGTTATATACACATATGTATAATATATACATATATGTATATTTACATGTTTTTTTTGTACACATGTGTATAATTTAAGATAAATGATACTGTACATATGTGTATATTACGTAATTAAAGATTATATAAAATTATACATATGTGTATAATACAACATTTTTTTTTGTTTTTTTTAATTTTTTTTTATTTTTTTTAATGAAACCGGAATGAAATATAAGAATTTTGGTTTTTTTACTTTTTTAGTATTTTTTGTTTTATGATTTTTTTTTAAATATTTTTTTAAAGATGTTTTTAGTTGTCCAAAATCGTTTTCAAAATTCTCAATTTGCAAAGGGTTCTCTTAGGATCCTTACCCTATATATATATATATATTGAAAAGATCCAATACACTAATGCCTTAACGTACATTACGTACGCGAATCCAATTTTTCACGAATCGATCTATAAAATCACATCCAAACATCTCGGAATCGTCAATACATATCCAATCAATCATTTGTTCACCGAAAAAAACAGTTTTGGATTTTGGATGGTTAATCGATCAATTTTTCACTTTTTTCGCGAAGACCGTGTTTTGAGCGTTTAAGTTTTGTGAGCGCTTTCAGAGCGTTTTAGGTTTTGCCTTTGTTTTTTGCCTTTAAGCATCTCGCATACCTACCATACATTAAGGCATTAGCGTACACTAACTGCACCATATATATATATATATATATATATATATATATATATTTTCAAATGGGTACAAAACATATTATTACATATTTTGTATTTTACCTTGACATAAAGGTGTACTAGCTTTATGGTTTTTGAGTCTTACACGTATGATAATATACCAAGTGTAGGAATTAATCAATGGGAACTATAATTAAGACATCAAATAAGAGATTAAGTTAAGTAAATCAGGCAGAAAACGTGTTAAGCAAATTTTGAAAATGTTTAAATGGTGCGAGAATTGAAGAAACAAAAAAGTTATTTTTGATGGAATTGGAGGCCTAAATGGTTGAATGCGAGTGATTGCTGAACCTCATGATTCCGTTTGTAGCCCAAGTTATATTATTTTTAAGTTTGAACTATTTATGTTCTTGTTTTTCATATTAAACTGGTCCAGATAGGTTAACTCCCGGGCCATGATTAGAGAAACTTACCAAGTATTAAAGAATTTAATTTATAGTAATACAATATTATTTATACATGATTATAAATTCGGTTAACAATAAAAAAAATAGTTGTCAAGTAATAACCAATAAACTCAGAAGAAGTAAAAAAATTATTTAAAAAAATTGGTGACATCAAAATAATTAGTTGTTGAAAGTAAATAAAAGAATGTTATTTGTATACTCAAAATTAAAAATAAAAATATGTAGTATGAACTAGTATGAATTGAATGTGATAAAACAATATATGTTAATAATTAGTGAAAACAAAAGAATTTATATTAACATTTAAATCACAAATACATAAGCAAATTACGCGTAAAATATATGTATGAGTTTCCAAACCAACGTATTTTAATTTTCTTTTGACTTGGTTTTCATAATATAATATAAAGTTTTCAACAGCTTTGTTAGAATACTTACTATGACTATCCTTAAATAGAGTGTAAAGAAGATATACATTGAAGAAGAGTCGTCGTATGACACGTCACCTTTGAGTAGACCACCGCTACGAGTAACGTCCTCTAATTTTAGGACCACATTAAAGCCAAAAGATGTATAAAAAAAAATTAAAAATATTTCACGCCCTCTAATTTGAAGAGCCTTGTTGTCCCACTATGATCAGACTATAATGTTTTAACCAGGCTTATGTTGGCTTCAGAGTTTGGCTTTTGAGTTCCCCGAGAAACTACTTGATTGTCGTTGTGCCGCCACAAAAGCATAACTCTCTAGCGTAGAACACAGTGAGAAGAAAATCCGAGTGGGCTCGAAATCCAAACTGACAACCTCGCAAGGTTTAGCTTAAATCTTTCATTGTCAATATCCACCAAAAATGATATAAGTGTGGATCGAACTTGTGTCTTTACCGGAGAACTCAAGCATTCCTGCCACTAGACATATATTTTTCAACCCAATTATTGGCATTATGTTCACATGTTACTCGAAAAAGAATAAAAGAAAATAAAAAACTGGGATAACCGGGGACGGAGGTGTTACCTGGTTGTTAGGGTTTTCACTTACAGGGGTTTTCGAGTCGGATATGAAGCGTCAAATAATCGGGACGGTTAAAATCCCGTTACTTATATATAGACATGAAAAAAGCGTTGTTAAAAAATCTGACTGTGCTACTTTAGTTATCCACATTATTTAAAAAATCTGACTGTGCGCAGCTTGTTGCTCGTTTACCCATTATCCAGATGTAGCTCGGTTTGTGTTATATATAATAACTTTTATTTTTTGACCAAAAAAAAATAAAATAATAATAATAATAATAAACTAGTTTTAGGTAAACCGTTATCCGACTCCGAACCAAATGTTTAAATAAGTAATTCGGTTTTTTATTGGTTTTGTTTTTTTGTTTTTTGTTTTTTGTTTTTTTATTTTATTGATTTTTTTTTAACACGTCAATGTTCATGTGATTGAGAACTTGCATACCCTACAAAACAAAATAGTTAGGTATAATTTATTCTTTTTAGTTCTAGTTTTTTATTAATTATCTATTCTAATAAAATACTACCTTGTTTTGCCACTTGTCAAACTCATATTCCTCATCACTTTTCTTTCACTTATTTTAATAATTGGTCCTTATCTTTTAAGTCATTTCAATATATGAATTAAAGTTTTTTTTATTATATGTAAATTCTAATCGATTCATTGATTAGCATTAATAGTGATATAAGAAAATAAAAAAATATTAAAATTGATGTTGCACGTTGGTTATAATAAAGTTTTAAAGTCACATGTAATTGCAAATTAAAGCAAATAAAAGGTGAATCATTGTCGGAGAATTTGAATTTGTGTGGTAAACTACAAATTGGTTTTTAAACTAAGATTCGAGCAATAGTGCATAAATTTTTAAATAAGATTGGTTTCAAATTTGGATTTAAAATTTTTTCATATGCGTTTGAACTCAGGAAAATGCGTATTTTCTTAATTATCTTCAAACGTTTTGTATAAATATTGCAAACATTGAAAATACCTATTATATAAATCTTGGTGTTTAGCATTAAATTATTGAAGTTCATTATTATCGTACTCAGTATATCTCACCAACAGTAAAGCTATGATAAGGTCTGAGGAGAGTAAGATGTAAATAACGTTACCTCTACCCTTTAGGAATAGAGAACTACTTCCGGTGAGATCTTTGGCTCGATAGTAGTTTTGCATCAAGCCTTGGACATAAGACACATAACACTCAACCATCGGGACACTGCCGATTGGTGCATGTACCCTTGTCTTTCGGCTATCAACGCCACCACATGATGTCTGATTAACCTTCCGTCACTTTTAACGTTATTTTCACGATATTAGTAAAATAACGTCAAAATTAGTGCAATTTCACGAGATTGAAGTCGAATATTATAGTTATAATCTATATGTATATCGATTTACTATATGAAGTATATGTCATTTATTTATATGATTTTTTTGTGTAGTTTAAAGGGCTTTAGCAATAAGAAAATCAATATTTAGTTTTCAATATTTTCTTCAATAACTCAGACAAAAATGCTTCAGAAACATATATTTCTTATTTGTAACATATTTATGTAATCTTAGTTATGTAATTTGTGTAATCTTAATGTAAATTGTAACTGTATAATATATATGATCATTTTGTTAACTATATTTTATTTAATGGTTGAAGTATAAAATTTTTATTAATTACCCGTATAATATGCGAGCCTCAAACTAGTTTTAATAATAAAATAACCAAGAAAAATATTTTTCAACAATAAATTTCAACCCACTTAAATTTTGAGTGCACACGTGGTTTAAGTACTTGAAAGTATTCCGTAATAAAACCTTTCACAAAAATTAAAACCTTTCATAAAAATGACCGATGAACGATTACATGAAATCTTTGAGCGAGATAATGACGTGTTAAGGTTATAACGTGGCGACGACCCAACAGTCTAAACAAATAAGTATCATCGACGTATGTTCTTTTTTCCGAAAAACCAACGGTGTTAGAAATGTTATACCATCATTACATTAATAAAAGTAATATCATCCTCTCTTTACAACTTATGACCATCAAGATAGTTAGCATTAGAGGACCTTTCTTTGGGCCAAAGTGGGTCACGGCACAACTATGTTTTTCGCTCATTAGTGTATTTTTTTCAAAAAAAAAATAAAAAATATATATAAAAATGTACTGAGTCCGGCCCAACTAAATAATTTAAGTCCAGCCCATCCATAATATATTAGTTCAGCCCAGCCTAGAATTTTTAAAACAATGATGTTTGTTTACGAAAGAAACGTAAAAATAAAGTAAGACTGATAAATATAACTCCATAAGACCAAGTCCAATCCCAAATAAATTTTAAACAAAAAAAATAAAGATTAAGCCCAAAATCCAATCCTAACATCTTGTCGATGTTCGAACACAACAACAAACGGAGTTTCCGTTATGTGTTGGTCTTTGTGTGACTTATTGACTTGTGAGGTTCGGCACAGAAGTTGAGAAGCAAGCAAGTGAATTGGTGATATCGTTTGGGTGTGAAATCGATTAATCAATTGATTGGGCACTGCCACTGTTTACTAACACCTAAGGTTTGGAACTGACTCGTGTGGGAGTGAAATCGATGAATCGAAACAGACAAAAAAACAAGTAGAGACCATGTTCAGCAATTTGCATTTCACCATTTCGTATTTCTTTCAATTTGGTAGGTCAGGGTTTGATATTATTTTTTGACCCGACCCAAACTGGGCTGCCAACCCGAAACTTAGAAGTAGGAAAAAAGTTGGGTTTTGTGACTTTTAACCCATCCATACTAGATGTTCAAGATCCGCCATCGATAGTCAGAAAATCAATCAAATCACAAACCATCATTACATGCTTACATTGATTGAAATCTTCTTTAACATGTTTATTTCTAATTCTCTTGAAAACCATATTATTTGACAAATTGCATAATTGCATAAAGTAAAATTAAAACATATGGACTCAAATAATGGGTACATGTTCTATTTTGATATATGCACACAATGTGAACAAGAGAATTGAAAAAGAAAAATTAGTCTTGGTCTTCCTGAAGTACACATCAAGTCTCCCTCACGTTATTTCATTTGGATTCTTTTTTTAAAACAATTATTATTCATTATAATTATAATTATAATTACAATTATTTTTCCAAAACCTGTTTTTCGTGTTTTATAGAACGTAATTTTAAATCACTAATTGCTCAAGATTCACATTAATACGAATCTTGTCGCCCATAAGAATAAGGTGTTATACATATTTATCTTGCGGCGTCTGGAGTCGATAAAGGAAGTTATCTACACTAACAAGCCGGTGTGCCTTACCAAAACATTGAAAGATATTAATATATAATTCCTTTGGGGTATTGTTGGATCAAAGATCGCTCTCCGTTTAAATGCATTTCGTGAAAATAATGGCGTAGTTTTTCATTGTCATCCTTTGTTTGTTGGTTTTTACCGCCTTGCTAGTTTTTTTAATGAAATTTGTCGTTAAAAAAACCTCTTATTCTTATAATCCATTTCACTAAAAGACAGAGCCGGCTCTACCATATAAGCAACTGAATCAAGGGCTTGAGGCCTCCAATTTAGAAAGGCCTCCATATTTTGAAAGTATATATAAGCAGGTTTGTTATGGAGAGTCGGAAGAGAGAGTCGATCGAGCTGGTTGACAATTTATTAAATTTTTATTACTCTTATTTTTGTTAATCTATTTGTTTGTTGCGCAACACATGTTATCCATTCCATTAACCACGTTGTTATGTATATATATGTTTATATCATTAATTAACCATTATGTATATTACCTTTAGACGTTTATAACTATGTATAGTACCTTTAGACGTTAATAATACAAGTGCAAAAATCAAGATCATATATAGAGGTTAAATATTTTGATTTTTACACATAGATTATGCTATTAAAGTTAATTATTATTGATATTTGACGGAATAGAAAAACGGTTAATAAAAACAAAACTCGTAAAAGGGACATAATTTTTTGATTTGCTTTAGGCCTCTAAAAAGTTGTGCCAGCCCTGCTAAAAAACTGAATGAAATCATAATTAAATTAATTTTCGGAATGACAATTTTGAAACTATAGAAACAAATGATTTATAATTTTATATTGTGTTTTAAAGTAACAACATACATATAAAAGTATAAAACTATAAAAATACAAAAAAGTTTATTATTGAAGAATAAAAGATGGAAACAAAAACTTATAAAGCATTAATCATTATATGTTTTTATTAATGAAACCTACGGTTGTTTTCAAAGTTCCTACCGACAGTTAACATACACTCTAGAGCCAGTCTAATATGAGGTGGGTCTACCCATTACTCGGTCCACCGTACAGATAAAATACTAAAATCAGATGCATACAAAAAGACGGTGTTATTGGGTCTGCAACGTGTGGTCACCTATACGAGTTATATATGTATACACCTATATAATTCGTATCAGTTTTGGTTCTCCAGACATTTGTCAGTTCATTTATTGGATACGATAGTATAGACCAATAGCCAATAAGACTCTTATGTTTTAATCATCAAATTTTTTTATTTTTATAAAATAATTCTTTTTAATGAACAAACAACCGAGCGAATATAAATATAAGTAATAAAAATCTCATCTTTTACGAACATTCAAATGGGTTCAAGATCAGATCTCGTATTATTAGTAAAAAAGAAAACAACATGATCATTGACCATCCAATAAAAAAATTCCGACTCTTTTACACGATTTAAAATAATAAATTCAAATATACTTTTGAAAATTACATAAGAGTTTCTGAAAATGTATGATTAAGGTTGTGAGCTTTTAGATAACTACGTAGATGTACATTGGTTCTTTCCACATTTAGTATTGTCTAAGCGTTTTCTTAGCCTATATATATTTTTTTATTAGTGGAGCATATAGGTGCATTCAAAGGGGTTAGTAGGTAGGACCTTTACGTTGTGGTTATTGTGTTTAATTCAACTGAACATCCTGATTGATTGATGAGTGAGTAGGTGGGTTAGGTGTATCTCTAGGCTAGACGTGCAAAAAAAAAAAACGGTTCGGGATTCGACCCGGAACCGGTTTCAGGTCGTACCCGGTGGACCCAATACCCGGTTTGGGTATTTATATTTTTGATATCCTTGAACCATATAAATTGATTTGTTATCCATTGTTTTACCATCAAACTCAAAAACACTAAAAATATTTCTCGGTTTACACTCGTTTTACAACCCCGACCAACCTACGCCTCCGTTTTTTTACACTTCCACCACCTCTTAGTTACTATGGCAAGCACCAAAAAGTCTAACAACAAAGTCTAACAAGGCACCAAAAATGGCTATATAGCCGTTGGAACCGGTTCCTAACTGCTATATTTGTTTAAAATTCATAAACCCGGTGTACCCGGTTTTTGGGTATAACCGGACCCGGTTAGTACCCTATCCGGTTCCACTGGGTTCACATATTATTCCACCGGGTCGGGTCCGGTTCCTACCCGGTTCTTGACTGGAACCGGTCCCATTTTGTACCCGATATGAAAATACCCGGTTCCTACCCGGGTCCGTTTTTTAAAAAAATATGATAACTCGCTCCTAAATGTGTCAAAAAATGAATTTTAACATTTGACCAATTCTTTAAATATATGATAACTCGCTTCTAAATGTGTCGAAAATGGCAAATTAAACAAGTGAAAAAGAAGCGTAACAGAAATTAAAACATAAACATTTAACGTCACTCGTGCGTCTCTCACTCTCTTTTTCTATCTATCTAATGCATATGTTATTATGATATACACAAATCACAACCTCGCTTAACATAAATGCAGTGAAATTCAACCATTTAGCCGAGTCATGACTGAACTGCGATGTTTGGGTTAGTCTCCAGTTTGGTTTTGGTGGTGCGGACCTTTGGTTTACTGACTGGACTTGAAGTAGCACTCGTGGGTTTGTAAGAGTCTAAACTGTGACGGACCTTTGAACAAAGAACCTTCTCGTGTGTGGTGTCACCACAGCTCTTTCTCCTGGTTAAATTGGGCGATTTGGCACGTGTTAGAGGGAGCTGCAACCAATGCGTCGGGTCATTAAATTATTAAACAACTTTGAAAGTAAGTAATAAAATGTATAGGTGGTTTATAAAAGTAATAATATGTTTTGCATGTTTTTTGAATGTCAAAATATATTGCATACCTTTTTAAGTTCAACCTTTGGCGGAGGTCCTTGACGGTAAAAACTGGGAACAGGGTTTGCTTTAACCACCATCGTCTTTCTGAGCTGCTTTATAGCTTCTTCTTGCTCCTCCTACCATTTAACAATCACTAATTTTGTTGGTAGACTAAGATGGAATCAAATCCGGTTCCCATTTTATTTCAAACAACAAGGGTAAGAGGTCATATATATCTATATCTATACTATCTTATAATACATATAGGAAGGGCAAACTTGTCATTTAACAAAATCTCTTAATTTTAAGAGTTGTACAACTTCGTAAGCATAATATACCACTCTTGAAACTTTATACTTCTCCCGCTTCAAACAACCACATTGAAAACTCAAATCCCCTGTTCAAATTTCACCGCCACCGCCACCAAACACATAATCAGTCTTCTTGGATCCACCTTCATTGTAAGCGATGCTTTTGGCATAAATTATCTCTATCGATTTTTTGGTTTTCATCTAGGGTGTAATATTTGTGGTTCAACTTGTTGAAGTGGTGGGATTGGGATGGTGCCTCAAGCCGACCGACCAGTTCATGTCTCTTTCACTTCAGTCATGCTCATTGACTTGAGAAAGCTAAGAAACCGTAAGTTTTGATGCTGTAATCAGCATATGGATCTGGAATATTATAGCTTGATGCTGATGATTTTGATTTTTGTATTGTTTGTTATATGAAATGTGTTGTTTCAGTACTTGGTTGCTTTAACTTTACTTTATTGAAACCCTAGATCTAACTCTCCTCAAATCTCAAAGATGCAGAATTCAATCTTTTGTTGGCGACAGTATTGAGCTACTCGGGAGAAACTCTCACCTTGTTGAAGATGCTTAAACACGGTAAATTGCATATCTGTTATTTGAGAGCTAATACGTGAGTGAATTTGTAGTTTTGTGTGTTGCGTTAGGGTTTATGATTGTTTGGTTGTGTTGTGTTGGGCGAGCTTGAGTTCTGGTGGAAGTTATGCGATTGATGCTTGGGGAATTGGTGGATGATTACACACTGTTCGTGTTGTAGATGTGCTTGTGATGCCTCAAAGTGATACTGGTGTTAGCGTTGAAGCCATGGATCATGTTTTCTACACTGATTAGCTTGATATACATAGACAAACAGGAAGGTTAGTATTTGTTTGTTCAGTTTTCTAATTGTTTGTATTGCTGTATTTTGATACCCGTTTGAATAATTAGTGGTTTAAAGCTGCAAAACTTTTTCTTATGCTATTAAATTATGAATCTTTTGATGTGTATAGTGAGTAGTTGGATGTTTGAAACTCTATAATCTTATACCATTTTTAGATGTTCTGGTTTGATTGGTTCTTTTTTTTTCTTTACTCAGACCTAAAAGGGTAGATGGATGGTACATTCAAATTCTGCACACAATGGTTGGTTATCCAGAGTTAACATCAACCCACAAAAGGTTCTTGAATTTTGATTTACATACATTTTTAGTTTTTACTTGGTTGATAAATGTGCATATTAACATGATCTTTATGCATTTGCATTCAGAGATTTGAAGCTACATTGGAAAGATCAGTTTTAGCTGCTCACTACTATCACCATTAATGAACCTGCACCTTGACTCAAAAGTCAAAACCATCTCCAATTTTGTTTTATGCATTAGAGATCTAGCAAGGTATCTGTTAAACTATTAAAGACCCTCATCATATGTGTATTTCACTGTTGTACATTTGAAATATCAATGATTCATGTCTAATGAAATTTTATTGCAGGTAGACTTTTCGGGGGTAGCTGGAAACAACGTGGTGGCACTTGAACCGATGTTTGCTTTGACACCGCTAATAGAAATTTTACTATATATAATGCAGCCTAAAGCTTCTCAACTTCTGATATTTTGTATCCCATATACTGTAAGTTAGGGATGAGATCGGTAGACCGGTCCCGGTCCCGAAAATCGCGGATTCTTGGTACCAGTACCGAAATATTCGATTCGGTACCGGCACCGGTATGAGACCGGGACGAGACCAGTATTTAAGGTAAAATTTCGGGAAATACCGGTCCCGTACCGGTACCGGTACCGAAACTCAAAACGTTGGTACCGAATCGGTACCGACGGTACCAAATCGGTACCGGTATCGGTCCCGAATTTGCCCATCCTTACTGTAAGTAGTTTATTAACCAAACGATTATTTATAAATTAGTTATATATATTATATTTGAAAAATACAGTGCGATTATTACAGGATTCATAAAGACACATTTTAACTGCATCATACTACCATATCATTAGGCCATTGAACAAAACATTCACTTGACGTTTGTTGAGCATATAACAGTATTTATTGCTGCCTTAAATCGTTAATGTTAAGTTAATTTTATTAATTTTTTAATCTTAAAGGACCAAGTAAAATGAAACAATACAAAATCATGTTTTTTTAATCTATTTTTATTTTAAATCATTAGAATGGTATAAATGAAAAGGAGAAAAAATGGGAAATACAAATAACTGCTAGAGGGGTAACTGAAGAACAATTTTGATGCATTTGACTGACTTTGTAAATTTGTAACGTGTGAAAAGGTGTTTTGGGCACCAACTTATAATTTTGAGTTTGCTTCTAATATGAATCAATTGCAGCATATTTAAATGGGTAAAGCTCATATAAAAGTTTGATTACAAGTCATTTTACAAACCGGTCAAAATACGATTTCCGATATTTTTGAGTTAATTGACAGAATTTATATTTTTACTACTGGGGTGTTTAAGGGGTATTTTTGAGTTAATTGGCAGATTCTAATCTTATTAGTTTGACCAGCCTAAGCCACTAATACTTGAAAACTCATATTATACGTGAACGAAGTTAAGAAAATGTAAGCTAACGAACATTGAATGAATAAACATAAACGATTTTAAAGCAGCGGATGTAAACGAACATTCACGAACATAAAATAGTGAACGAATTGAATAAACAAAGTATTTTGTTCATGTTCGTGCATTCATTAAATAAACGGCCATGAACAAACTTCACGACTAATAGTTCACGAATAGTTCACTGAACGCTTGGTTTGTTTACCCACCTACTTTATTTTGCCCCGTGTCATTGACTCATTGTTATTTATTGACTGCTAAAACAGGCAGAAGTGGATCAAATTCCAACTTTATTTTTACAAGTTGTTTATGCGCATCACACTATTACAGTATCGATGTTGGGCTAAATTTCAATTAATTTTTTGCAGATCTAGGGGTATTACGGTAATTGCACCAAGGACAATGATAGACAAAGGCGGCGGAGGAGTAAAAGCCTATGAATCGGCGCTACACAGCTACACCTTCCAAAAGATCAACTTCGAAATATTTCTTTGATTTTTGTTACTCTTATAGACATGTTTTTAGTGGACATGGTGTTTGAATATATAAATTTGTATTTTTTTATATTGTTGGTATCAACGTTTTGGACCGTAAAGGTTTCTTTATCATGGTTTTTACACGTTTACTTGTTAAAATGTGGCAAGTTATTAATAATAACTTGCAGCATGTTAATTAACATATGGACCAGGGAACTTTAGTATTGGTTTATGACCATATAACCTTGCTAACCATATGGTAAACTTCCATATTGCTTAACACAATTATGCCAATATGTTGTAAAAAACTTATTTTAACATTGTTATTATTGCTATTATTAAATTAATCTTTATAGTTTAGGTCTTCAAGTTCAATACATGTAGCAAACAAACACGACATGCAAATTAGGCGGGTTGGAATGTTGGATGGGTTGAAATAGGTCAGTTTTGGTTGACCCGCAACACCATTGCCCAACATTTTATAATATTCAATAATTTTGATAATTATTACAACAAAAAAATTATTTTCAATAAAAATAGATTCTTTAATTGCATGATTGACCTGTTCAAAAAGGCCAAGTCCAAGCCAGTGACGAAAAGGTGGCGTTGACCTTTTTAATTTATTATTTATGTGGCAGGCTTGTTATAATACCTTCAAGGTGTTAAAAGATTATATCTATGATCCATGGAATCATCTCAGCCAGTTCATTGTTGATCTCATTATATCATCTGCTGAGTATGTTATCCTGTTACATTGATGCACTACGGCAGTATGTAAAATCACTAAATTTTAATATTTAAACAATTTTTAAAGTTCAAAATAATCTATTTTCACTTAGTTTGTACATTTGGGCTGTTAGTTATGGCCTTCTGAAGTGTAAAACATTATACTTTTGATTAAAAACAATAAGGGAATATTGGGTATTTTGGATTATGTGTGAAAGAGTTGCATATAAAGATGGGAGCTATACAAAGGCTGGGAAAATTCATAAACAATAAGGGCAAAATGAGATTTTTTAGATGTGTTTTTGCGGAGGAATTTTGTATGCCAGGGCATAAAATAATTTGTGAAAATTTGAAGAAAACAAGAAGATTGTTGTGCAAAATTGTCATATTTGAAGGCAACGCGGACCTTGACCAACTTGCGTGTGAAACTAGGATTTTGTTTTAGGTTCTTATAGATCTTGCTTTGATAACTTGTAACAAATATAAAACCAACTTTTCACAACTCTTAGGTTCATATAGATTTTGTTTATGTTTCATATAGTTTGTTTTTTTTATCTTTGCAGTATCTAAGTATAAAACCCGCTTTAAAAATACAGAAGAGGACACTACAGAATCAATTGTTAAGCTGGACATGAAAGTTTCATGATCCAAGCTTCAACTTATTGGTTACAAGTTAGGCTCGTTAGTGATTTAAGCTAATAATTTTATTACTTTTTATGTTTTTGGTCAACTATTCAATTAATTACAAGAGGATTAATAAACAAACATGCAACAAGTGTCGTGTTGTCAATTCTTGTTGCCGCCGCATCGCGCGGGTACCTACTAGTATATATATATATATATGGTGAGGATCCTAAAAGAACTTTTTGAAATTTAGAACTTTGAGAACCATTTTGGGCCACAAAAAAACCACATAAAAATATATTTAAAAAAATTTATAAAACAAAAAAAAAAAAAAAATTTTTAAAAAGTAAAAAAACCAAAAAAATTTATTTTTCATCCCAGTTACATAAAAAAATACTAATTATACACATATGTATATTTTTATTTAATCTCGATTTACATAATGTACAAATATGTACATTATCATTTATCTTAATTATACATATGTGTATAAAGAATAACATGTATAAAATTAAAAAATAAGTATAATACATATATGTATAATTTTGCTAAACCGATAGTTTTTTTAAATTTTTTATTATTTTTTTATGAAACCGGAATGAAATATATTTTTTTTTGTTTTTTTACTTTATCTACTTTTGCGTTTTTTTTTGTTCTATAATTTTTTTTATTTTTCTTAAAAATATTTTTTTGTGGTCCAAAATGGTTCTCAAAGTTTTCAATTTCAAAATGGTTCTCATATGATCCTAATCCATATATATGTATAGTAGGGGTCAGTCAGGATAATTAATGTGCTAATACCTATTACATAAACAATACTATAATAATAATAATAGTAATAATAATAATATTAATAATAATAATCTAGACCTTTGAATAAAATGATTTAAGAGGTTGAGTGACAATTTTGTATTAATGTACCTTGGTCCTTGCTTCATACTCCATCTTCTCTGCCTTAAGAGCCTGCTGCTTTTGCTCCAGCTTTGTATAAAACTAAAAGACGATGGTATAAATAATATACATATATATTTTTAATAATTCAGATAATGAAAGATCTTGAGGAAATTACTTACTTCTTTACGCTGTTCAGCACGTTGAGCACTTCTAAAGGAGGGAGCTACTCCAACTGTTACTCGTGATTTGACTGTCCGTGAGGTTGCTGCACTGTGCAGTGTTAAGGATAACTAACACTCACATACTACAAGATTTAAGTTATTAATAACAAAAAGATATTTAAAACCAAAAAAGGATACGATGAAGCCAGTGACCAATTATCTTCTTCGTCATGTAGAGAAGATTGTTGAGCTCTTGGCGGTGTGGAGTAAGGCGAGTTCTGTTATGCAAATTTTCTAAAATGACAAAGATGGTCCAAATAGTTTGTTGCAGGTAACACTAGTGCCACTTGGCATGGATGACCGTTAACTCGTTAAGTATTACAGTTAAGTGGGGTGTAAAAGTACTATTCTGCCCTTACTTTTAAAAATAAATAAAAGAACATTTAAGTTATGATCTTTCCGTTGGGGCATTTAATTGGCCCGATACTTAAACTTATAATCATTTCATTTGTTGGTTCATTGATTTAATGTTGCTGGCAAATGTCATCTACTTCGTATTAGAAAACTTGTTAAACAAGGGTAATACTGGAAATTCTCTTCCTGATAAACGATATCACTTATACAAGTAATGGCACTTTGTTCAGCTTTGTGTTATCACGAGACTAAATCCTATATTATGTACAACAGCCATGTTAAAACACCGGAAAACTATTCTCTCTTTCAGCAAAACTTCTACTTGATAGCTCAATGAAGTAGAACCTGATTACTATTATGAGAAGCATTCAAAATAGGGGTGATCAGAAAACTGAACCAAAACCGAAAAAACCGAACCGAAGCATTAACCGACGGTTAATATTTTTATTTTTATTTTTGAAAAACCGAATTTTCGGTTTCGGTTCGGTTTCCCATTTTTAAAAAACCGAAAAAAAACCGAACCGAACCGATTGATGGTGATGAAAATGATGAAGATTGGGACTAAACTTTGAAGATGAACAAGATGATGAATGAAGATTGTAACTAAACTTTTAGCGTTTTTTTTTATTAAGAACTTTGTTGAATTTTAAACTCTACTACTCTAGCAACTTTGTATTCGTATGGTTCCACGTAACACGCCCCATATTTTTGTTTTTTGTATTCAATGTATTTGCGGTACTCTAATACGCTCTTACAAGCTTAAAAGCATCATCTTCATTTTTAAAATTTTTTTGCAATGTCTACACATAATTGAAAAAAAAAACTATAACCGAACTGACACCGAAAATAACCCAAAAAACCGAAAACCAAACGGTTTGTATGTTCTAAAAACTGATGACTTCGGTTTCAGTTTCGCCTAATAACCGAACCGAACCATCTTTGGAAAGTTGAGAAATTATATATAGGACTAAAAGATAGCTTAAACAATAGAGTATATGTATACCTGCAATTGCTTTGCGTTCATGGGAGAACTGGCGTTGGGTGATATAACTTTCTCGGGCCCTGATGCAGCCGGGCTAACAGGAGAACTTAAAGATTTTGAAGGTTCGGGTTTTGGAGTCTTGCCCTTGAAAGAAACAGCTTCTGCTTCTTGTTTGGTGGTTTTAACGCCTACTGCGTCTTGCTTCTCATAACTTTTTCTTACGTTAACACTTACTCCCGAAGGTCTTGGGTTCATACCACCAGAGACACCATTCACCTTACCACTTTTTCTTATGTTAACGCTACTAGTATCCCGGCCCATCACCCTGCATGAATTAATGTGCTAAAATTTATATCTCTATTGTGTTTTCTCGACATGTAAAATGATCATTCACAGTATATATGTAATAGAATAGGGTATGCATTTCAGTAGCAAAATCAGTACCCGAACCGGACCCGATTTGTACCCGGTAATACCCGGAATCGTTTCCATACCTGGAACCGGGTTTTTCAAATACTCATCTATACCCGAAAAATACCCCTAAAAATTACTAAAAAATCCTAAATATACCCGAAAAATACCCCCAAAAAAAACCCGAAAATAAGATATTCAAATACCCAGTTGTATACCCGACCCGAACCCGATGCATAGGGTATGGTTTTTAAAGACAATACCTGGACCCGCATCCGACCCAGGTATTGCTAATACCTGATTTTCCAATACCCGTCATACCCGAAACCGAGTATTTGAAAAACCCGATTTGTGCACCACTAACTATTGGGATCGTGTGAGAACCATATAAACTTTGAGATCCATTTTGGACCACAAAAAAACCCCAAGAAAAAATAAACTGTAAAGCCAAAAAAAAGGTAAAAAAAAAACCAAAATGTTTATCTAACATCACCGTTTCAAAAAAAAATCTCGGTTTCGCTAAATTATGCATATGTGTATAATACTTATTTTTCAATTTTAAGCACGTGTGTACATATATGCACATACATGATATTTTTATAAACATATGTACAGATAAATGATAACGTACATATGTGTATATTATGTAATTGGAGATTGTATAATAATATACAAATATGTACAGGTAAAATTTTTATTGTGTTTTTGGAAACCGGGATGCTAGATAAACATTTTGATTTTTTTACTTTTTAAAATATTTCGTTTTTTTATTTTTCTTTTTATTCTTTTGAAATAGATTTTTAGTGACCTTTAAAACGGTTATCAAAGTTTTCAATTTCAAAAAAAGAAAATTGTTTTAGGATCCTCACCTTAAACCATATATGTATATTAAATCCCAATGGGTGAATTATATTAGGGATGCAGATGAGTCGAGCTGCTCGCGAGCTACTCGAGATCAGCTCGTTATAAAGCTCGATCGAGCCGAGCTTTATCAAGCCCGAGCTCGAGCCTAAAAATAAGCTCGTTTAATAAACAAGCCCGAGCCCGAGCTTTACTTATCAAGCTCTAGCCGGCTCGCGAGCCTAAACGAGCCTGTCATTTATATATTCTTTTTAAAATATATATTTAATAATTATTAAATAATGAATATAACGTTATGAAAAAATAAATAAAAACAACTAAATAATATATATATTCTTTTATACATACAATTATAATAGAAAAATATATATAAAATAATTATAATTATATAAAAAAATAAATGATAAATAGTAAACGAGTCGAGCTCGAGCTTCAAAATCCATTCACGAGCCGAGCTCGAGCTTTGAAAATAGAGCTCGAAATGAGCCGAGCCCGTTTGCACCCTTATTATATCATATTCGTCTAGTATTTGAACCAAAATGAGCCCTATCTAATTCCAAACCTACTGCAACTTCATTTCTCCAAAATAATTAAAACAAATTAACTGAAATTAAAACACTAATATACACAAGATCACACAAAACAACATCAGATAGCCAATTAAAAATTTAAAACAAAACAAAAACTGGAAAAACAAACATACCAAGTGAATAATAATAAGCTTCTGATCTGTCACAAAACTTAACCAAATGGTTTGATTCAGATTGTGATGGTATAAAAGGAAAAAAAACACACGAACACGAATGGTTGTTGAGGTATCTTTGACTATTGGAATGAAGGTTGAAAGAAGCTTCAATGGCTTTTTAGAATCTCCAAACCATTACCAAATAAATAAAGTTATTGTTACAAACATTTTAATAAGACAGTACAAGTGGCTAATGCATGTTTTGTTTCTTGGTGTTGAATATGTTTAGGTCATCTATACTATATAATAAATAAAATTTTGTTATTGTCACATGTTATCATCATATTAATTCTTACAAAATTTTATCTCCTCTCTCTCATATTAAATAATTTATCTTTATTATAAATAATTTTGTATTTTAAATTTTCCTTCATCTCTCTCATATTAAATACATTTTTTTTTCTTTTTAATCATTCAAACTCTTAAAAGACGAATTAGCTATTGAAGTATTCTCGATGTTTATGTTAATTCAAACGACTGATTTTTTAACCGGTTAAAGTATCAAACATGGTTCAAGTCAAAACAATTTATTTCGATCCGCGGGTTGGTTTAAAAAAGTAGCCATTTACAACATTTTTTTAATTTGCTATTTAATCAACCCATCATTTATGTTAAATTCATCATCTTAAAAACCCACAAAAATATTAACACTATACTACATGTTTTGGTTTTTCATGCGGTAAAGACAACTTCTTACATTTGGAATACAAATGTTTAACGTTAGCACACTGTAAATCAGACAATGAATTGACTTTGTATATCCTTATATTCTTCATATGGTATCTATCAGACATAAAATGATATATTACAAGAAATTATTAGTTTCTTGACTTTTTAAATGACCTCGAAATATAAGGTTGTTAAGTCATATGTTAGTTCTAAAAGCTGATGTTGAATTGATGTTGATTAAAATATTAACTAGAAAATTAGTCTATGCAATGAAATTAAGCTACATGTGAAAATACAATATGATAATCGTGCTATAGAAGCCGAAATCATATCCAGAAATAATATTGGAACTCACAATTTTATTTATTTATTTAAATCCTACACCTTTAGATAAAAGTACTAAGTTTAAATAATGAAATTTTTACTTAGTTTTTGTTTGGAATGAAGATTAACAAAAGCGAAGGTCAATAATTGTAGATTATTGGTTTGTTTTTTAGACAATTTGTTTTAACTGATGACCCGTTATTTGTTGCATCATCTAGAGTTAAAATCAGAAACAATGTGAAACTACTAAGTTTTGAAAAAACAAGTAAATTTACAAATAATACTACACATATTGAGTATCAAGAAATATTTAGAGATTTATAAATTTTATATTTCCATATTGTATAATGTGTAATTTATTATACCATATAATATATCTTTATATCTGTTCAACATATTTTTTTTTGTATGTCACATTATGTTATTGTTTAAATAAATTTGTTTATTTTAACCCGTGTGCTACACGGGTAGCTAACCTAGTACATCAACATATAACAAAACAAAGTTTCATTTAGCGGTCGCTTCCACCCTACACTTCCCTGACTCCAGCTGCCCTCCTTTGATCACTGGACCTTCACCCTACAGTCAAGCAGGCGACATCCGATGCTCCCTCAATCTCTCTTTTATGGTTCGATTCTACTTGTTTAATATAGGTGTTATTCTACTTTTATCTAAAATTGTAATTGTAATTTGTTTATATAAATTGTTTAACTATAAGGTTAATAAGCTCAAAGAAATAAACACATAGAATAGTATTGACACTCGTATAACTTATAATAAAAATACATGTCTAAAACGATGTGTAGTTGAATGATAAAACATGGGCCGTACAGATGCAGGTTAACGCTAATTCAGTCGGTGGCGGGTTACGACACCAAACTTAAACCAAAAAACAAATTTGTCAACGCCCAAATACAACAAATTTATATATTTAATTTAAAAAAAACACCCGCACGTTGCAACGATAAAACGACACAAATTAAGTTGGTATCTGATACTTGAATAAGTCCATGTTTGTGGCACAAAACATGGTTTTTTTACCTTAGTATAATTTGTTTATATTACTACTACTGTTTATTTTTACTACCTATACTGCTATTTATTATAATTATTTTATCTACTTATCATCCTTTTTCCGTTAATACTAAATATTATACTTTTTCAATATTTTATTTTATGTTTTGTTTACTATTCTACTATTATATTTGCTTGTTTTTAGAGCCAGTGGTCTCTTGGAAGCAGTCTCTCTATTATTTAGGGATAGAGGCAAGGTTTGTATAAATCACACAATCTCCCGACTATAATAATAGTTTTTTGTTATGTGTGGAATTTACTGGGTATGATTGTTGTTGTATAACGACCGTATAAAAGATAATGATAATTTTAGAAAAACATGGCATGTATAAAATGAAAGGAGTGGTAGCCGTGTCATGTGCACGAATGTGACCTAGGTAGCATATAATAAAGACACTTTCGATATGAATACAAAGTAAGTCAAAGTTTTAGGTTTGGTAGTTTGTCATTCCTTTTCAACGTGGGATTCGTTGCTTGGTTTCTTATTTCTTTCTTTCAAATTCACTTTTTTATCAATGTTTTCACATTATTGGAAAATTTGTGAAAACATTTTAAGTTTTTTCATTTAAGTATAAAACTATGCGTTCCGAAACCATAGTTTTTTTGAATTACAACACATTTGGGATAAAGATTTAATCAATAAACAAGCTGGAACTTGGACTAAACGAGTTGAACCAACCACGAACACGAACTAGCTGCTGATGCAGTCTGCCCGTGCTACGCGGCAACAACAACCCTCCTCGTCGCGTGGTGTGGCAAGGTGGTGTTTACCCAAAGTTTCAGTTGTTCTAAAACTAGTCCTTACAGTTTGAATCTTGGCTTTTTCAACGCTAAAACTTAATATTTAAAATACATAAACTAGTTGTGGTGATATAAGCACACGAAAAATGAAAAAATAACCTTTATCCTTTACTAATAATCCAATACCTGAATTATAGTACGAGTCGAATACAAAGAAAACGGAAAAACCCCGAATGTTACAGTAATCATCTCGTAAGTCTGCAAAAACTTAATCACTATATCTAATGAAAACCGTTTGAAAACATTGGGACTGTTATCCTCTGTCATGAATTATACATGTTTAAAATCTCAATGGTAGTGTTGGAAAACTGGTAGTCTCATACAAATGCGAGTTGTACAAAAACTCATACAAATGTGGACCTTTTGGTTGAATTTGTTCCCCATATTGGAGATAACCTAGAGGCGCTTAAGGGCTCTGTAAGCTTGGTTAGGGTAGCTGGCGATGGCCTTTGCCATTGGATCACCTCGTACAGAGTATCTAGGCAATGATTTGTTTGTTGGTCGTTAACAAAAAGTTTTATTGGGTTTAATAATCATTGTTGAATGATATTGCATAATAATAATCTTAATATTTTTATCGCCACCAGCGGTCTTAAATTTAAGAGAATTAGCCCCAAATGCCCCCTCCCCATGTTAAAAAAGACTTAACAGCGTTATACCTTTTTTTCGAATTTCAAACTAATGTTTTAGGGCTTTTGATCGGAATGAGGATACAAGTCGATTTATTTAACACTTAGCTAGAAACAATAATCCAAACGACTTGAGTTTTGTTAATTGTAAGTTCATTCACTCGTATTGAAACATTGTTTCGAACTAAGTTTTACATCAATCGACCCAATCCTCCTTTCAATTGAAAACCCTAAAACATTTGTTTGGCATTCAGAGAAAAATATAACGTCGTTAAGTCAATTTTAACGATGGCCAATTTTTTATAAATTTAGAATCACTAATAACGATAAAATGAATATGAATTATTATCGAACAATACCCGTTAACATGGATTATTACAAAGGAACATATTTATTTTTGGAAAGTGTAAGATGCTAACATAACCTTTCTCAACAACTACACTAGTCCTGGTCAGACGCGTGGACACTAATCGGACGGCGTGTAATCCGTCTTCACCAAAAAACATTTGAATTCAAAACCAAACCCTAAAATCCCTCCCATATATAAATAACAATAATAATAATATTATTATTATTATTAAACACAAACACAGACACTCTATCCATTTCAAACCCTAGAAACCCTAATAAACCCTAATCCAATCCATGGCCAAGAAGAAATCAAACCCACAATCCAATAACACGACTGACGATGCTGCTTCCGAGAAGCTTCACAATCTCCAATCACTCAACTCGTTACTGTTGAAAGAAACCGTCGAACGCCGCCACCAGGTCGACTCGCTAACTCAGGCCAACTCGTGTCTGGAATCCGAGTTGACTCGGTGCGTGTCCGAGTTGAACGCGTTGAACGAGTTGAATGAACAAACGGTTAGGTTGGAGATTGAGAGAGGAGTTGAATATAGGGTTTTGGAAGTGAGAGCTGGTGAAATGGTGAAGAGGATTAGTGATTTGGAATTGGATTTGAGTCGGGTTGTTGACGAGAAGAAGGCGGTTGAGCTGGTGAAGGAATCGAAGGAGTCGGAGATCGGGTTGATGGCGAGTAGGTTGAGTAAGGTTGAATGTGAGATTGGTGAGGTGAGGATTGAATTGTCTAGGGTTTGTGAAGAGAGAGATGAGATTAGGTGTGATCGGGTTTGGGTCGAGGACGCGTTGAGAGCGAATGAAGCGGAAAAGAAGTCGGTTGAAGCGAAGGTGGGGTTGGTGTTGAAGGAAAAGGAGTTGGTTGAGAAGCGTTTGGTTGAAGCGAATGGGTTGGTTGACGGTTTGAAGATGGATTTGGATAAGATGAGTGAACGGAAGATGTCGGTTGAGGAAGATAGGGATTTGCTATTGAAGAAGGTTAACGAGCTGCGAGAAGGGAAAGCGGAGTTGGTTAATAAAGTGGCTGACTTGGAGAAGAAATGCGTGGCGAGTTTGGATAACGAGGCGAATGTGCGTGCTCGGGTTGATGTTTTGGAGAAAGAGAAAGAGAAAATGGGAGTTGAGATTCGGAAGGTGAATGACGAGAAGAGTTTGGTAGCGAAGGATTTGGGTGAGGCGTTGAATAATTTAAGGAAAGTGAATGTTGACATAAGTCGGTTGGTTAGTGAGCAAACGGAGATTAATGATGCTAGGAATCGAGCGGAAACTGATGTTATTAAGCTCAAACAGCAGGTTGAAGAGCTTGAGAACGCGGTTGAAAAACTTGAAAAGCAGAGTGTTGTTCGAATTGATAGAATCAAGCAGTTGGAGTCTGAAAACAGTCGGCACGTGGCAGCGTATGATCGAGTTACAAATGAAAGAAACAGTGCAGTATCGAGTCTTGATGCTGAAACACTAAAGGTTAAGCGTTTGAGTGATACCGTTTCGAAGATGGAAAACGATGTTGAGGATATGAAGAAAAAGTTATCCAAAATGCAAAAGGAGACGGAGAAACTCGTTGCAGAAAAGAAAGGTTTGGAAAACAAACGCCAAGCATTGGAAAATGATATTCAAACGGTCAAGAAATCACTTGCGAAAACTCAAAAGGAACATGATGATGCAAAAAGTAAACTAAGAGTTTCTGAAGCAAACACGAAGCGAATGTTGAAAATCTTGAAGAAAACTTCGTTGATTTGTAACTCAAAGGGAGACGGTGATATTGATAAAGAAACTGAATTTGGCGAAGAAATCAAGTATCACGTGACAGAAGTTGAAGCAATCAGGAAAGCATTTAAGGATAAAGAGAGTATTATGGATGAAATGAAGAAGCAAGTAGAACAGCTTAAGGTTCGTGTGGCGAAAGCTGATAAAGGGAAGAGTTTTTGGACAATTGTTTCATCTGCAACAACTTTTTTGGCTGCTGTTTCTTTGGCGTACGCCGCACGTGTTGGTTTTTAGTTGGTGCTGGATTTTGCTAATCCTAACAGGTTAACGTTCGTTTAATGTGTTGTTGGTTAACGGGTTAATTACAATGTCTAATGTTAACTCGAGTTTACTTGCTTTTAAAGTTGTTTTCTTGAGTAAGATGCTAATAATATAATGGAGTATCAGATTATTACAACATTGTTGAACATATACTCGTTTACTCTACTCTGTTATATGGATACTCGGATAGGTTTGGTTAAGTTTTACTAGAATGTTTTGGTTATTGAAAATGTAAGAATGTGATCGGTTCGAGTAGTTTTTTCTGTAGGTTATCGATTAAGTATAAAAATGGTCCGGTTGAGGGTTTGGCTAGGTTAAAACACGCTTGATACACGCCAACTAGAGTACCAGATTTTAACAAATTTTATATATATTTGGATCCACTCATTTACAAATATACAATTAAGTCTCGTGATTTGCTAAGCTGGTTTTATAAGTGTCTGCAACTAAAACCGATAATCAATAGTATTAAAACAAATAATCAGTTGTCTATTTTTGGTTTGGTTTTTTTTCATTGTTGTTAGGTTAAGGGCGAAGCATATAAGGGACCTGGTGTGCCGACGTATCTGGCCACCCTCTTGCGTCCGCAACCCATTACCGATATCATAAATCTGTAAATTTACTAAGAGGTTGCTCACTAGTGACACGTCTTAAGCTCACACGAACTAGGTAACTATAGCTGAGTCAACTCGAACCAGTCTTCCACAACCAACCCACTATATCCAATTCAATTCCATCATGAAAGTAGAAACGACAACCCGAAAAGCGACTAAAAACGCTCAACGATAGTGAAATCAAAAGGTCCTCGTGATTGGGAATACCGCGTAGCAATTGATTTCTACAACAATAAACAATTAAATAGATAGTGAAATCAAGCAACTCACAATTGATTCTTGATTACCACGTGTATGAGTCAGAAATGATATTTTAGTGAAAACAAACTCTTGACTGAAGATTTAGGAGTGTACTTAACTTGAGATGAATTCACTGAAATCCATCCAAATCACAATAGTCATTTCTCACAATAGGAGTTGTTTAAAGTTGGTATAAAAAAAGTTAAAAAGTATCATATTTACTCCTTTGAATTCTTACAATGTTATAGAACAATTTACAAATGAGAGTATACATCTTAGACGAGCCTATACGGGCGCCCTTGAGGGTTGTCTTGGGGCGTCGAGGGCGCGAAACACCGCTGGGAGGGGGCTCGGAGGGTTGGGGCTTCACACGATGGGAGCAAATGGGCTCCATCTCTCACACACATACATGTGTGTGTATATATATAATAGGGGCGTCAATGAGCTTTAAACCATAGCGGGACATTATTGGTTGGGGCTTCGATGCCTCCGGTGCTTTCGAAGCCCCCTCCACCATAGAGTATATAGTCTTACATGTCTTTCATCTAACTTCTTTATTAAAAAAATGTTAATATGGCTAATACATAATGTTTACGAGATCAAGATCCTGGTAGTGAAGCCTTAACTAAGTTTGCTTTGAATGAAAATGTATGACACTAAATTTAAAAATATAAGTTTAAGAGATCAACTTTAACACTATTATATGTAAATTTTGGATGACAAGATGGGCGGTTATTCACATATATGTCATACTAGTTTTTATCCCCCGTATTACGGGGATTGTTTTATATTACTTGTTCTAATATTTATTTATTTTTAGAATTTATATTTTTTTATTGTATGAAAGTTAATAATATACTTATGGTTTGATGATAAATTGTTTCACAAATAAATGAGATGTTATAACCCGTTTTAAAAGATATATGGTTTTGATGAGACCCTAGACCCGTCTATTTTTTTTGCTATAAAATTGGTTTTTTAATTAGAAATAATATTTATGAAAGTTAATAATATACTTATGGTTTGATGAGACCCAATACCCGTTTATTTTTTTTATTATCAAATTGGTTTTTCAATTTAAATAATATATATCTTTTTTAAAATAAATATGATATTAATTTTTATTATATCCTATTTTATAGGATTTTTACATCAATAATTTGTTGAGAATAATTTTTAATTTAATGAGATGTTATAACCCGTTTAAGGAATATCTGGGTTTGGTAAGACCCCTACCCATGAATTCGGGTCAAATGCATGAGAAGTCTCCATTTAAAAATCAAGCAAATCTGGTGACTCCAAAAAAAGGGGGAGCGACCACATCGCGACACGTAGGATTTTTATGTCTTCGTTTATATATATTATAGATATGTTAAATTGGCAAGCAAATATCAAGAACCAAAACACACCGATCGTTGAACAACTTTGTTCGACTCTTTCTTATTAAGAAGAAAAACGACATAAAAATTACATATATAAAACAAAGAAACAACTAAATGGTTTATATAATACCCCAAGTCCCAATCCTTTCCAAACAACTAAATTGTTAATCTTCTTATCGTGTTGAGTAACGGAACCATAAATTTTATACAGGAGAGTCATTGTAAATATTAGCATATAATTTATTAACGAATATTAGCTCACACTTTATTCACCTCTATGATCTTACATTTGAAATCATATAAAACGTAGCTTTGAGTACTGTTGATGTGACCTTACTATTCCACAATTGTAAGGCTGAAGGGTGTGGGGCTTCAGCGGGGGCGCGAGAGCCCCTCCGCTCGCGCCCCCAGGCGCGAGCACCACACCACCGAGGCGCGAGAGGGGCGCGAGAGGGGCGCGAGCGCGGAAAACACGTGACTATCAACGTGACAATGATGGGAAAATTACTAGAATGTTCATTTTTGAGGGCCAAACTCTAAAAAGTCGATTCTAGTAAGAACTATACTAATGAAAACTCGACCGGTCGAAGGGTCAACGGACCCCTTAACCCCCTTGAAAACCCACCCATGATCGCGTCTAACGTAAAGGCGCACCTTTTTAACACGACACAAAGAATAAAATGAAGGAAACACAAATTTCACAAGTTTTAGTTTAGTTTAAATGAGTTAACTTACACTTTATAAACTTTTGTTACACTTGTGTGTTTTTAATGATTAGGGCTGAGCCGGTTCAGTCCAGTTATTAGGCGAAACTGAAGTCATTGGTTTTCGAATATACAAACCGTTTGGCTATAGTCGGGGTTTTTTCCATTATGTTTAGACATTGAAAAAAAAACATTTAAAAATGAAAATGATGATTTTAAACTTATAAAAACACATGGTACCATACAAATACAAAGTTGTTAATAAAATTATCAACGGTCTAGTCTCAATCTTCATTCATCATTATGTTCTTCTTCAAACTTTAGTCATAATTTTCATCATATTCATAATCTTCATCACTATTAATCGGTCTAGTTCAGTTTTTTTGAGTTTTTAAAAGATGGAAAACCGAACTAAAACCGAAAATTCAGATGTAGTTTGGTTTATATTAAATGTTAATAAAAAACTAAAACCGAAAATTCAGGTTTTTCAAAATACATAAAATTAACGGTCGGTTAATGTTTTGATTCGTTTTTTTTTTGTTCACCCTGCTAACGACAATTAAATTCATAATTTAGGAATGAATAATAAAAGCGTATAATATACACTTGCAGTTTATAATAATTTATACAAAACCATACGCGTTCGAAAGTTTCGTTCAAAACTTTTAAACTCTCCCGCGCTAAAACACACCAAAATAATCCCACTGCCACGCTGGCAATCCCAGTGAATCCACCCACACCAATCAAAACCAAACACTACCGGCTATAAATACAAACACCCAATAACTGCATCAACATCATCAAACTCACATTTCTTTGAATTGGGTATTATTAATAACAATATTATTAGGGTTTATTATTAGCTTCTCTCAATGGCGCCAAAGGCTGATTCAGAAGCGAAGAAAGGAGGCAGAGGCAAACCGAAGGCTACGAAGTCTGTTTCGAGATCTTCAAAGGCCGGACTTCAGTTTCCGGTTGGGAGAATTGCGAGGTTTTTGAAAGCCGGAAGGTATGCTCAACGTGTTGGTGCTGGTGCTCCAGTGTACCTTTCTGCTGTGCTTGAGTATTTGGCTGCTGAGGTTTGTTTAGTTTGATTTGTTGGTTTTGGAATTAGGGGTTTTTTTTACAGATTTTGAATTTAGGGTTTTGGTTAATGGATTCTGAAATTGGGGTTTTTTTTTTGCATTTTTTATTCTGCAATTTTGGTTGTTATTTCTGATTTTGAAATTAGGGTTTGTTTTTTGATTCTGAAATTAGGGTATTTTTTTTCTATAAATTTTAAAATTAGGGTTTTTTTTTGAAATTTTAAAATTAGGGGTTTTCAATTTTGAATTTAGGGTTTTTTGATTCTGAAATTAGGGTTTTTGGTTTTGAAATTAGGGTTTTTTTTTTAATTTTGTATTCATAAATTTGGATGTTTAATTTCATTTAATTTGAAATTAGGGATTTGTTACAGATTCTGAAAGTATGGTTTTGATTTTGGGTTCTGATATTTGTGTTCTTGTCAGTTGAATTTGAAATTTTGGAGATTTTTTTAAATTCTTGAAATTAGGGGTTTTGTGTTGTTATGATTAGGTGTTGGAATTGGCTGGGAATGCGGCTCGTGATAACAAGAAGAGCAGAATTGGACCGAGGCATATACAGTTGGCTGTAAGGAACGATGAAGAGTTGAGCAAGTTGCTGGGATCTGTGACTATTGCGAATGGTGGTGTGCTTCCGAATATTCATTCGACTTTGCTTCCTAAGAAGTCTGGCAAGGAAAAGGGAGAGATCGGCTCTGCTTCTCAAGAGTTTTAAATTGAATCTATGTCATGTTTAGTACATGGTTTCGAGTTGGTTTGTTTTTGCTGGTTATGGTAGTTTCCGATTAGAACTTATGGTAGTTATGATATCAATGGAATTTATCTTAATGAATCATTTGTCCCTGAATTTTGGTGTTTTATTATTATTAGTATTTTTAATTTGAAATGTTATATATCAAAGGGCAATTCCAAGCTGCAAATGCTTGAATGTAAACGAATGAAAAACCACACGAAATGAATACAAGTGTGATGAGATGTGGAAACGCTTGCATATTAGCGTGAACAAAAGCTAATAAATGGCATTCTGTATATAACATTGGTTGGTTTACTCACCGCATCTGATTCTTCGATAGACATTGTGTTTAGAACTATTTATCTTTGTTTAGGGTTAGCTTCTTTCAATAAAAGTGCTTGATTAGTAATAGCTTCTTTCCAAAAAACTATCAACACTGCCAGTAACATAACAGGAACCAAGAGTTTTAGAATTATTTTTATGTACTTGGAGCGCAAACTTTATTTAATTCTAAGTGTATGTCTCTACAAAATGCCCTTTTTTTTAGATAGAAATTCTAAATATGTCTACAAAATTCAAATTCCTATGTTGTCCCTTTACTGACTCGTCTTCGGCTCTACGTTAGAAAATCGAGATGACGTGTTTCTTAACTCACCGCCTTCTCTCCATATTAGCTCATAACTTGTTGCCTCCCCGTCAGGTTAGCTCAAAACCATCGTCTTGGCTCAAAACTCGTCGCCTCCACCCTGTGTTAGCTAGAAAAACAAATTCTACCTTATCTTTACTTAAAACATGGATTCAAAACTTAATTAAAAAATATTTAAATATTTTAATTTTTAATGGTTTTTTGATGTAATACTATCAACTTGACTTCTGAAAGTCCTAAATTTCACGTTCATTGGCAACGCCAATCGTGGTAGTTAATCGTCATGGATTTACATTTGATTTTGATTTTGACTTGATTTCGCTCACAATGATGATTATGATCTGAATGGGGAAACATACAAGCGAAAATCGAGTGGAAATCATATATAAATCGATTATAATAAGTGTATGATTATTATGATTTTCAGATTGCTCTTAGTAACAAAAGTGAAAGTTAGGACTGCCAACGACCAAACTGTGAATTATTATTATTGGTAAGTAGGTCACAGTTTGGATTATTAAAATCCAATTTTTCTAAAAAAAAAACTCAAAATGAGCCAAGATATAGCTCTTGTAAGTCATCCAGCCGAATTTGAGCTCGAGCTTGGCCTGTTTACACCCCTAGTTTAGACTTTAGAGGGTGTGTGAGTTAGCAGTTGTGAAAAGTTACATAGTGGTTCGTTGTGCTTATTATATATGTTGCAGATGATTATAACCATATGAAGTAAAAAAGATTAATTGAATACAGGTACCCCAAAAGTTATACAGCTTAAATGAACTAAAACTGAACGGCATAGAGACTGCATCTCTTCTAGCACCAAAGGATAACACCCTTGGTACCATAGAAAGAAACCTCCTCATTGCCGCGTTCTTAGGATTCGTTTCTGCTTGGAACGCCTTTGATTTTGGCCCGGAAGAACTCTTATATATCTCGTTGGGGATCTTCTTCATATGGACATTGGACTCCGTATGTATCCTGAAACTTCTTTCTGTTGTCACATGTTTATGTTTGTTTTTTTTAATAAACGAACGAACTTGAACGAACGAACGTTTCACATGTTGTCACATGTTTATGTTTGTTCATATAAATTTGTTTATGTTTGTTCGTTAATATATTCTTCAAATTTTTTAGCTCCATTACATTTGAGTCTTGTTTTATTAAATTTTTAGGCTCAACATATTGTTGTTCATCTACGTTCAATTTTGTTCGTTCGTTTACGTTAGCGAACCGTTTACGATCATTTTTTAACGAACACGGACGCTTAATTGTTCGTGTTCAATCGGTTGTTCCGGTTAAAGTTAAACAAACGAACACGATTCGTATTTGTTCGGTTTTGTTTACAGGCCTAGTGGTCGACTGGTCGTTGGTTGGTCTCTTTCATTTCTTGCCGACATCACATATGCTTCTTTTCAGTTACATGTAATCTGTTTTCTTAAAATCTTAGTTTTAAAAAGCGATATTGATACGTTTTGATCCCACAAGTCGATGTGGTGATCGATGCGAGGCTTTTACTATTAAAAAAAATATACTAAAAATTGTTTGCAGATAACGTGGGAACTGATATGTTGTAGGTGGCTTTTGCTGGAGGATTTAGCAGCCTGGTACTTGATACAATCGGTCATAACATTAGTCAAAAATATCATAACAGAGTTATTCAAGTAAGTTATCATCTATCAAAAAATTGTAGCTAACATTATGTGTTATATATATTAAGTTGTATGGTTTCTTTGTTGTAGCATGAAGCTGGACATTTTTTGATTGCGTATTTACTTGGAATACTTCCAAGTAAAATAGTAACTAAGTTTTGAAATTGTTTAATCAGGTCACTGATAAAATGTTTTGTTCAAAATATTCTTTTTTAAATTGAAAAATTTGAGAAAATAAATTTTAAATTGCGAAAAATTGCAAACAAAAAATCTGGAAAACTGCAACAAAAAAAAATTCTGAAAAATTGCGATTTTTTTTTGCATTATTTCGCAATTTTTTTACTCAATTTTTGATAATTTTGTAAATTTCTAAAAAATATTTTACAATGTTAAACTATTTAAAAATAAAAAAAAAATCTACATAACTTGCTATCCAATCCAGGTAAAATATATAGGATTAGAACAATAAGGAAACTGTAGTGACCTGATTGGAACAAAACATTCTATGAGTGACCTGATTGGAACAATTTCAAAACTTGGTTAGTATTCTATGAAGTATCCTTAAAAGCCCTTGTCAATTTTTAACGTGAAAAACAAAAAAAAATCCGTTAAATGTGACATTTTTGGAGGCAGAGGTTTATTGTGTGATTTAACACTTTCCAGATCAGTACCTTAAGTTACTCGTCAACCATGTAATATAAATAAATATTTACTAATATTTTTTGAAACTTTTATATGTGCAGATAAGCGAAGGAAGAGTAACAGCAACGGTATTCCTCATTTTTAATCATATTTAATTACATTGCTAGCACAAAACTGAAAATTAGCCATCTTATGGAAATGAAGAAATGCATTTTTTCAGATGTTGAACAAGTTTTCATGTATAGCATTAGCAGGAGTTGCAACCGAATATCTTCTTTATGGTTATGCTGAAGGAGGCCTTGCTGACGTCAACACAGTATGTACTTTGTTTATCATGGAATTTTAAAAATTTAAATTTTCTAAAAAAATAGAGTGAACGGCGGCTTTCGTCTCTATGGTTTGTTCAAATATGCAGTTTTAGTCCAATAGTTTCAAATATGCGATTTTCGTCCCTGTGATTTCATTTCACTTGCAATTAAACCCGAATTCATTAACCTCGTTAAGTCCGGCCGTTAAACCTTGAGCCTTGAGCCTGAGATGGTGTGGGCTCTGATCAAACTCACTAGTTCGTTCGAACAACACTGCATTCACACAACATTTAGAAAATCTTCAATTAGGAGTTTTTAGCAGAGAGAAAAAGATTGTACATGTGCCATGTCACCTGTTTTTGACATGTTTTTGTTGGTGATGCTTTTTTATAGTGCCATGTCACCCGTTTTTGACATGTCTTTATTGGCGATGCTCTTTTAGGCAATCCATAGTGGATTAGTGGGCGACGATTTGGAGATTTTTGGGGCGGCAGAATTTGTGGAACACCACCCTTAGGCGATATTGAGACGATTTGTGTGCGGGTGGGGTGGGGGGACCGTTTGTGAGTTTGTGTTTATTATTATTATTATTATTATGTGTGTGTGTGTGATATACATGTATATATATGGGTCACAACACCATTACACCCTTAAAACAAAAAAACTCACCATTTGCTGACTGGGCGTCACATGACGCAAATCGTCCCATTTTATATCCTCTCCACTACACATAGCCTTATAGTCATCTGGATATGTTGTGCATTGTTGTGGTTATAAGCTTACTAAATTCACAGTGTAGTCTTTCATTATATGTTTATTGTCTTGGGTTTTTGTTCTTTCTAATAATTATTTATTTTGTTTGAACTTTGAACCATTATGTTTGTTTTGAGAAAAAAAATCATCTTGGATTTATGTTATGGCTATGTTGAAGGAGGCCTTGCTAATGTTAATACGGAACTAAAAAGCACTTATAAAATTGAGTACTGTATAATGGTTATTCTTTTCAAATTTGATAGGAAGAACATTTACAACCCTATATCCCTAACCATACACTTTATCTAAAAATCATATTTTTTAGATTTGTTTCACACTTTTTATAAAAAGCTCATACATTTCATTTCCTGTTTTTACCTATTTTTAACTAAACAAATAATTATTCTTTATTATTATTATTATTTTATCTTTTTCCACTCATATTCACCCACAAATATATATTACTAAAACATAAAAAATAAAATAAGGAATGAATATTGTTTGTTTTATTTAAAAAAGGTTGGATGGAAATGATGATGATGCAAAAATAGGTTAGATGTAAACCTGGGTGTCCCATATCGAGTAGACGGGTACGGTTACATGTATACGCCCCTAAGTCAAAGTAAACCAATTTAAATTTCCATGATTTAACCTAATGTATTTTTATCCGAATCATTTTGACCTGGTCCGCTTTTTACCCCTCACTAGAGGCGGACAAATAGACCGGTTAACCGAACTGAACCGACTGAAACCGTAGGTTCGAAACCGGTTTGTAATTTTCTCCACCAAAACCGATTCCAAACTGGTTAACCAAACAAAAACCGGTCAAAACCCGAACTAAAACTGATTATAAACTAATAAAAAACCGGTTTCAACCCGAGCCGAAATCGATTTGTGCACCTGTACCCACTAACAAAAACAAACTCAATGGAGACAGTTGGATATATAATAAATGGAGGAAGTATGTATGTATGAGTGTATTGAATAATTTAATATTATTTAGGGATAATAAGTGAGCTGGATGAAAGTCATACTTACTTGCTGTACTCACTCACTGGACCATTGAGGAATTGATTATTATTATTATTATTTTTGAGAGCAGTCAAACTGATGAGTTCCGGTTAGGGTTCTTGTTCAATATCAATATGATTGAGCAGTTCATCAATTTTGTCATTCGACCACCCAGGTATGTTTGTATATGTATATATTATATTATAATTATAAACTATATATTGTGTAGGTTAATTGCCATTGCAGATCTGCCCTAATTTTCAATATTAATTACCACTCATCATCACATTTAGGTTTATCACTTTATTCACCACTCAATTACTTACTTTGCTTTATTATAAATAAATGACTTACTACTTATATCCTAATTAGTTAATGCGGAAAAATATCAGATAGATATCGGTTATTTTAATATTATGCAGAATTTATATATATATATATATAGGCCCTTTAACACTAACAATTCAGTATACATACTCTCCTGCTACTATTAACAAATTATCCTTTTCCAACTAGGGGTGTGTGCGGTTCGGTTCGGTTCGGTTAGGTTCAGTTCGGTTATTAGCATTAACCGAACCGAACTGATGGGTTATCGGTTCGGTTCAGTTAATTTGGGTTCATAACCAATATCAAACATGAGCTAAAATTTTGCTTAAAAATAGATGAAATGAGTGCTTAAATACATGAAATGAAGGTATAACTACATGAAACGAAGGTATAAATATATGAAATTGAGATATTAGTACATGGAATGGAGATAAATACATGAAAATGATAGTACTAAACTATTAATACGTATAATACATGTAATAGAGGAAAAAAGGGTGGAAAATATGAAAAAAATGAAGAGTTCGGTGTGGGTCGGTTCCATCGGTGTTCGGTTCGGTTATTGCTCACCCCTATTTGCAACTGCCAAACACACTAACAATTGTAGCAAGCAGGAACTGATTAAGACTCAAAACACCAACATTGAACACTAAAAGTTGCAAATTAAGACTTAAAAACACTGATATCGGGAATATGGATGATATATCGGTCAATATCGCTGATATTATCGGTACCGATATTCTGACCGATATTGCACATGATGACCGATAACCGAGATACCACCGAGATTGACTGCATAGCTTATATCCAACCTCACAATTCACTTACTAGTTACAAATTTAATTGAATTCACATTAAAGTTTTGTGAATGATTGATTACACAGAGCCGAGTATAACCCGGAACAGTATTTATGGGAAAAGAACTTCACTCTTGGAGGAAGGAGTTTCAGAAGACAAGACCTCGAGGCAAGTATGGACGGACGGACGGACAAACAACTAGTTGTGTATACTTGTTTTCATTTGTAAAGATTTCTTAATGACATTGTTTGTGGTTTGCTTGCAGCTGACGAATAGTAGAGGGCATACCTTGCGGTGCAGCCATTATTTGCCTTCACCCTTCCCGGATGACACGTGTCTCCCTTGTGTCGTATACTGCCATGGAAACAGGTACCTTTATTTTTAATTAATCACATTTATCTGTACTATATCTAATACATGAGACAAGGGTAAATTAAGACACTTGGATTTCAAGAGTTTTACAAATGCTAATGCATAAAGTACATGTGTAACGAGGGGTAAACTTGTCATTTAAACACAATCACCCAACTTACAAGTTTGCCCCCTCATCTTTAACCATATTATTTTTTTGATTTTGATGCCGGTTTTGATGAGTTTTAAGTTAAACTTATGAGCCCAACTGTTAGTACCAACTTTTGTTTGTCCAAAACCGAAACTGAACCATTGAAAATTGAAACTGAACTGTTACTAACGGCCTGGTTCCGGTTTGGTTTCACAGTTTAAGCTTGATAATAAATTTTGTTAAAAACGATTTTTAATTTAACTCTATTATCCTTTCTGACTAAGCATCAACAAAATATGTATGAGAAACTTACTTATGTCATCATCTATGTGTGTATATAGTGGCTGTCGGGCAGATGCAAATGAGGCTGCTGTTATTCTTCTACCATCAAACATTACTGTCTTCACTCTTGATTTCTCGGGTTCAGGGTTATCGGATGGCAATTACGTCAGCCTTGGTTGGCATGAGAAAGACGACCTCAAGGTTGTTGTCTCGTATTTGAGAACAAATCAACAAATATCTCGTATCGGTCTGTGGGGACGCTCTATGGGTGCAGTTACTAGGTTGCTATTTTTTTTATGTCTTATATTTTAACACCCTCAATGCAGCTTGTTAATAGTATTTTTGAATAATGCTTTGCAGCTTACTCTATGGTGCTGAAGACCCTTCTATAGCTGGAATGGTGTTGGATAGTGCTTTCTCTAACTTGTTTAATCTAATGATGGAACTGGTTGACGTGTATAAAATAAGGCTACCCAAGTTTACGGTAATTTAAAGACTGTTGATTGTTTTTAACTTTTTATGTACACTAGACCAAGCTAAAAATGTTGTAATTATTTCTATTTAATCAGGTGAAGGTGGCTCTGCAGTACATGCGTCGAGTGATTCAAAAGAAGGCAAAATTTGATATAATGGATATTAATGCATTGAAGGTCTGTCTGTATCTAAGAGTATATACATTAGCAATCAAGTTATATCCGTAACATACACACATAAGCTAGCACTATAAATTGCTGCTGCAGGTTGCACCGAAAACGTTTATTCCTGCTTTATTTGGACATGCCAAGGGTGACAAGTTTATACAACCCCACCACTCAGACCTTATCTCTCTTTCTTATGCGGTATAAAACCTCATACTTTGTTACACTTATTATTATTATTATTATTATTGTCATTAATATTAAGTTTGGAAATAACAATGTATACTGCAGGGAGATAAAAACACGATAAAGTTCGATGGCGATCACAACTCAACACGGCCACAGTTTTTTTATGACTCGGTATCCATATTCTTTCACAATGTTCTTCACCCTCCTCAAGTATCACCAAGCAGATATTTTGACCTGGGAGATCTTCAGGTTGAAGAGGTAATTTCTGTCTTACCATAATGTTTTCGCTTTCAAATTATTTTTTTTTAAAGTTGTTTTCAATATTCTGTTTTGATTGGTGCAGTTGACTGCTGCTGCAAGCATGAGTAAACCATCACAATTCCAGGTATAGATAATATTGTTGTTCTTCAAACCATGCGTTTTCTGTTTGGAAGTTGACTTTTCTTTACCAATGTTTGCAAGCCCCCATTTGAGGAGTGTTGTTCTTATACGAGCTCAAACAGAGAGAGTTGGGGAAGATGCTCATCGTTGGGCAGTGTTGGCGAACCTTTTCCAGACTACAGCACGTCTAATGACAATGACACGGTCTCTCGCTCTCTCTCTCTGTGTGTATACACACACACACACACATTGCATAAGTTAAAGTGTGCCAGTTAATGTACTGAAAAACTGTTAAACTAACGGATTGTGGTATGTTGACTTTTAGGTGACATTGAAGGTGCTTGCAACACCTCTTCGAAGCGGACAAGCAGAAGCAGTAGCAGCGGCAGCTGCTGTAGTAAAGGATAAAAAGAAAGTCCCAAAACTAGAGGCCCTTAGTCAGCGCCTGCGCCTCTGCATTCTGAAACGTGTCAAGCATAGGAGAAACCATTCATCCTGAATAGCTGTAAAATACTTAGCTTCTAGGATTTAAGATTCTGTAACATCTGGTAACAACTAACATGCCATTTTTTTATGTACTGACTAGAAGTGAAAAAATGAATGTTGTTCATTTGGATTTTAACTGAAATATTTCAATTCATTCACAGATGAGAATTAAGCAACGTGCGGTTGTTCGATCGTTGCATCATTTAAGTTGGGATGAAATCTATACTAAAAATTCCAACCATCTATAATACATGTTTTGAAATTTTCTTTTCTTCAACTAGTAAGATGAAAAAAGAGAGTTAGAATCAATAAAACAAAATATATGTATACATTTAAAGGTGGGCATTATATTATGGTTTGGCTTCTTGTCTCCATTTGTTGAGTTCTTTTTCTACACTCTGCCTTGCTGCATCGGCCGTGCTTTGAGCGTTGTCGGTCTCTTGTTGTATTTCCTTGTTTTCTTGCAGGCCTTTCTCCAGCTTCTCAAGGACCCCTTTCTCTTCTTCTTTGATTGTTTCGAGCTGAGCCGTAATGGTTGCCACTTTTGTATCAGCTGCGGTTGTTGCTTCTTCGGTTTTTCTACTCAACGCTTCAAAATCCTGCGTCGTCAACGTGATGGTATTTGAATCGTCATCTACCATCCCCGAATCAGTTTCTTCCTTTTTCGAGGACGACTGTTTACGGATTTGATCGTCTGCAAGCTCCTTTGCTGCTTTTGCTTCTTCAACCTGTTTTCGTGCGGTCTCTAGCTTGGCCTCGGTATCTTGGATCGCCAGCTCTGACCGCTGCGCTTCCCTCCAAAATATTTCCACCTGTTTCTTCATTTCCTGTTCTTGCTGTGTCGCCTTTTCAGCCTCGGACCACAGCTCGTGTAACTTGGATTCTAACTCGTTTACATGAGTCGCTGCTATTGTTTCCTTTGTTATGGCCTCTTGGACTTGCAGCTTGATTTGGTCTAATTCCACTCGCAACTCTTGGCATTTTAACTCGTCTTCTTTACACACGGTAATATCCCGCCTTACATCCTCCAGTTCCTGTTTTAAGGACTCCACCATATCTCTAATAGTTTTCTCTTCCTCCTTCACTTGTTCTAGTCGCCTTTTAGCCTCATCGACCTCCGAGTTTGCAGTCGCTAACATCTCCATATCTGCAGCACGCACCTCTTCCAATTGGTCCCGCAGCACGTTAACCGCTTCACTTGTTTCCTCCAGTCTTTTTTCAAGATTTCCTGATGCAGGGTCGACTTTCTTGTTTAGACACTCGGTTCTTTTCGAGTCAAGATCTTCCTTCTTGGACTCTATAAGGGCTTCCTTTTCTTCCATACGCCTGTCGTGATCTTCTTCAGCTTTCGCAGACGCAATCTTGACGCGTTCAAGGGTTTGACTCATGGCTTCGACGTCCTTGGAGAGCTGGCTTATTTTCTTGCGGTTGACTTTGGCAGCATGTTGGGCTTCTGCAGCCCGCTGAAACGAAGTCTGCTTTGCAACCAAGGCCATCTCGAAATCGTGTTTGAGTTTGTTAAGTTGTTTCTTGGCTGCAATAAGTTCCTTGGCAGCTTCTTTGTACTGGTCTCTTTCGCTGTCAACGGCTGCTTGCCAAGCTGGCTGGTTTTCCAGTTGTTCAAGTCGAGCCTTAGAAGCCTCCGTCTCCTCTATCGATGCATGTTTCGATTTGCTGACGTCCTGTAGCCTGTTGGTTAGCTCATTCAATGTTTTATTGGCCTTTTCCAGTTCTCCAAGTGCTTGGGCTTTCGTAGCTTCTGCGGTTTTGACATGTTCTTTGAACTTATCAATCTCCTTGAGGATCCAATGCAGTTGTGTTTCTCTCCCCAATACGCTCTTCGAAAAGATAAATTTTTTACGATTTAGTTATACGATTAATATGCATGAATGCATGTCGCATTATTAAAGATTTAAAATATTTACGTACCTCCTCGATAGTTCTGGTTTTCTTGAGGACAGGTTTGTCGGCTTTGGGTGACGCTTCAACAAACATATTAACAGCAGCCTTAACCGATTCAAAAGGTGGTTTTGTATCAATTTCCCCGACGGCTTGCTCATTCCCTCGAGGGGACGCAGCAGCTGCATTTTGGCGGTTTCTTGCTTGAAAAGGAAACATTAACACAAACAGAAAGCGATGAAATCAATACGAACGTATATAAGACGAACAGAGAAGAGAAAAGAAGATCCTGTGTTTCAATTCTCTTCTCTGCATTTTGCCAAATGATGGGAAATTGGAACCAAAAACATAAGGATGGTCAGCCTCATTTTGTGGGACATCCTAAAAAGATGAATATTGGAATGCTTACTATGTATAGAAATTTTTTCTTATTTTCGGTTTTATAAAATCTAGGCATGGAAATAACTCAAGACGGACGACGAAAAAGATACGACCCTAGGCCTATTTAATCAAAATAAGTGCTGGAATTAGGGATGACAATGAAACCCGTACCCGATGGGGAAACCCGAAACCCGACATAATTGGGACGGGTAATACCCGACCCATTAGGGTTTGGGATTAATTTTAAAAATTTTCGTGGGTTTGGGACAGGTTTGGGATTTGTAATATACCCGATTACCCGATAACATTAACCCATTTACCCGATTATATACCCGATATACCCGACATAGCTTTTTTTATGTTTATATATAGTATACTCTAAATATTTTAAATATAGTATCTGTTGAAACTTGTTTATAACAATTATTAGAGACATTTTATTTTCATGGTAATCATTAGTTGTGATCGATTAGTTATATTTTGTCAAAATCCGATAGAAACCCGATGGGTTTTTGCTCGAGTATACCTAACAAGTCTTTTTGACAAAACCCGATTGGAAACCCGAAACCCAGTGGGAAACCCGACGGGTTATTACCCGATTAAAACCCGACGAGTTTGGGATGGACTTTCATAACCGGGTATGGGTTTGGGAATACCTAAACCCGACTCATTGCCATCCCTAGCTGGAATTCTCCATTTTAGCCGTTGACTGGTTATGTGGGAAAAGATGGGTTGACCCGACACGATGGATACTTATTACAAAACCTCAAATCTTCCATCCGTGTGTGCACGTTGATAGTATGGATTTTATCACAATGTTGGTATCATGATGAATTTATTTATTTGATCGATCTTCGTCTACTTCTTTCGATGCAAGGATAGGTTTCAGGAGAGGGGATGTGGCGGTGGTGGCCGACACGAACATTTTGTTTCATAACTTTTTTATTACCGGGAGTGTACAATGAGACGGCTTTAAAAAGCCTGTGACCGAAACCATGGTATAGTTTTATCAGAGAACATTTTTTTTACTGCTGGTGCACAAGTTTCAGTTCATATTATTCTTATTCTTATATTTCCTGCATAATCAGCAGGTGACAGTAAATAACAAGTTCATGTAAACGATAAACATGAAATGTAAATGTAGCGGTTTATTACAACATTTTCCAACTTATAACTAACTAGCAGCTAAGCCACACAATCATAACTTGGATAGGGTCCCTGCAGTTGGCCTGCAATAAGCCAAATTCTTGATCAAAATTCCAACCAAACTAATAAACAGTCATCATCACATAAGATGATATATACATAATACTAACTTTTTAGCCCTTAAGCAATAAATTTTAGCATTGACATTAAATTATGGGAAAACTTGACAGAATAGTAACAAACTTTCATCATTGTATCAATTATATTTTAGTCACAATTAGGTTACAATTAGGTTACTCAGAAACTTTTTTTTTCTCATTTTGATTACTCAAGTTTTACATATGAACTAAATCATATGTTTTTTTTACCATTTGGGTAGGTTTTTATGCTGAAGCGACATAATTTTCTTTTAATAAATTATTTTAATGGTGACGTGGACTGATGATAGGAAATTTAAAATTAGTGACATGGTTTTTATTAATTAAAGGATACAGATGGGCATGTACTGGTCAAGGAGCAGGACATCAAGCTAAGATGGCAAACCTACTTCCACAATCTTTTTAACAATGGGAGAGCTTACCAAGAAGAACATGACAACACAAACTTTCAACGACAACAATCGAATAACTGCTACTGCCGACGGATCACACGAGAGGAGGTGAAGGATGCACTTAGGAGGATGGGAGAGCTTACCAAAAGTATAGGGAGAAGAAGCGTGATCTACATATGGTGTTTATTGACCTAGAAAAGGCCTACGACAATGTGCCACGACAGGTGCTCTGGGAGTGCTTGGAGGGTAGAAGAGTGCCAAGGAAATACATAGAGATAATTATGGATATGTATACCAGGAGTGAAACAAGTGTCCGTGCGCCAGTGGGGATAGTGATTTCTTTCCTGTAGAGGTAGGTCTTCACCAGGGGTCAGCGTTGAGCCCGTTTCTTTTTGCAGTAGTCTTGGATGAGTTGTCAAAGTCGATTCAGGGGACTCTCCCGTGGTGCTTGATGTTCGCAGACGATATTGTGTTACTTGCTGAGAAAAAACAAGATCTAAACATGAGGCTTGAGGAGTGGCGAACAGCCTTAGAGACAAAAGGTTTAAAGATTAGCCGATCTAAGACGGAGTACCTCCACTGTGATTTTGGTGGGATAAACGACAATGAAGACGCACAGATCACAATTGAAGGGCAGGTGGTCCCGTAGGTAACGAAGTTCAAGTATTTAGGATCATTTGTACAGAGCGATGGGGAATTAGACAGTGATGTGACACACCGAGTTCAGGTAGGATGGTGTAGATGGAAAGCAGCCACAGGTATATTGTGCGACAAGAGTTTCCCGACTAAACTAAAGGGAAAATTCTATAGGGTGGCAGTTAGACCTGCAATGCTATATGGAACAGATTGTTGGGCCATCAAGAAGGCACAAGTGCGGAAGATGGAGGTAGCAGAAATGAGAATGCTACGTTGGATGTGTGGGCACACAAGGCTAGACCGAATAAGAAACGTTGTGTTTCGCGAGAGATTAGGGGTGGCGAACATAGCAGACAAGATAAGAGAGTGGAGACTGAGATGGTTTGGACATGTAAAGAGAAGACAGACGACAAATCCTGTTAGATCCGTAGAAAACATTACTATAGAGGGGAGGAGGGGTAGAGGACGACCGAAATTGACTTGGGATGAGAGGATTAGGCATGATTTGATAGACCTAAACCTCTCCGAGGACATGGTTGAGGATAGGAATTTGTGGAGAAGTAGAATTAAAGTTAAGGATCTTTAGAGAGAATTGAATACCTTAGGGCTTAGACTTTACTTATTTAGGTCACATACCATAATGGTATTTCCCTTACATATATTATTATTATTATTATTATTATAATTATTATTAGCTTTTATATAGCTGTTAAACTGCGAACTTATTATTAATATTATTATAATTAGTAGTAGTTTTTATATAACTGTTAAACTTTGATTTCCTTTATTTTGCTTCACACACATGTACTTAGAGCCGAGGGTCTCTCTGGAAGCCACCTCTTTATTCCTTTGGATAGAGGTACGGTGTGCCTACATCCCACCCTCCCCAGACCCTACTTATAGCTTTGCTGTCGGTGGGATTTCACTGGGCATGATTGATTGACATCATCAGTCCACATCATCATTATAAAATACTTGAAAGAAAAATATGTCACGTCAACATAACAACCTGCCTAAACGGTAAAAAAAACAAATGATTAGTACATATGTGAAACTTGAGTAATGTAAATGAGACAAAAAAATAAACTTACATAAGCTCCAGAATTAATGCAGAGGCTCCTCCACCACCGTTGCAAATCCCAGCAACCCCGACACTTACATTATTTTGCCTCAACACCTGCAAACGAGTGTAAGACAAACTCAATGAATGTCGGATAATATACCACAAACATACCCCTAGCAAGGTGACCAAAATCCGCGCTCCACTGCAACCTAGTGGGTGTCCCAATGATACCGCTCCACCATGAGCATTAAGTCGTTTCTGTAAAAAAGTCATAACTTCATGACAATGATATAACTTTATAATTCAAAAGAAAGAAAGTTGTTGAAGACTACTAACTTCATCGATTCCTAGCAGCTTCTGGTTTGCTAAGGCGACAACCTGCAAAGCCAGTTCAGTTTACCAACGCACTGAAGAAACGAAAATAATGGGTTCATAAATACTTACTGAAAACGCTTCATTTATTTCATAGTAATCAACTTGAGAAGCCGTCAAGCCAGCATTTGAAATAGCCTTCAGTATTGCAAGGGATGGGGCCGTGGTAAATAATTCCGGGGCCTATTATTCACCCAATCGTCAGTCAGTCGGTCGGTATGTATGTATGTCACAAAATAATAATACAATGCAAGTTACCTGAGCAGCATCAGCAAAACCTCTTATTTTAGCAATCACTTTTAATCCAAGTTTTAACGCCTTTTCTCCGCTCACTAACACTAGCGCAGCCGCCCCGTCACTGTCCATCGGTTAAAGTTCGTTATGTTCTCGGCTTCTCGCAACATATATCTTTTGACTAAGATACCATAGTTACATACCTTATACTTGAAGCATTGCCTGCAGTCACAGAGCCACCATCTGCCTTGAAACTTGGTCTTAGATTCCTCAATTTTGTAGCATCAAACTACAAAAATACATACAAATATTATTATTTATATTCTAAAAATCATATGGTTATTAAAATTTGAATTTCATAGGTATGGTTTACCTTTGTCAATCCTTCATCTTTATCAACAAGTTTAGCGGCCTTCCCAGAAACTTCCACCTAACACCATCCATGATTGTAATTAGACATCAACGCATATTGTTGAGCGTATTCGAATATTTGAATTTTACCGGAACTATTTCCCATTTGAAGGCACTGTTCTTTTGCGCAGAAATTCCACGCTCGAAACTCCTAACAGCATAATTATCTTGATCTTGTCTTGTTATGTTGTAGGTGTTAGCGCATAACTCACCACACACTCCCATTCCAAAGTCATTGTAAACATCCCACAGCCCATCTTTCACCATCCCATCTATGATGGTCTCATGTCCTAGACGAGACCCCCGTCTCGACCCTGTTACATATTTAGGCGCATTCGACATGCTTTCCATGCCACCAGCCACCACAATATCATTCGCGCCAGTTTGAATGCTTTGCGCTGCAATCATCGTCGCTGAAACAAAACAAAACAATATTATTAATATTATTGCGTAATGCGGATATCATACGATTAATAATTAATGAAGATGGTAACAACCTTTCATCCCAGACGAGCATACTTTGTTAATAGTTGTGCAGATGACGGTATTGGGTATGCCGGCACCTAATGCAGCCTGTCTTGCAGGAGCTTGGCCTAAATTTGCACTCAGGACGTTTCCAAAGAAAACTTCTTGCACTAGTTTCGGATCAACGTTAGCTCTTTGCAGGGCAGCTAATATCAAGAAACAGAAGAGTTCAACAAAAAGTTAAATTATAAGCAATACCGTATTCGTAGACAAGTAAACTCGATATAATTTTTTTTTAGAACGGCGACTTTCATGTGTGTTAGGCCACCACACTCTCCAATTTGGAGAGCTCCGTTGCCCCCACTCTGGCCAAATTATGTTGTCTTAACTCTTAACTGGGCCCACGCTGACGTCAGAGTGGCTTGGGTGTTCCTAGGGCTGTATACGAGCCGAGTCTCCTACCACTATGCCACAAGTGGGGGATTGTAAACTCGATATAATTATAGGGGAAAGTTAACGTAGAAATTGAATTAGCGTGCTAACTGTGAGCATCAAGTAGTGTAATTATATATACAACATAGTGTAATTATGTAATTACATCATAGTGTAATTACACTATGCTGCAATTACACTACACTATATAATTACATTATGTTGTATATATAATTATACTACTTGATTCTCACAGTTTGCACGTTAATGTCATTTGTATTTGATTCAAACCCTATAATTATAAACCCATGTTTATATTCATTGCAATATCGTTTTCGATTAATAAAAAAACTGGATCGGTTGTAATAAGTTACGGGTTCTTTATAAATATATATATATATATATATATATATATATATATATATATATATATATATATATATATATAAAGACAGTTAGGTAGCTGAGTAAGTAAGTAAGTAACCTTGAATAGCAATGGATCCGAGTTGTGTTGCAGATAAAGAAGAAAGAGAACCGAGGAAGTCACCCATGGGCGTACGAGCAACACCCACGATACAAACATCTACATGTACATGTACAAAAACAATAACACATTCAAATTAATTAATTATATTATGGGTGTAGTTGAACTGAACAAAGACTTATAAATAATAATTAAAGAATATTGTACCTCGAGGGTTAATTTGATCGGAGTGAGGAGGAGGCATGATCACCAGCAGCAGCGATTAACTTCAGTTAACTGAGTCCAAAACTCAAACTCAAATTGATTATTATTATTATTATTATTTGGGAGGGATGGGAAGGACGTGTCAGCACCAATGGGTGTTGTCTTTTTTATCATTATTATTTATTTAATTTACTTGGAAACTCACCAAATTATCAACTTATAAGAGGGGGCGGGACACTACATGATGAGCTCCCCATCACACGTGATGGTTAAGTGAACACCGTCGCCGGTCAATTGTCACGCGTGATGGGGTGTAGTTGCGTGATAACCATCACGCAAGTGATGAGTGTTTATCGAGGAGAGGTATCCGCTGATAATGGGAGGGAACCGTTGGAGGGAGCATGTGATGGATTAATAACACCACACCACACCACACCACCACCTCTAGTAAAAACCCATCACATGTGATGAATTTAAGGTTAGTAATGTGACACACCACCATAGGAGGTGGTGTGTGATGAGCTTTGCACCACCCCTCCCCCCTAAATTGACTATTTTTTATTACCAAAATTAAAATAAAAATTTTTTTGGTAGTCCGTTAGGTATCAATGAACGGTAATAATTCATACTTGCATTTTAATTAATAATAATAATAATAATAATTATTATTATCGACTTTCGTGAAGTTTGAAAACCGACCCTAAGAAAAACAGAAATTTACAAGCTTTATTATCAATATTACTTGTATAATGAAAAATAATTATATGTATGAGTAGTAGGGCCGACCCATACCATGTGTAAGGTAGGCCACTATGCAAAATCCAAAATCTCAAAGTCCCAGTTTATACATATTTTTCAAAAAAAAAAAAAAAAGACATATTACACATGCATATAACACAAGAACCAAACATAAAACATTGCTTGGTGAAGTGGGAAGAGTCAAATATGTTGAATGCAAGGGGCAGGTTCAACTATCTACACACTCATATCTCTGGTTTTCTACTTTCTACTAAAAGTGGCTAATTTTTAGGTTGTGCTTGGTTATATGATACCATATATGCCTAATATCAAAACTAATTCTATTATAAATAACTAGTTTTTAAACTCGTGTATTACATAAGATTTGTCAAATAACAAAAATAAATAAGGTCCTTTGAAAGAAATGAACAAAATTAAAGGTAAAATGTAAGTAAAATATATAGTATGTACAATAAGAAATCTATAATCAGAACTTTACAAATTTGAAAAAAAAAACCTTTATACACGATTTTTGCCAAATTGTTTTGACTCATTACCTATAGACAACTATGATGAATAAGATGAAAAATTAAATAATTATAATGAAAATTATAACTCATTTGTTAAAATTGTTTTGACCAATGACCCATGGATAGGTATGATGAATGAGAAGAAAAATAATGTCATAATGAATGTGAGATTGCCACATTATTCTCATTATTTTCTTTTATTAGTATAACTAGTTTTTATCCCCCGTATTACGGGGTTGTTTTATATTATTTGTTTTTAATATTTATTTATTTTTTGAATTTTTATCTTTTTTTTTTTGTATGAAAGTTAATAATATACAATATTTGATGATAAATTGTTTCACAAATAAATGAGATGTTATAACCCTGTTTAAAAGCTATATGGGTTTGATGAGACCAAAGATCCGTTTATTTTTTTTACTACAAATTGGTTTTTTAATTATAAATAATATATATCTTTTTTTTAAATAAATCATATATTAATTTTTAGTATATCCCTACTTTATAGGATTATTATAACAAATCTTTGGTGAGATTAGTTTTTAATTTAATGAGATGTTATAACTCGTTTAATAAATATATGGGTTTGATAAGACTCATACCCGTGAATTCGGGTCAAATGCATGAAAAGCCTCCATTTAAAAATCAAGCAAATCTGGTGACTCCAAAAAAAGGGGGAGCGACCACATCGCGACACATAGGATTTTTAGGTTTTCGTTTATATATATTATAGATTAGATTAAAAGTTATATTAGATTAGATTTGTAGTATTTAATTTATTTTTTTATAACTAATCAATAAATTAATTATTTATGTTTAATTTTACGAGGCCCATTTTTATAACTCGTACAGAGTCCACAAAGGGCTTAGAGCTCTCGAAGATGACCCTTGCGAGTAGACAAGTTTAGATATAATGCATTTTAAATTTTCAACTTTCCATTATGCATTTGTAATGACGTTTGACGTACTTTTGTTGATTATATAAAATAAGTTTTAATATGGGCAGACTTGATGACCCGAACCAGTCTGAAAAAATTATTATGTAGCGATCCCCGCCCACAATTTTTTTTTATTTAACAATAAGTTTCAAGAACTCCATACTTTTTTTTATTTAAAAAAAACTAGTGTTATTATCATTTGGAAATAACTTTTTTTTTAACAATTGAGTTTTGATTACCAATTGCATCCAAAATTGTTGCAACAATGAGTAAACTAATCCTAAAAACACACATGTACTTTTGATGGTTGTAGATGTTTGTTAAGATGATGCCACTTGTGGCAATTTAATAAAGGTCCAAAATGTTTAAAAACGTACATACGTGATAACAAAAACAAAACAAAAATGATAATTAGATGTCTCCCCGTTGTAACCTTCATCACCACAAACACAAAGCCCCCAAACCAACTCACTGCCGGACATCCATTCGCAAGAACATTAAGAAACAACGTTGGAATCCGTCTGAAGGTACGACGTTGTTCCTTGTCGGCTGATCATAACGACGTGTTACCTGCCAAAGAGGATAGTCATGGAGGTGTTATTGTGGAATTAATATCTACTAACCACATGGACTCAGTTGTCTTTACCTCTATACTCAAAGCTTCAATCATGCATTGGAAACAACAGGTCGTATTTAAGTGACATGTAACAATTTCTAGTATATATATAACTAGGAAAATTCCGTTATTGTCGGTTGTACTTGTACAACTTATCAAATTGTGTAGTGCTTTGCAAGTCGAGGTGAATTCGATTGGTGCCCGGTTACAAAACCAGTTATGCAACAAATTATAACAAAACACGTGTTGTGGTTACGAAACGATGACACTTCAGTTGGTATCTGGTTTACGGCGCCAAAAATAAAGCAAACCATAAATTCGTCTACACCCAGATCGATAATTTAACATATTTAAAATAGACAAAAAAATGCAGCGAACAAAAAAAACACGTGCGTTGCAGTTGCAAACTGATACGAATTCATTGATTCTGGAATCGAGGAAAAAAAAGTGATAAAAAACCCGCGTGTTGCGTTTGCGAAATAAGGCGAATTCAGTCGGAATCAACGTTGTCGGCGCTAAAATGTACACATAAATCCATGTGTTGTGGTGGTGAACCGACACGAGTTCGGTTGGTATCAGGTTACGAGAATGAAATTAAAGCAATAAGTTAATTCGCCCCCACTCAAAATACAACAAATTAACATATTTATATAAAAAAGATCGTGGCAAAAACTAAAAATATACGCGCGTTGTGCCGTGACCTAATGCGAATTCGTCCAGAATCGATGGAAAAAAAAACTCGCGGGGAAAAAACTTAGGTTGCGACTGCGAGCTGACACGAAATGGCCGGACTCATTTGACGTTATCAACGGTAAAAAATCCCGTATTTTATGACAGCGAACCGACGCGAATTAAAAAACGAAAAACAAATTAAAAGCAAATAAGCCGACCAACCACGTGGACCAATCACGTGGCTGCGTCGCCAAACTTCTAAAATATTATATATAAAATAATATAGAACATGTGATGCAAATTATGTAATGAAGCTCAACTTTTGTGTAGGGAAAGAAAGGTGTTTGGATTAAACTACCGATCGAGCTTGTGAATCTTATTGAACCTGTGGTTAAAGTAAGTTTGATATCTTTAATAATTTGTAATACGTTTGAATATATAAGAAGTTAAAAACATTTGGCTTTGTAGGAAGGTTTCTATTATCATCATGCAGAGCCTGAATACTTGATGCTTGTGTATTGGATTCCTGAAACCGCTAACACTTTGCCACCGAATGCAAGTCATCGCGTGGGCGTTGGTGCCTTTGTTATGAACGAAAACGGAGAGGTACTTTTGTTGTAGCTAGCTAGTCAGTATCTTGGTTGTGCTTTGAATTATAGTTTCAACTGGTATTATAGGTTCTTGTGGTTCAAGAAAAAAAGTGCAAAAATGCGAGGAATATGGAAATTTCCGACCGGAGTTGTAGAAGAGGTACATATGTAGATTTGGTCATCGGGGCCGGCCCTGAGAATTCACATACCCGGGCCGAGGCCGAAAGAATATGCCCTTTAAGCCTTAACGAACTAAATAATGTAAATTATTTTTTTTAAACGACGATTAAAGGTATAATAATAAACATAACAATTAACAAAATCATAATATTAAAATGAGTTTATGACATACCAAATAGACTATAAAGTGTTTGAGTATTATATAATAGCGGGTTTATCAAAGTTCAGGTATTCTAAATATATATATAATATCGGAATTTTTTAAAATTTTCCTGCCCCTGAAAAACACATGCCCCGGCCTGGCGCCCACATTACCCACCCTCAAGGCCTCCCCTGTTGGTCACCAACCTCACACGGGCTCTAATGTTCCATAACCGAAGTTGTTTTCTACAGGGTGAAGATATCTGTGAGGCAGCTGTTAGGGAAGTAAAAGAAGAGACCGGAGTAAGTTGCGTAATAATACTCGCTTTGTATAAAAGAGAATTTGGGGAATTTTGCACCTTTGTTAAACATACATATTATGATAGGTGCTAGATTTGTAACTTAGCCTGATTAATTTGAAACTGAAAAGTATGAGATATGGCCAAAAATGTTGAACTAATTTGATGTTTCTGATGCTACAGATTGATGCCAAATTTGTGGAAAATTTAGCATTCAGGTGAGGATTGCCTAATTAAGTTTGAAAGACATTATTAATTTCTAGGGGTGTGCGTAGTTCAGTTCGGTTTGGTTATTAGCATTAACCGAACCGAACCGATCAGTTATCGGTTCGGTTAATTTCGGTTAATAACCAATATCAAACATGGGCTTAAATTTTGCTTAAAAATACATGAAATGAATGCTTAAATACATGAAACGAATGTATAAAACTATAAATATATGAAATTGAGATATTAGTACATGGAATGGGTATATAAATACATTAAAATGATATAAACTATTAATACGTATAATACATGAAGTATAGGAAAAAGGCTGGAAAACATGATAAAAATGAAGAGTTCGGTGCGGTTCGGTTATTTCGGTTCGGTTTTGGTTAACGATTCGGTCATTGCTCACTCCTACTAATTTCTTTTCTGCAGGCAAAGCCATAAGAAGTTCTTTGGCAAGTCAGATTTATTTTTCATGTGCATGTTGCAGCCTGTGTCTTTTGACATCCAGAAGCAGGACAGAGAGATAGCGGCAGCCCGGGTTGGTTTTACCCCATTATGTAAAGACAAGTCTGACTGCTGTAGTGTAAGTCTTGATTAACTATCTTGAAAGTGTTTGTTTATGTGTATGTAGTGGATGGCGTTTGAGGAATATGCGGCTCAACCTTTCGTCCAAAAGCATGATCTTCCCAAGTATATAGCTGAGATATGCTTGGCAAAGAGGGACAGACATTATACGGGTTTTGCACCTCTGTCTACGCTAACGAGTTTTACGAAAAGCCCAAGCAGTTTGTACTTGAACACCACCTATCTCAGCTAGACAGTTTTCTTGTGTTCAACTCAAGCTACCAACATACATGCAAGTTTGTTTCTTAGTAAATAGAGGTGTTTAGTATAAATCTCTTCTTGGCTCATAAACGATATTGCACAGGGATTTGAGCTTTTTTGTTTGTCCCTTCTATTTTTTTTTTAAATTTCGGTTTCAGTTTAACGATCATCATCTGCGATTCAATAATCGTGTTCGTTTCTTCTTCTTCGTTTGCGTTGAACGTTGATTGATCTTGATGATACCACTTTAAGGTCCAAAAACTGATATGAAAGTTAAAAGAAATTATCAAATGTAATCAAGATTTATTGATTGAATTGAAATGTGTTGTGTTTGATCGGCACATACATGCCCTATTTATACATACACATATATGTCGGTTATTGATTCAATTAAAACGTCTCTAGTCTAAGAGACTAAGCCACCCGCATTGGTGACCCAATGCTTGAGTGGGTCACCAATCGCCATACATGTATAAAAAACAAATAAAGTTAATTATTTTTGCAATCTTTTTGTTTTATTTTTGTTTTTTGACAGATTGCGTCATTTTATTAGTTGTCTATTAATTTTCTTTCCGTTTTTTTTCCTAACAATATATTTCACGTATAATTGCTTCTTTTTTTTAATTAATTTATAATATTTAATTTTTAAAAAGTTATAAAATAATTAGTTTGGATGGAGTTGTGAATGAAAATAAAATGAAAATACAGTTTATGTTGGGTGTCATGAGTGAAATAGAGAGAATTTTAGTTTTTGTTTTTAAATGAAATGTTGGGTTGTAAATATGAATAATCTAAGCAATGCAATGTGGTGTATTATAATTACATAATTAGGGTGCAGTTACTGTACGCTAATGCCTTAACGTACGGTAGGTACGCGAGACGCTCAAAGGCAAAAAACTAAAATGCTCAGAAAACGCTTACAAAAACTTAAACGCTCATTAAACTCTCAAAATCGGTCTTTGTGAAAAAAAATGAAAAATTGATTGATTAACCATCCAAAACTGTTTTTTTCGATGAACCAATGATTAATTGGACATGTATTGACGATTCCGAGATGTTTGGATGCGATTTCATGGATCGATTCGTGAAAAAATGGATTCGCGTACGTATTGTACGTTAAGGCATTATTGTATTTGATCTTTTCCCAACTATACATTAGCCCTAATTAACATAATATCTAAAATTCAACCCTAAACTTACTAATGTTGATTGGGTCTAAAACTATCTGTCCATGCATTCTTCAAAACTTAGGTCAATAACTATTAAGGCTAGGAAACAAATAGATGACCAGCAGCCAAAAAAATTTGAAAATAATATTTAATTGTGACAAAAAAAAAGATAGATAGGGCAGGCTTGACTAAGAGATGTTTGTGGAATTGTGGGATTAAAAGATTACAAGTTGGCTACCTAACTTTCTTCCTTCTTTTACTCAAATACCCTCTATACCATGCATGTGTAATTTTTGTAGCCAACTTTTTAGCCAGAAAATATATAATATTTATTACATAATAAATGGGTACAAAAGAAATTATAATTCCCATATTAATTTTGTTGTCTATGGAAGTTTACCTATCAAAATTGGGTAGACAGGAATGGTCAACCCTCATAATATTAAACAAAGAATATAGGGTATATATAAGTATATAACTATATAACTGTATATATAACCTCCCAATGCAAAAGCTGGTAGACATCCTAAGTTTTCTGTCTCTTATCACACAAAGATGATGATGACATATTTTACTAGTTTCATGTTCTTCTTTCTTTTAGCTCCGGCTATGGCGTTAACAGATGACCTGATACGACTAGCAGGATACGGCGAAGAGAGGCTATCTACAGTCTTGGTCTCCGGGACCTTGCTTTGTAACGATGCTAGGAATTCCCATCATCCCATCCCTGGTTAGTTTATATTGTCTTAATTAGTTATACACGTATATTTTTTATATCGAAATAAAAGACAAACATGTAACAAGCTGGCAAGCTGCATGTCATGTTTGTCCTTTTTGAATAGCAAAACTAAGTCGTTTAGAAATTAATTTCTAACTATGTTGTACAGGAGCATCAGTGGCCGTCTGGTGTCATGCATGCAGGAAAATAAGAAAATTTAATATTATTAGAGCGAAAACCGACGAATATGGGAATTTCGTTGTTGATCTTCCTTCCCATCTTCATGCAATTCAAGATATGGAAAAGAGATGTCGTGTTAGAATTGTTAGGGTGCCAAACAAATCTCCTTGTCACCGAGCAGCGGCTAGAAATAAACACGTAGCTCGGATCAAGTTGTCATCTTCAGGGAATGGAGTTCGCGCTTACTCCACCCATGACATCCACTTAACACGGAATTTAGGAAAACGAAAACATGTGTTACATTAAACAAGTGAAGAGATCCGACCTTAGTTAATCGAAACACATATGATGGCGCTACAGTCACTACAATACTTATCTATAGAGCTAGTTATGTTGCTTGATCTTGTTTCATAGTTTAGTAGGCATGTATGTCGTATTTCCTTTGTGTTATGTACTAGCATGCATGAATTAAAATACTTGTATAAATATGAAGAAAAAAAAAATGAAGTTATGCCCTTCTCCCTAACTTTAAATCCCTACCTATTTCTATGTTAGGCTATGCGTAGTGGAGGGGCTACAAATGAGGACGAATTATGACACGTGGCGTCCAGTCAGCAAGGAGTGAGAATTTGTTTTTGGGGTGTAATGGTGTAGGGGCTACAAATTGGGCCAACAATATCTTTTTTTATTATTTTCTTTTTATAATTAAGACAGAATTACAAATTTTGTCCTTTAAAATAAGACGAATTACGGTTCGTGTCATTTTCTAAGTTTCCTTGCAGGCGGTGTACTTTAAACTTTTTTTTTCCTACAAGTTTTGTCCTTTACGCTAACTGGGTTAGAAAAACTCAGTTAAATACCCTCAAGTGAGACGCATGTGAGGGCATTTTTGTCATTTCGTATGTAACTGCAAACTTCATCATCCACCACACCAAAATCAAATCAAAACCCAGATTCAATCTCCATCCAATCATCAAACCCATCTCTCAATTTCCCCAAATCCCCAATTTCTAGGGTTTTTCAAATCTAAATCCTCAAATCTCCAATTCATCCTCCAATTCGATCCAATTCCTCAAATTCAATTAGGGTGGAGAGGAGGTGGTTTCCGGTGGTGGTGGCGATGGCCGTGAAATGGTGGTGCCTGAACAAACTCTCCGACCGCGACACCCACTCCGCCACCGAGCTCGAGTCCATCGCCAAAACCCTAACCAACGACCCAGACACCGAGCTCGAGTCCATCGACACCCACTCCGCCACCGGTTCCATCGCCACCACTCACCTCTCACAAACTTATCGATTCGCCCTTGTGCTGTCACCATGTTAGTTCGTTGGGCGGGGCTATTAGGTCGGTGACGAGATGAGTAGAAGAAGAATGACGATAGAGGTTTAAAGAAGCTGCCACGACTTGGGCTTCTGATTGCCGCCGGAGGTACGGATAGATGTCCAGCTGCAGCCATTGGATTTGGACAGGGAACAAATTACAGAAAGAAATCAAAACAGGCCCGTTTCACCTGCTGTAAGCTTAAAACTTTTAGTTTTATAAGGTCTTTGTTATTATTGAATATAGCATTTGTATAACCAACTTTTGTGCAGGCTAACTCAGATAGCGTTGAAATCATTTCTTTTGGCATTAATTTCAGTCCCTACAAGTCTCATTTGCAACAAGAATTTAGCCTTGAGGTATCTATATATGTTATATTATTTCTGTCTCCATTTGCTGATTAAAAAATTGCTGCAATTGCAGGATCGAGAGTTTGAGAAAAAAGCCAAAAGAATGAAAAACCTTTCAAACTGGTGTTGGAGTGACTTTATTGATGTCGATGCCAATGATGATGAGCTGGCAGATACAGCTGACTCGGGTGTAAATCTACAGTCTAACCTCAATATACCCCGTGTCTCTATCCAAATCCAAATCCAATGGCTGCAGCTGGACATCTATCCGTACCTCCGGCGGCAATCAGAAGCCCAAGTCGTGGCAGCTTCTTTAAACCTCTATCGTCATTCTTCTTCTACTCATCTCGTCACCGACCTAATAGCCCCGCCCAACGAACTAACATGGTGACAGCACAAGGGTGAATCGATAAGTTTGTGAGAGGTGAGTGGTGACGTGGTGGCGATGGAACCGGTGGCGGAGTGGGTGTCGATGGACTCGAGCTCGGTGGCGGAGTGGGTGTCGCGGTCGGAGAGTTTGTTCAGGCACCACCATTTCACGGCCATCGCCACCACCGCCGGAAACCACCTCCTCTCCACCCTAATTGAATTTGAGGAATTGGATCGAATTGGAGGATGAATTGGAGATTTGAGGATTTAGATTTGAAAAACCCTAGAAATTGGGGATTTGGGGGAATTGAGAGATGGGTTTGATGATTGGATGGAGATTGAATCTGGGTTTTGATTTGATTTTGGTGTGGTGGATGATGAAGTTTGCAGGTACATACGAAATGACAAAAATGCCCTCACATGCGTCTCACGTGAGGGTATTTAACTGAGTTTTTCTAACCCAGTTAGCGTAAAGGACAAAACTTGTAGGAAAAAAAAGTTTAAAGTACACCGCCTGCAAGGAAACTTAGAAAAGAACACGAACCGTAATTCGTCTTATTTTAAAGGACAAAATTTGTAATTCTGTCTATAATTAAACTAAACAAATAAAAATCAATTTATTTAAATAATTAAATAAAAATGCACTAAAATTAAAAAGAAATACAAAAAAATACATAACTAAAAATTAAAAAAAATACATAACTAAAAAAAAATACTAATATCCATAATATTCGCGCATTTTTTCAATTCGTTGTCGTTGCAACAATGTGGCCTCTTCGTGTAACCCGGCCACTTTGAGAGATTCGTATTCTTTACTCATTTCCCGCAATTTCAACATAGCGGCAATCTTTTCGTGTTGTTTGTTGGTTTCTCTCATGGCATCGTTGAATTCCTCGACACACTTTTAGTGTTTTTTTGATGATTTCTCTCATGGTAGCGGTGAGTTCCACGGAATTTGGTTGGTTCGGGTTGTTTCTAGGATTCATTTTGCTAGATTTTTTTGAAGAAGGTGTATGTTTATATAGATATGAAATGGATATGAAATAAAGAAGAAGGTTTATGTTTATATAGATATATAAATATATTGTTTTAATTAATTTTTTTTTATTGTTGACCGTTGTCAAACGGTCAAATTATTAAAATATTATTATTTTCTCACAACTTGGGCAACAATAACAATCCGTCCCCGCCCCTTTTCGCCATAAAATCGCCGGGGGGGGGGGGGGAGTGTTCTAGCCCCTTCGCGCCCAAACGTCGTCCAAACCCACGCCCACTACATATGGCCTTATAATATGTCAAGCACATGATTCAGACACTTATTACATTTATTTATGTAACTGTTGTTTGGGTTGCTAGATTCTACTATATATGTGTCAATCCTCTAATTGTCTATCTATCTTAAGTCCATACTTCGATCAACCAAGTAGACATATAATATGGGATTAAGAGCAAAAAAAGGCAAACAATCTCTACAAAAGCTCATATACCCGTGTATGACCTGGGTTAGTTATGGTAAAACTATTAGTAATTTCAGACTTCAAGTCATAAGTTGGGGAATTTGGAGGCTCAGACTGATATTGACGAGTCAATAATATATATAGTTGGTTGTGTTTCTAATTACAATATTTTCTTAATTGCACTGTAATTAGAATATGGTAATGTTTTGACTAACAAGTTAGAGCTAGTCTATATAAAACAAGTTATGGTTAGACATTGTAATCAAGTTTTTGAATTATATTTCTTGCTTAATAAACGTTTGAGAGTTATCAAACTTTCTTAGTTAATTTGTTCTTTGTTCTTGATATTTATTCACCACGTGAATTTATATCAGAGAGGTTAATTAGCTCTTACCACATGTTTTTCACGGTTAAAATCCTTTGGTTTTTGACGATGTTGTGGGACGTCTAAAGGAATATAAGGAGCGTATAAGAGACGAGGATTCCCAACCCGACAACTAAGGAAAATTAGTGTTTCTTAAATCTGATTCCTTTTCAAAACACGAGAACCACGAACCAACACAGGGTAGAAGTCGAGGTTTGTATCGCGACGGGGTGATGGCCACAGTCGAGATCAATATGGTCAAAAGGTAAAAATCGGGATTATTCAAAAACTACTTGTTATCAATGTTAGAAGACGAGTCACTTTGCTTCAAGTTGTAATGACCAGAAAAATAAAAACAAGCAAGTTAACGCGGCCGAGACAAAGGGAGTTGATTCATCCTTAGGCTATGTGTAGTGGAGGGGCTACAAAATGGGGTGTTTTGCGTCATGTGGCGCCCAGTCAGCAAAGGGTAGGTTTTTATTTTTGAGGTGTAATGGTGTAGGGGCTACAAATAGTAATATAATAATATATATATGTATATATATATATATACCACACATGCACACAACATATTAAATTAATAATATTCTTCACAACAATTCGCCGGACAAGAATATGTCACCTCCGCACATTTTGGCCCACAATTCGCCTAGGGGGGGCGGTGTTCGCGCCCCAAATCTCCCACTTGTCGCCCCTTTCCTCGCCCACTACAGATAGTCTTATACATGATGAGTTGTATCAAGTAATAGTGTTCTTGAACGATGAAAAATTAATTATGAAAAAATACAAGTCTAGACTGAAATAAGAAGATATGTGATATTTGGATAACAATGCTAGCAAACACATGACAGGGAACTGCTTCACAAACTTTTCACACCTTTGTAACTTTCTATTCGGACTCATATATATGTGTCTCACTAGTGTTTTTTTCAATGATGTCTTGTGTCCAACATTCTTCTCTTATCAAGTTGTGTGGCTATACCTGTTGTCAGGCAATAACCAGATATTTGAAGCAGTAGATCAATTTCTTCCACACAGTTTTTAAGTTTGGGGGGCTAGCTTATAACTATTTGAAGAGGTAGGTCCCAGCAGAGACCAGTTGGTCCCGCAAGACTCACCTTGAACAGGGACGTCTGCGCAAAGGCCATCTGCTCCCGCAGGACCCACCATGCTCATAGGATCTTACGCGCAGTACACAAGCTGAACACGCAGGGAAAGCCTCCCAATGGTGAAGTACCCCGCCTGTTCCCGCAGTTGCGGATACAAGCCATCAGGGAAGGCTACCCGCAGACAGCAGGGCTACACGCACAAGACACTAGCTACTTCAGTAGTCACATGAAGGAATGAGCAAGGCGGGAACAATCCCGCCTAAATGAGCCAGTCTGATTCTGAAAGATCTTTTGTACCATACCTACCAAGGTATGGATAGGACAGACGATCTGACCAGAACAGCCCATGAGCCAATCACAGGGTGACAGCTCATCGACAACAGGGCGAGGAGGAGCACCCTCTAGTACTGTTTGTCACTATTAGCCGCTGCCTACTCACCAACCCTTACTGAGGAGCATGCGCGGCCTACAGTTGGTGGAATAGTGTTACTGTTGGCCGTAACCTATTCACCAACCAGCATGGCCTGCGTACAATCCACAGTAAGTAGGACGTGCATAATCTACAGTTGGTGGAATAGTGCAGCCGACTTTGTTACTGTTGGCCGTAACCTACCCACCAACCAGTATGACCTGTGCATAGTCCACTGTTGGTTGAACAGGAATACTATTCAGCCGGCTGTACCTTCTAGGAAACCTACCTTCGGCTATAAATACTCCAATATCTTGGAATGGTAAGATCATCTGCTATCCAGTTATCTAGCAATCTCTTAATATACACTTATATTCAGAGCAACCTAGTCTGATTCTCACGCCGGAGGGTGGTCACAAGGAGGAACTCCCCCCTTCTCAGTGACGAGCTTACGGTGTTTGTTTTGCAGGTCTCCTGAAGAACAGCCTTCTCAGCTAGACCTCATCCGTGGGAAACATTACTTAACCCCCAGATTATCTATAATCTGTACCGGGTCACCTAGTGTTTCTTCATTGGCGCCATCCGTGTATAAAAGCTAGAACTACTTTAGTTTTTTCACAATTTCTGAAGAAATGGTTAACGTTACTCTGGTTCAAAGGCCAGTAACCGACCAAGAAACCCCGGTAACAACCCCAGCAACTGGGGGGAACACCGGCGGTTATACAATCCTTACGAACACTACCCCGACTACCCAAGCCGGGGCAAGTGGAGTAAATATTCCATTGGGGTTCTCCGATACCCAACTGGAAAAACGAACGAAGGTTCCTCGCCAAACACTAGATCAAGTGAAGGCATGGGCCGAAGCACGGCAAAGAGAATTCCAAGCCGAATTGGACGAACGCTTGCGTTCAGTTCAACAGGCTGACGAATTCGCCAGTACTCGCCAACACCTCAATATGAGCAGTGACTGCGAGTACTCAGACGACGAGTTGGAGTCCGACACCGACGCGAACCCTCGCCATAAGGCGAAAGGGAAGCGTAAGGAAACGGACGTCCAACCAAAAAGGAATTTTGGGGAAGCCTTTAAACCAATCGTGGAGAGAAACCCGCGTGACTTTTCCAAAACCTTTAGACCAACTGCTACAAATGCAGGGAAGTCAAAGTTCGCAAGGGACATTGCGGAAGCAATCGCCCCGAGAAGTGCCAAACAAATGTCCAACATTGGCACTTACGATGGTCTATCCGACCCAGATGACCATTTGAACAGGTTCATTGCGGGGGCTACCGTCAGCAACTGGACGGAACCCACGTGGTGCTACATGTTCCAGATGACTCTGGTCGGAGCGGCCAGGGCATGGTTCGATCGTTTACCGATCCACCACATATACTGGGCGGACTTTCAGAACAAGTTCAGCCAGCATTTCAGCCAACAGAGGAAATACACTGAAGAGCAGTGGACGATCCTTAACTGCGTGAGAGAGGAGGATGAATCTCTACTAGACTTCATCACTCGCTTCAACTCCAAAAAGCTTAGTCTCGGCAACATAAGTGAAGATCTGGTTTGCGCCGCCTTCATCCAAGGCGCCGAATACCCAGAACTTATCCGCACATTGACGGGTAAGGATGGCATGCCATCAACTTGGGATGCCATCATGACGGCGGCAAAGCGCTTTGCCGAGACGGAAAAGCAACTGGGAAGAGATCTTCCCCAGAGTACACACCTCTACACGCAGAGGACCAGAGAGAACAATGTCCGGATCGCCCGGCAGAACAAAAAGAGGAGGCTAGGTATTTGGCAGTCAAGGGTAAACTTTGACACCTCATCCAGCTCTCGCCCTCTTGTTGGCGGAAGGGACAACACACACCCTTCAAACCGAAAACACCGGTGGACGCCACTCACGAAGAGCGTCACGGAGATATTTGCCACGGAAAAATTGCCATGGCCTAAAGCCCCATTGATCCGGCAGAAACCTAATGCGGATCAAAGCAAATCCTGTGATTTCCACGGGACAAAGGGTCATGGTACTGAAGAGTGCACATCCTTGAAGGATATTATTGAGACATTTGTCAAGGACGGAAGGCTTGCACATCTTGTGGCATCGATCAGGAAGGGAGGAAGGAATGACAACCGGTACAGAGGTAACGGACGAAAGCCCGTCGATATCAGCATCAACATGGTTCATGGCAAGGTCAGAGGAAGGAAAAGACGGGTGGCAGAACCATGCGCGTGGAAAGAAGCTGAGGTGCGCTTCCCGCGAGTGCCAGGAGGCCCCAGCAAAGAAGGCCCCATCGTCATCAGAAGCCAGCTGGGGCACTACATCACTTCACGCACTCTTGCTGACAACGGCGCTTCGTCGACAGTGATGTACAGACAGTTCTTTGATAAGCTGGATGATGAAGACAAAGAACGCTTGGAAACGGTCTACGCTTCAATGGAAGGGTTTGACGGAAGTACAGAAACACCCCTGGGTATCCTATCTTTCCCCGTTACTCTTACTGATGGGAATCATTCACGCACAGAAGACGTGGATTTTGTCGTAATGAAAAAGCCACATCATACGTACGACATCCTATTCGGAAGAGACGGGATGGCAAGATTCAACGCCGTGGTATCTTCAGTCCATGGCATGATGGGATGGCCAACAGCTGAGGGTGTAGCAATGATCTCTGGCATTCCCCAGGTATGCATTGCATCTGTTTCATCTAAACCCAAACCGAAAAAGGCTAAACCAACCATCACTGAACCAGAAAAATGGGCCTTCAATGGCAAATACCCCGACCAGGCCGTTACCATTGGACCAACAATCGTTGATCCCACCCGCACCTTACTCAAACGCTTACTGCAGAAAAACGCTGACATCTTTGCGTGGGCACCAGCTGACATGACTGGTGTACCCCGAAGTAAGGCGGAGCATAAGCTCAAATGCGACCCGGCTGTTACGCCAATCGTACAAAAGCGCAGAGTAATGGGGCCTGAACAAACTAACGCGTGTAGAACCCAAGTCAAGGAACTCCTTGACGCAGGCATCGTACGCGTTAGTAGATATCAAACATGGGTTGCAAATCCCGTAATGGTACCGAAGAATGACAAACAATGGCGCATGTGCATAGATTTCAAAGATTTGAACAAAGCATGCCCCAAAGATTGTTATCCGTTACCAGAAATTGATCTCAAAGTGGATTCGTTGGCACCATTCCGCCTTAAATGCTTCTTGGATGCGTATAAGGGGTACCACCAAATCCACATGGCCATTGATGACCAGGACAAAACCGCATTTCGGACGCCCGATGGTACATTTTGTTATAAAATGATGCCATTCGGACTTAAGAATGCAGGGTCCACATACCAACGACTAATGGACAAAGAGTTTCACGCCCAAATCGGGAGAAACTTGGAAGTCTATATGGATGATTTGGTCATCAAAAGCCTCGAGCCTGAGGCGATGTTGAAAGACATTGAAGAAACTTTCAACACGCTCCGAAAGATAAACATGAAGCTCAACCCGAGCAAGTGTTCATTTGGGATGGAAGAAGGGAAGTTCTTGGGAGTCATTGTTACTAAAGATGGCTTTAGAGCGAACCCTGAAAAGGTCGAAGCCATTGTTAAAATGGAATCACCTACCACCATCAAACAGGCTCAGACACTGAATGGACGACTAGTCGCACTTAATCGCTTCTTGGCAAACCATGCAGATAAGTCGTTTCCTTTCGTGTCAACGTTGAGAAACTGCTTGAAGAAAACGCACTTCCGCTGGACACCAGAAGCGGAAGCAGCTTTTCAGGAGATTCGGTCACGCCTGATCGAACTCCCAACACTTACAGCACCACAAGCGGGAGAGGAGTTAATCCTATACCTTTCCGCAACAGATAGAGCAACCGGGGCAGTCCTGCTAGTAGAACGAAAGGGCATCCAGATGCCAATCTATTATGTTAGCAGTGTACTAACAGACGTAGAAACCCGGTACTCTACCCTCGAAAAATTAGTCTTAGCACTTATACATGCTTCACGCAGGTTAAGACGATATTTCCAGGGCCACCCAATCACCATTCTCACCAACTTCAAACTCTCAAACGTTCTAGGCAAACCCGAATTATCGGGACGTCTAGCCAAATGGGCAATTGAATTGGGAGAATATGCAATTAAGTACAAGCCAAGACCAGCCATAAAAGGCCAGGTCCTGGCCGATTTTATTGCAGAAGTCCCCGCTTCGCGGGAGAAAGAGTGCCAGGAGGAGGCTCAACCCTCCCCAGCACAGGACGTCAATGATGTCTGGCGACTCTATACTGATGGAGCAGCCAGTAACGAGGGTTCAGGCGCAGGGTTAAAATTAACCAACCCAGCGGGCCAAGAATATACTTACGCTATTCGGATGGACTTTCCAAGTACGAATAACGAAGCCGAATATGAAGCATTCTTGGCCGGTTTGAGAATTGCGCGTAAGATGGGAGTGAAAAACTTGGAAGCCCACGTGGATTCCATGCTGGTGGCCAATCAAATAAATGGAACATACACGGCTGTGAACGACACCATGGCCCTGTACCTCGCCCAGGCAAAAACCCTTATGCGTGATTTTAGTGATTGTAAAGTCATACATGTCAAGCGCAGCGAAAACAAATCTGCGGATGCGTTAAGCAAGCTTGCATCACTAGCCTTCACCCACCTGGGAAAGGACATCCGCATTGAACTCCTCGAAGCGCCATCAGTCCCGCACAAGGAAATTTGTGTCATCCAAACCAGTACAGAAACGTGGATGACACCAATAATAAATTACCTTGCAGCAGGAATACTACCAGAGTCAAAAACACAGGCAAGAAAACTACGCTGTAAAGCACTGAATTATCAACTCGTCAATGACATCCTTTACAGACGTAACTTTCTTGGCCCACTCTTGAGATGCGTGGACAACCAAGATGCCAACTACCTCCTAAGGGAAGTACACGAAGGCATCTGTGGGGTACACGCAGGTCCCCGCGCTGTTGTAGCCAAGCTAAACAACGCGGGATACTTTTGGCCGGGGATGCATACGGATGCACTGGCATACATCAGAAAATGCAGGTCTTGCCAGCTTTACGCACCTAACACGCATCGCCCGAAAAACGAACTGGTTCCAGTCACTTCTTCGTGGCCATTTCAGAAGTGGGCCATCGATGTGACAGGCCCATTTCCTACAGCAGCAGGAAATGTTCAGTTCCTAGTGGTAGCCATTGACTACTTCACCAAGTGGATAGAAGCAAAACCTTTAGCCCAAACAACCGCAAAGCATATCAAAAAATTTATTTGGGAATTTATAATTTGTCGTTTTGGACTTCCACAGAATTTGGTGAGCGATAACGGCACCAACTTTGCTGACAAAAAGCTACAACAGTGGCTAAAAGAACTTCAAATCACCCACACCTTTACCTCAGTGGCACACCCGCAAGGAAATGGTGAGGTGGAAAGAGCAAATAAAAGCATCGTCGAAGGCATAAAGAAAAGACTCTTGAAACACAGATCCGGCTGGGTGGACGAGCTTCCGCACGTCCTTTGGGCAAACAGAACGTTGAAGAAGGCCAGTACGGGAGAAACCCCGTTCAGCCTCACTTATGGCACTGAAGCCATGGTCCCGGTCGAAATTGGTCTATCCTCACCAAGGGTCTTGAGTCAGCCAGAAGACAATGATGCGGAAAGACGGTTGGATCTTATGCTAACCGAGGAACGCAGAGACTTAGCCGCAGTGCGTGAAGAGAACTACAAACGACAAATGCAAAAGTACTACAACACGCGGGTAAAACTCTGCAACTTCAAGGAAGGAGACTACATACTGCGTAACAACGAGGCTTCGAACCAAGAACGCCCAGGAAAGTTGGCCCCAGTCTGGGAAGGGCCATACGTTATCAAACAAGTTCTGGGAAAGGGCGCATACCGGCTCGAAGGGCTCGATGGCACTCCCATCCCAAGAACATGGAATGGAGCTCAATTACGCAAATGTTATATGTAGATCAATTCCAAAACTTGTAAAGAAAAGGCCAAGAGCCACTTCTAATGGAAATGATTCTCCTTTCATAATGTGTTTACCTTTATCCTTATGAACTCCCCAATGGTGCCGGTGTTTACCGCATAAACGGGGAGAAGTAAGTCGTTGCGTGTGGAAGGCGGCAAAACCCGCATAAACACAAAAATAAGGGAAACCTACACGCAGGAATGATATAAGTAAAGTTTAGCCATCTTTGTAAGTGCAAGTGACGGTCTTATCCGCACAATCACAAATAAGGAAGCAAAACTTCAAACTATCATCTACCACGTTCAAAGGTTATCCTAAAAAAAAAAAAAAAAAAAAAAAAAAAATACTTAGAAATAAGGATAAGGAAAACCTACACGCAGGTCAGGTATGGGCAAAGTTTAGCCATCCTACCAAGTGCAAGTGACGGTTCAACCCGCACAATCACGAAAGAGGAAGCAAAACTTTAACCCACTATCAACCACGTTCAAAGGTTAACTTATCCTAAATACTTAGAAATTTCGAGGAAAAATGAGGAAAACCTACACGCAGGTCAGATGACGGTTAAAGTTTAGCCATCCTACCAAGTGCAAGTGACGGTTCTACCCGCACAATCACGAAGGAGGAAGCGAAACTTTAACCCATCATCAACCACGTTCAACAGGTTAACTTATTCTAAAAAACTTGGAAAATTGCTAACTTAAACTAAGTCATGAGCTTACAAAGCAAGGAATCCAAAGAAGGAAATAACAATCTTATCCGCAAAAAGATTTATATTTCAATGATATATTACAAGAATGGCCGGGTTACTACCCGCCTGAAAGAGTAAATCTATACAAGTCTATCTTAGCAATGGAAAGGGATCTTCAGGATCAAGCTTCAGGGCCGCTTCCACTTGGACCCGCTCCGTCAGAAGAACGGGGTGGTTCGAGGAACGCTTTGAGGACAGCTAACCCATCATCAGCAGCAGCTACTTCGTCCACCTTTTCCACCACTGGATGCGGGAAGGCGGCGTATTGGTTCAATGCTTGGTCATAAATGGCTTCGGTATCCACATCGAACAAAGGGAAGTTGGAAGGCGGGACGCCTTTCTCAACAAACCCTAGACCAAGCAGGAAGCCGGCCTTTTCCCCATCCTCATGAGAAGCGTTGAGGGCTGCGGTCATAGCATCATCGTAAGAGGTCTCTGAAAAGACCCGACGCACAACCTACAAAGGAAAAATACAAGTATTAGAACCTTTTCTTACAAAAGAAAAGCGAGAAGATAAAGCTAAACATACCTGAGGCAACGCTTCTCGAAGAAGCCATTGGAGGGCAGCTTGAGCTTCGTTATGGGCGCGTTCGGCTTCGCTCTTGTTAAGGTTGGCAAGTAAAACTTCCTTTGCGGCAGCCTCTTCGACACCCTTAAGCTTCCGCTCGGTGTGGTCAAGCACCCCTCTTTGGTCCAAGATTTCCTGGAGTTTCTTGGCATCTTCCATTGCCAAGGCATCATGAGCGCGTTGGAGAGCCTCTAATTTGGCCTTGAGCTCCTCATTCTCCACACGCAAAGGCTCAGCAATGGCTTCAGCCTTGGCAGCCCTCTCGGTTGCGTTTCGCGCAGTCTCCCTGGCCAGCCAAAGCTGTTCATTCACAGCTTGGGCAGCCTTGGAGCGGGCCTCGAGTCGCGCCTGAACTTCAACCTCGAGGGCCTTGAAGGCCTTCTCCTTGTCGGCGGCAGCTGCCGCCAGCTGTTGGTTCTCCTCCCGGAGAGCACGCGCCTCAGATACGTCCTTGGCGCGAGCTGCTTTCAACTTGTCTTTTTCACGACAAAGCAGCTCGACGCGCGGCTGCATCCGGGCTTGGAGAACCCGAAGCTCATTGGTTAGCCTACCCTCCTGATAGCTAGCCATGGCTTCCCCCAACGCACCATGAGGAGCAGCGTGGCGAGCCCAGTCCACGCACTCCACAGGGGTACGAAGGGTTGTTCCTCGGCGTATGTTCCATCGCGGAACATACACTTCATTGGAATCCGACACTGCAAAAGAAACAAAGGCAGTAAGGAAAAGATGATAAAAAAACATAAGGGAAAAAGAAAGGAACCCTACGCACCTGTAGGGTCAATGACAGGCCGATAGCCGCCAAACCCATCACCTGAACCTAAAGGAAATCCATCCAACAGGTCAGGCAGACGGGAAGGGGGCAAAGATCGGCGGGAAGCCCTGCGCGTACCTGATGGTCCGGCCGTAGGTTCCGGTGGCGCGGGCATGGTGGCAGCCGCCTTGGTCGCCGTTGTGGTCGCCGCCGGGGTCGCCGCCTCCTCAGCAGCAGCAGTAACCGCCGGCTCTGTGAAGGATGCTGTAAAAATCGCACTCACGGCCGGCGGTGACGTCATCTCGGCCGGAACAGTTGGCTCAAAGGAACGAGCAACTGGACCAGCGGATGCAGGCGCAGGCGCCTGGGTCGACGCCTCAGGAAGGCTGACCGAGCCTACCGTCATTGGCGGGGAGGTACTCCCCTGCGCTTCACCCCGGAATGCGTCAACATCCACGCCTGCACAAAGAAGAAAAGATAAATTTAAGAAGTAATAATTCTGCAAAGACATTATGATTGTACTTACGGGTTTTCTTGACCCTGAACGTACGGACGGGCGGGGAGGAACCCGATGGAGCCGGCCTCTTGGTACCGGTCACCGTCGTCTTCGTTGGTTCTCCGGAGGTAACGGTCGTAGCCTCCGGAACAGTGGTCTTCTCACCACCGGGCTTCCCCGCCACCTCTTCACTATCTGACTCCGAGTCAGATAGAACCACCGGACCAGCCGTGGAGGCCTTCTCCTTCCCTTTCCCGCCGGCAGCAGCTTTCTTCTTCCGCACCAGTGGAGGAGCATCTGAGGATTCCTCAGAAGAAGACAGGTCAAGAATTCCAACAGCGGGTACAGCATTAAGGGGTTGAGGAAAGAATATCGCCTTACCTGGCCGCCGGTGGCTCAGGATCTCGTGGCCCAGCGGATAGACCTCCACAAACCGATCCGCTGTTTGATCCAGGATGGGCAACTCGCCCTCGTCCAAAGCACGAGTACCCATCCGCGCGGGACCGTCGGCTTCCCGCGGAAACAGAAGCGACTCCAAATCATTTCCCTCTGAAAGAAAAGAAACAGTTAGAAGACAAACTTGTATCAAAAAAGAAAAACAAGACATACCATAGGGAATAGAGTTCAAACCGTATTCGAGGAGGATGGGAACCAGAGACGCATCTTTCCACACCCGGCTCATCCCTAACATGACCATCCCGGACTCCGCAAACCGGTAAACCGGAGATTGGATCCGGGATATCTTCGAAAACCATTCCGCCTCCTGGTAGTTGGGGGGGTGAAGGCTCGGTATCGCTTGGCCATTTTTAAACTTCATGGCAAGGGGGATGGCGCGGGCAGAAATGTAGAAGAATTCCTGCTTCCACGCGCGAAGACTGCGCTCGGTGTCGCAAATCTTCAGACCCTTAATACGGGTCGTCAGGGTGTACCACCCTTGGATGCACCTCCAGGTATAGAAGGTCATCAGGCGGTCCACATGGGGCTCGATGCCCAAAATCCGGCACACCCACTCAAAATGGCGAATCTTGGCGATCGCCATGGGGTGCAGCTCGGTCAAATGGACACCGTGCCTCTCAAGGACACGGTAAACAAATTTTGTCAATGGGAATCTAAGATTCCCATAGACAAAAAATGCAGCATAAACCCCGATCTTGCCACTGGGGGCATCGTACACGGTCTGGTGGGATTCAGGAAACTCAGGCTCGAGATGATCGAGCATGAACTTCCTGAAAACATACCGGTACTGATCGCTGGGCAGAGCACACTGGCACTCACCAGCAGTACCCCTGTCGTCAGCTATAGCTTCAGCATCGCGAGAGGACATTTTTGCAGAAAGAAGAGTGATTTCGGGAAAATGCTTGCCTGAGAAAGGGGAGTATTTGCCGGAAATCACTAAGAAGAAGAAGAAGAGTGAAAAGTGTGAATTGCAAATAACCCTCTCCCCCTTTATATAGTAATCGCAATTAATGCGGTGAATTTAATGCGGAGGAGAGAGAAATCAAAGGTGCAATGAAACTATGACACGTGGCAAAAAGCAAGCTGGCAACAGCTGTTGAAAGGACGTGTGCCAGTAATTTCGCGGCCACGCGCCCGAAAAATCATGCCCACGCGCCTGAAAAAGCGACTGGAATGACCATGTTCTGTCACGTCACCATAACTTCCTGCACGTCCTGACACAGTCAGAAGAAACCGTCACACGACGTTTCAGATGTTTGGACTGTTCTTATCCTCACCAACCTTTCGAATTTCAAAATTCAAAATTCAAAAAGATTCAAAAGTAAGCGGGAAAATACCCCTTACCTTGGCAACCAAGTAACCATAAGACGGATGCGGGTACAGTGTTAAGGCAAAACCTTCCACATACCTAGCACCCGCAGGGAATTGAAGCCAAGAATACCCCGGCAACAAAGTAACTATAAGACGGGTGCGGATACAGTGTTAAGGCAAAACCCTTCACGTACCTAGCACCCGCAGGGAATTGACGCCAGGAGTACCTTGAAAGTAAAGTAACCGTAAGACGAGCGCGGGTACAGTGTTAAGGCAAAACCCTTCACATACCTAGCGCTCGGCAGGGAATTGAAACCAGGAAGGATCTTCTGGGCAATGCTTGTGGAAACGGAAATAACATCCCCGCATAGCGGGAACGTCGAGAACTACATTGTTTGAGGCTCCAGGATGGAATTGGTGGTTTAAACATAATTGATCACTATGTTCAAAACCACTAAAACCTCAAGGAGAATCCACACAAGTGAGACTCAACGCTCCTGACTTGCGAGAAGGTTACATACCTACCCGCATCATACCCAAAGATCAAGCAAAAAAATCGGGAATTTTTGCAAGTGACATTAGGAAACCCGCGGGAAGAATCCCCACGGAGAACCTTAAAACTAGAAACCCTTTTCAAAACCCCTTGCTCAAAGTCCAAAAGTTCACCTCACTTTATTAAACATTCATGAGAAGAACATTGGACTGGGGGGACTTGAAGAGGTAGGTCCCAGCAGAGACCAGTTGGTCCCGCAAGACTCACCTTGAACAGGGACATCTGCGCAAAGGCCATCTGCTCCCGCAGGACCCACCATGCTCATAGGATCTTACGCGCAGTACACAAGCTGAACACGCAGGGAAAGCCTCCCAATGGTGAAGTACCCCGCCTGTTCCCGCAGTTGCGGATACAAGCCATCAGGGAAGGCTACCCGCAGACAGCAGGGCTACACGCACAAGACACTAGCTACTTCAGTAGTCACATGAAGGAATGAGCAAGGCGGGAACAATCCCGCCTAAATGAGCCAGTCTGATTCTGAAAGATCTTTTGTACCATACCTACCAAGGTATGGATAGGACAGACGATCTGACCAGAACAGCCCATGAGCCAATCACAGGGTGACAGCTCATCGACAACAGGGCGAGGAGGAGCACCCTCTAGTACTGTTTGTCACTATTAGCCGCTGCCTACTCACCAACCCTTACTGAGGAGCATGCGCGGCCTACAGTTGGTGGAATAGTGTTACTGTTGGCCGTAACCTATTCACCAACCAGCATGGCCTGCGTACAATCCACAGTAAGTAGGACGTGCATAATCTACAGTTGGTGGAATAGTGCAGCCGACTTTGTTACTGTTGGCCGTAACCTACCCACCAACCAGTATGACCTGTGCATAGTCCACTGTTGGTTGAACAGGAATACTATTCAGCCGGCTGTACCTTCTAGGAAACCTACCTTCGGCTATAAATACTCCAATATCTTGGAATGGTAAGATCATCTGCTATCCAGTTATCTAGCAATCTCTTAATATACACTTATTTTCAGAGCAACCTAGTCTGATTCTCACGCCGGAGGGTGGTCACAAGGAGGAACTCCCCCCTTCTCAGTGACGAGCTTACGGTGTTTGTTTTGCAGGTCTCCTGAAGAACAACCTTCTCAGCTAGACCTCATCCGTGGGAAACATTACTTAACCCCCAGATTATCTATAATCTGTACCGGGTCACCTAGTGTTTCTTCACTATTGCTTTCATATCTCAGTCTCACAATATCCCTACATAACCCTTGTCGTTTTTCCAACATTCAGCTTGTATTTTATTTTATTTATTTTCATCATTTTGTTAGTTATATAAAGTTATATACACACTACTAGAAGAATGTAGAAATATTTATTCCGTAAGAATCAGTTCTTCCTGCAGATAGATATCACTCCACTAATGATTTTTATTAATAAAAGAACATAAGTGTAGGAAAAGGTAAAAGATCCAATACAATAATGCCTAAACGTATAATACGTACGCGAATCTGTTTTTTAACGAATCGATCCATGAAATCACATCCAAACATCTCGGAATCGTCAATACATATCCAGTCAATCATTGGTTCACCGTAAAAAACAGTTTTGGATTGTTACTCGAATCAATTTTTCACTTTTTTTCACGAAGACAGTTTTTGAGCGTGTTCTGAGCGTTTTAGGTTTTTGGCTGAGCGTTTAAGTTTTTGTGAGCATTTTCTGAGCGTTTAAGGTTTTTGCCTTTGAGCGTCTCGCGTACCTACCGTACGTTAAAGCATTAGCATACAGTAACTGCACTCCATAAGTGTAATCATTATCTATTCCCCAAGGAGATTCTTAAACTTTTCACAAATTACAGATTTTACCGAGTGATAAGGTGGTTAGGGTGTAGAACAAGAGGTCAAGGGCTAATCCTTGAAGAATGTAACATTTAGCCGTAAAAAAAAAAGAAACATTAATTAGGTGGCATATGATCACAACTAAAAAGGAAACATCAATTGTTGCAAACTCTACATTATACATAAATTACACAGTAATCAATTGGTGTTTAGCTTCAAGTTCAAGCTTGAGATCTTGTTTCATCTTTCTTATAAACTCCTCTATTTTCTTATTCAACTCTTCTGTATCCATATCTACACAACCTTGTTCCTCTCCATCATCTTCTGGATTGTCCCTCTCAATCTCATCATTCTGAATATTGTAATCCATTGTTTCCTTGTATGCTTCCATCGATTCTTGTTCGTACTCTGGGGCTTGTTCTGTAGTGATGTTAATGTTATTGTCTTCCACGGTTTCCTTGTATGCTTCCATAGTTTCTTGTTCATACTCTAGAGGGTCTTGTTCTATAGTGATCATGTTTCCTTCAACAAGCGGTGCGTCAAGTGCGAGAACATGTTCAACATTAATTTCCTTGAAACCAAAAAGATTAATGTTCTTGGTGATGAAAGTGAGAATAGTGGTGCACAAGAGGATGATATATTTTTTTCTCAAATGTGTGTGTGAATAATGGGATCACAAATGCTGACAAGTAGTAGTAGTTATAAGAGGTGAATGTGAGAATGAGAGCCACAGGAAGGAGGAAGAGGAGGTGTAAGTGTAATGACATGCTCTTTAACAACATACTATAGAATTTGTGACCACCTTTGGCTTTATCATCCATTTTTGTTTATTGTAGTAATGTGCCTTTGTGTATTTGAAACTTGGCTTTTGTCTTTTGATGAATCTTCATGAGGGTTATGTCTATTTATAGACACATGAAGTTTCAAAATACACCCTCACTTTCTTTTGTTGTCTATAACTCATCTCCATTTAAGTAAATTGCATTCAAACCCCTTAATTACTTCATGAAGGGAGATCTAGAAAATTCATTGACGAGCGAATAATATATATATATATATATATATATATATATATATATATATATATATATATATATGGAAAGGTTCATGTACATTTTAATCTTAACATGAGAACGTATGAAATAATACTAATTTATAAAAAAATGAGAACGTAAGAAACAATAGCAATCTACATAAACAATGATTTATAATAATAAAGAAAAAAATCTAAAAATTACAACAAAAGAATCAAAATCAAGAACAAAATAATAACAACAAATACCAGTAAATACTTATAACAGTAAAAGAAAAAAATTTTTTAATAACAACAAAATATAAATCAGCAAATACTTATAACGTCTCATAATAAAAAAAATAGCAAAGATGAACAAAAAATAATAGCAAACGCCTATAAAAATAAACCTAATAATAATAATAAATTGGTTCTTGCAGTTTTCAGGTTAAGAATAAAATGTATTTGATCTTAATTCATTATACGTATATATACAGTTATATAAATTCATCCTTCTCAGTTGGCCGGAGGACTTCAATCATGATTTTACACTAAATAATTAACATTTTTATAGCCACATCACACATGCACGTATTCATTTAAAATAACATACATATCATAGTAGAAAATAGGCAGGAAACCGTTTGTGAGATAAAATATATATACATCACACTTTTAAACAAAATTACAATACATATAGTAAACTGCAAGAACTAGATGAACACAGAAAGTGATATATAAGGATTTATGTTTAACACGATTGAATATCTAATATATATTATGAGTCTCCTAAAAGAATCATGTTTCCAAAGTTGAAGAAACACTAATCGACCCCGGGCAGATTATGGATAATCTGGGGGTTAAGTAATGTTTCCCACGAGGGTTAGGTCCGGCAGAGATGGTTATTCTGATGACCTGCAAAACAGACACCGTGAGCTCGTCACTGAGAAGGGGGGGGGGGTTCCTTTTTGTGACCACCCTCCGGCGTGAGAATCAGACTAGATTGCTCTGAATATGTGTATATAAAGAGAGATTGCTAGAGAAGATAAGATACGAGATGATGATACCGTTCCAAGGTGTTGGAGTATTTATAGCCGAAGGTAGGTTTCCAAGCAGGTACAGCCAGCTGTATAATATTCCTGTTCTACCAACTATGGGCTACGCACGTGCCATGCTGGTTGGTGGGTAGGCAGCGGCTGATAGTGACAAGGCCGGCTGTGTACTGTTCCCTTTCCACCAACTGCAGGCTATGTGCGTGCCACGACAAGGGTTGGTGAGTAGGCAGCGGCTAATAGTGACAAACAGTACTAGAGCATGCTCCTCCTCGTACTGTTGTCGGTGAGCTGTCACCCTGTGATTGGTTCATGGGCTGCTTTGGTAAGATCTTGTCTATTTTGTCCATACCTTGGCAGGTATAGTACAAAAGATCTTCCAGAAGCATACGGACTGGCTCATTTGGGCGGGAGTATTCCCGCCTTGCTCATTCCTTCAGGTGACACTGAATTATTGAGAGTTAGTGCCTTGTGCGTGTAGCCTTGCTATTAGTGCGGGTAGCCTTCCCTGATGGCTTGTATCCGCAGCTGCGGGGACAGGCGGGGTACTTCACCATTGGGAGGCTTTCCCTGCGGGAACAGCTGGCGTACTGCGCGTAAGGTCTTCATCTCTGAGCATGGTGGGTCATGCGGAACCAGTTGGTTTAATGATTTTGATGGTGAGTCTTGCGGGTGAGTCTTGCGCAGACGTCCCTCTTCAAGGTGAGTCTTGCGGGTCCAACTGGGCTCTGCTGGGACCTACCCCTTCAAAAGTTATTATAGGACAGGCGAAAGTTAAGACATGAAGATCAAATAGCTAGCTAGGATCACCTTAGAATTTATATTGAAACAAAGTCAAACAACTCCATTAAGAATTAAACAAAAATAAAATTGTATTGGACGTCTTCATGTGATTAGCTAGTTGGTTTAATGATTTTGATGAAAACTGAAATTTCTTCTGTTTCAACTCGCCAGTCCCGATTGATTACTAGGAAGTGCCTAGTCAGGACAGTTCAATGATCTTGGAGGCCTAAATCGAATGAGATTTCATGACCCTTTTATCACATTGTTTTAAAATAACCCAAAAAAATGCTATTAATGAGTCTCAAACTCATGCACAGGGCAAAGGTTAGTGAGGGCCGGGGTGCCCCCCCCCCCTCCCCCCCGTTTTTTTTGCGTAATAGTGTAAATTAATTTGTTTTCGTCCAAAAAATTTTATATGTAGTGTAAATATAGCCGTTTTCGGACGAAAATTTGAGCCCGGCCCCCTCCGTTTTTGAAAATTTTTATACATTTCGAATCCCCCCCGGGTGTCTTAGTCCAAGCTTCGCCACTATTCATGCGTGCAAGTTGGCAACACACAAATTTATGAACTTGATTCCTTATGCTTAATTGATTATGAACTTGATTGAGTTTTGTTATTTAATCTTGTTTACTTTGTCAATTGTTTGTTTAAACAGTTGTGTTTTTAATTATTGAATTTTGCATCACTTATCTGGTTAGGTTCATCAACATTTAGGAATAAGTTCTTGTGTCATTGAACTAATAACCGCTAGTCATTGAAACCTAATTGATTTTCATAATATAAAACTGGTAATTTGGTAGACCGGGTTTAGTGGTGTCAATAATTCGGTTAGGGTATCATTTGTCATCACAACCCAACTATTAGGTCTAGTAATTACTGCGCAATAAATCTATCTGAATCTGTGATTAGTATTACCTGAACCTGAAGTGATTAACTTTTCCCATAATTGTTTACATACTTTCAAAGTAATCGGATGTTTTAAATGCATCTTTCTAAACTACTTGGAATTGTCTGTCCGCCGAATATAATAGTTAATTAGTCATGTGTCTTACTTGCAATTTCTGTGGATTCCTGTGGAGACGACCTTACTTACACGTATTGGTTATAGGTATTTAAGTCTTATAAATACTTGTTTTTTTTATTAGAACACGACATCTACATCATTATTCAGTTGTGTTAATTGTTTGGACTAAGTTCTGATAATTAGCAGAGCCAAATAGTTAAGTCTCTTAATTCTTTATTAAAACAAACCGGTGAACAAGTCACGTCCATGTGTTTTCCAAATAGGTTTACTTAACTTGTCCAATCTGCTTTACAACCTAAAGCCTTGAGAGTGACTATCTTCTCATAATTGTTTTATAATCAAATCACTTTTGAAAACTGCTTGGCATCGATTGTTCGCCTAAATAAAATCAATTAATAAACAATGAACTTGCTTGGCACTTTCTACTGATTCTCTGTGATTCAACATTTTACTTTCCCTTGCTAGTAAAGGTTATTTTATAAATATTTTTTATTGGCCTTTCGATATCGATCAATAGCCTCAACACTTTTTCTCTTCACGCCCCGATAATTTCTTGTGGTTCCTATCCACGTCACCCCCTAACTACCACGTAGGTGCGGTGTTATTGGGGATTTAACACCCAACCACATCACCAATCTCGCCCCTTCATACAGCGCACAACGTTAAATCTTAGATAAGTCTTAGTTAATATATTTCATTTGTTGTCAGAAAAAACTAAAACACTACATTAATTATTTGCTCATATACATATATAGTTAGCTATTTGTGTGTTTAATGTGGCAATGAGAGATTGAGCTAAACAATTAGCATATTTCAATCGTTGATACTAAATTTGACGTTTTAGGTCTGATTTATCCAGGAATATCATCAAGGAGGAAACTCATCGCTTTAGGAAAATCTTTTAAGACAAGTTTCAAACCTGAGGTCTCAAAAATCCCTAACACTAACCATCACCTCGTAACATTAAACATATCAATGACAAATAATTAGTAAAACATATCAATGACAAATAATTAGTATATTATTGTGTGTTCTCATAGTGTTGTTGAAAATGGAACTGTGAAGGTAGATAAATGAAAATAGGAGGTTGCACTCTAGTCCCACTGGGCCATTCCAATATCTTATTAGTTATTACAATAGAAAAGATGGTTCAAGAGATCTCTAGTTTTCCAAAATACGTGTCCAATGTTAGTGCATTAACCAAATAAGTATCAGACTAAATTACATAAATTATGTTATATATTTTTTCCCGAAATATACATAGTTTTAATCTTTAGTTTCACTATTTTTTTATTATCATTTTTTTCATTTCTAAAAACGCTGCTGTTTTTAGGAAAAAAATAATTTACTTTTTGAAACCTATATTTTGAATGTTTGTACTTAACTATTTGTCATACATCTTTAAAACAAACACTTTTATATTAAATGTGTGTATATATTTATAGTGTATATGTTGCATATCCTATTATCAGAGCATTACGGGTGCTTCTGTCTTCTCTAGAGTATACTGGAGTACTCTAGAACTCTCATACTAATTTCACATTGTCACCTTATTTTTATCTATGTGTTTAGTAACATTTATATTCTTTTAAGTACATAGACCATTTCTTCATCTTCTTCCTATTTTTTTTTTAAAATAAAGTACCATTTAGATACTAGGTTCATTTTAACATAAATTAAATTATATAATAACATAATAAAATACAATACTAGAATCATTAAGACATACAATAAATTACTAACTTGAAAAAAAGTAATAATAAGTAATTTCTAGGTTGGTATTCATACTCTCTCCTCCCATCCACAAACCATTTGTTATTGCACCGTGAAGGGTGCCAAAATGAGCTACCATGGGTAGATTGGGCACAGAACACCGCCACACCGGTTGCATGGAGGGGCACAACGTGGAAGGCGTGGGTGACTTGGCAAGTGTGAAGGTGTTCGTTGTTTCTTTTATGTTTTAAAAATATTAAATAATATGTAATCCACTTATTTCACTTCACCTTACCGAACAATCAAATTCCACATTTCACTACACCATGACACACCCAACTTGGTATGAAATATGAAAGCCCTCATAGTCTAATATTGGTTACATGACACCTACATGTTAGAAACTCACATCTCACATTTTACATTTCTCATAATATATAGATAGTTTTGTATCTTGAGACAATAGACACAATTATAGGTTTTGGATCAAATACAAATGAAATTAACATGTTAAATGTGATAATCAAGTAGGGTAATTATGTAATTACAAATTACATAATTACTCTACTTCTTTATATAATTACTCTACTTGATTCTCACGTTTAACACGTTAATTTCATTTGTATGTTAAACTTCCTCCATAGTTATAAATATAAAATTACCAACCTCTTTGTGCATTTGTGTGTTGTATTAGTGCTTTGTTGATGTTTTTTTTATCAACATCATCTATCTTTGCCCTTAACTTTAATAAGGTTTTTCCTTTTTTTTAATTTCATTATTTACTCTTACATTTTATTATAATTATATTGGTCTTTCTTATTTGGAAATGGCATATTTAGCCCATTAACTTTAATAATTATATATATATATATATATAAAAGAGTTCAAATAAAAAACAAGTGTTTTGTGAGAAGTGTGTGAAGAGCTTTAAAATAAAACAAATCATCTAAATATGACACTATACAATGTAAATATGAAACAATACAATTATTTAGAAACTACCAATCTTAACCACTAGATCATAGATTCAAAGGCCTAGATCTATTCTTATTCTTCTCACAAAAATATTGTTTTTTACATTAACCCTATATATATATATATATATATATATATATATACACCCTTATTCTTTATTGTAATTATTATTTAAAAATGGGGTGTGTGTGCTTCAATGTTTTCATTTGTTTATGCCTCTTCGTTTCCTATTTTTAATTGCTTGAATAGGTTTTGATGGTTTTATGCCATGCCACAACACGAGATCTTAATACTTAATACTAATTTATTAGGTCAATCGGTATACAACAGTGGGCATCAAGGACCGGTCCTACATGGAGGGGCTGCTATGCAATGGCCTCATTTGAACATCACCCCTCCCTCTCATTTCACTCTTGACAGGACCAGCATGAAGACCGTCACGCGCTACATTCCCCCTTAAATCAATCAGTTTTTTTTCTTTTCCTTTTCATTCATTTATATTATTAAATAATGAAATAGTGAAGAATGATAGGAACTGAAAGAAATAAACCAAAATATGGTTGAATGGTGAGTTTGAATGATTGTGAAAAAACTTAGTTGAGTTGGTAATGACAGTATACCCTTTAGCCATACAAACGACGGAACGAGAACTAATGTGGGTATCGAACACGTTGATCGAGGTGGAGTTAATGTGTAGACCGTATACATCCATCTCAATCAATTTAAGCAAGGCCAGTTAAGTCTGTTTACACATTTCAATGACTAATTAACTAAGAAGCACCCCAACAGCAGAACACCGAACTGACTGCCAAATCCCAAACCTTGTTATCAGCTTTTCTTTTCTAATTAATTTTCAAAACACGCATTAACAAATGTAGCTGTCGTTGGTTGAATTTGTATGGCCCAATTATACTCAAGTTGCACATGCAACGGGCCCACCACTGCACTACAAGTATTTTTGAAGATATCATATGAGATTTCAAATTTGTCCCTTTAAAATCGTTTTTCCAGATTTGTCATTCTTTTAACGTATTGTCGATGATGTGTTAGATAGTCCTGTTGACGTGTTAGCTAACACATAGTCAATGATGTTTTGACCTCAAAACACATAGTCAAAAATATGTTAGACATCCAAACACATGGTCAAAGATGTGTTAGCTTCTTTTATTTTCTTAATATTATAATATCATAATTAATTTTACTTATATCTTGTTTTATTTTATAAATATAAATATATAAAGTTTTATATAATTTCGAAAATACTGTCGAGACATGTTTTTTTTATCTACATGTTGACATAATTTTTTTTAAACCATGTCGGGTCAAATTTTATTGAACATTTCGATATTAATTTAACACGGCTCAGTTTTGAGTAAAATTTATGTCAGTCCGTAGATAAAAAAACACGTCTCATTGGTATATTTAAAATCATATAAAACTTTATGTATTAAAAGTTTTAAAAGAAAACAAAATATAAGTAAATTAGTTATGATATTATAATATTAAAAAAACAAAGAAGAAACTAACAAATTTTTGACCATGTGTTTGTATGCCTAACACATCTTTTACCATGTGTTTGAAGGTCTAACGTAGCGTGACCATGTGTTTGGGGACCTAACGCATCGTTGACTACGTGTTAGCTAATTCGTCGGCGAGACTACCTAAAACATCGCCAGTGATGCGTTAAAATATGGACAAATCTGGAAATATGATTTTGAGGAGACAAATTTAGAATCTCTCACCATTAATAGACTATTTTGAGTATTTTCCCATAAATAAATACTAGATTTGTTTTTATTAACAACAAATTTTTCCGCTTAAATAAAATCCCTCAGACACTTGCATTTATAAGAATTTAAACCCACTATCTCACATTTATTTTAAGAGAAAATTCTCAAAATTAACGTAATTTTGTCTCCCAAATTTTAGAATTCCAAACATTTTTCTCTCTAACTCATCTTTGACCATGTGTTAGGAAGTCTAACACATGGTCAAGGATAAGTCAGACCTCTAAACTTATGATCAACGATGTGTTGGGCTTTTTAACACATGATCAAAGATGAGTTTGAGATAAACATTTCTAAAATTTTAAAGTCTGGAAGACAAAAATAAAATCTCTAAATCAATTTTATGAATTTTCTCTTTCTTTGAAAGAATTGGTAATTTCTTCTTGCAAACTTTGTTGTTGTCTTGCCAATTTGTTGGTTTCGTCTAAGGGTGTGCGTGGTATGGTTCGGTACGGTTTTTGGTTAAAAACCAAACCGAAAACCAAAACTTCGGCTATGGAGCTTTTGAAACTTATTTTTCGGTTTCGGTTTTTCGGTTTTCGTATCAGTTTCGGCTTTTTCGGTTTTTGTCATTTGAGCTTGAAAATTTTAGGCCGAAAAAAAGTTGGCAAAAAATAATGAATTTAGGTATACATAATTTTGTTAATTATAAAATAATAGACTATTATACATTTGATTAAAAATATTAGAGTTACAAATTTATTAAATTTTTATAAATTACTTAATATAAATATAAAAAACAAAAATTTAGGAAATTAGTTCGGTTTGGTTTTTCGGTTTTTTATACATGCAATACCAAAACCGAACCGTTAGTGCGGTTTTTACAAAATATAAAACCAAACCGTTGGTTTTTGTTTAGGTTCGGTTTATTTCGGTTTGAATTTTTTGGTTTTTCGGTTTCGAATCGGTTTTTTCGTTTTCTTGTACACCCTAGTTTCGTCTATAAAATTTTGTCTTTTGGGCTAGCAAAACACGCACAGCCTCCTCTATATAAATGTTAATTATCTAACAATTAAAAAAAAAGAAGAAGAAGAAGCAGCAGCATCGCCAATAATTCATTAAATTTTGTCTAAAACTTTTAAACTCGTGTAATGATTCTTTAATTATTATTCAATCATTAATTTCTATAAGATTTTGTCTTTTCTATCAAAAATGTAAATTTAATATCTTTTCGAATATTTATTTTCTATTATCCACGCGATGAGAGTGATACGTTCAGTGTGCAAACACACCTAGGCATGCTCACGTCTCTATCCCGCTAAGACCGTCCTTGGTTAACCAAAACTTTCTAGTATAAACTTAACCAAATGATCTTCAATGGCCTTTACATTTCGCAATCATGCTTTTATTTGGATATTGACATACTTTGTGGTCACAACAAACGCCTTGGCATAATTTATACGAGATTTAACAATCGTACAAGCGAGAATCTTAACGAGATATCGAATATCCAGTGGCTATGTTATATAAACTTTGGCGTGTAAGTGACAATCTGTTTAAACAAGGGTACATATAGATGGCCACATCCATTACAAACAAAAGAACATACTACCAACTAAACCAATTCAAACAAGTGGAATTGAAACTATGATTCAACTAAACCAATTCAAAAATTGTTGAATTCAGCATTATCCCTACTAAACAACAACATATTCCAAAAGGTAGCTAAGAAAATGGGTTGGATAAGTTTTAACTTTAATCACACACAGCATTGTCACCATTTAGCTCTAGTTGTCACACACGAGATTAGAAGATGGTTGTGGACTCACTTCCAAAGCCACAATTGGAACATAACACATTTGGGACCGTAACGCCTCTAAACGACAACACACCTTTTGTATTGGATCCTTTCTAAAAATTCCCTCCAAACAAAATAGTTCACCTTTAGAGGGTTGTTCCAAAGCAAGATAAACTCCAGGACGTGACGATGTCAATCAAGACCAAGTCTAGCCCCATGTATTGTCTTTTCTGGAATTATAACACGGTTTAAGCAGACCATAGTCTAACATGTTTTGATCCATTCGTCGGCTAAAGACGGTTTTTTCCTCCATTTCCAACTCCACTCTACCGCCGATCCCATTTTAATTATAGTAGTTAAATATTTTGTCTTTTTTATATATGTATAAATATTGTAAAGTACTATCAATCTTTTTTGTGCAATATCATATTTACTCAGCTAGATCTCCAAGTCTTCAATACTCTTACGTGGAAGAGATTCATGGACTGACGTGGAAAAGAGAGAGTACTCTATAACATGGTGAGGAGAAAGAGGTGGTGTAACTAATAGATGCTTAGATAAATATGATAGCTATGATAACTGAGTTTATGACAAGAAAATATAATGTTTCTCATCTTATATAATTAGGATCTAGTAAAAGATGTTTTAATATGTGAAAATTTTGGTTACACCCAAAACAAGTCTTTCATTACACCCACCATTCCACCAAGAAGAAAATATGATTCCTTCTACAATTTATTTCTTCTTCTTTGTTAGCTGACATTGATCTAGCCAAGCATGGAATTCATTCGTGATCATTGAGCTTGGACCAGTTAATTGTAACCATTCATGAACCGACTTCCAAGTCGCAGATTCGACTACACAAGAGTTAAATAAATGTTGAGCACTTTCCACTTTTCTTGAACATAATGGGCACATTATGAAAGGAACCCTTTATTAGATAGGTTAGACATAGTAGATAACATATTCAAAAGTAGGGCTACAATGATAAAATGTTAAGAGCATCCACAACGCATTGAGTTTTGGAAGGTTTGTTGGCCGGACGAACTGAGGGGGAGGTGAGGTTGGCGTTGTGGAGCAAGGTCCGCGGACCAGAGTTTATGGGAAAGGACCCTGCAACGGACTCCACATTGGCACCCGTCACTCAGTTTCACATATACATAAATATTATATATACAGTTTTAATAATTTTTATTGGGGATTGTGAAGGTTTGCTGTTGTGAAAGAAATTGAGAGGTTCTTTTAGAAAAGTTTGTAATACGATATGTTGTTGATTCTCTAAATTAATATAACCCTTATCTTTTGTAGTGGAATTGCTTCCCACTCATATTTGCCCAAGTGTATAAATACTGCATGGGATAGTTGATATTACTCAGGCTGCAGGTTACATTTATTTAGTTAGTTAGGTGGTTATACTTGATTAGGTAATTATGAACAATATTTGTTCACATTAAAGTGATCTGTATATTAATAATGTTTTTATTTGATATGTGTGTAGAGTACTCTCTCTTTCTCTGTCTATATATAAGAGTGGCAAATGGACACTCTCTATACTGAAAACCACAGTCTGAATCATCACTCACAACTCGTTCTAGTTACCTACTAGCTGTATTACAAGCTACTTTTGAGTATTGATCGAGTAGAAGAAGTTGGATCATCATTGATCTGCGACATGGATCGTTCATTCGAGATGTCCTGCATCGGTTTTCTTATTGTTGTTCATCTACTCTTTGGTACGTGTGTGTATAAATTTCACTATGACACAATTAAAAGCTTACATTAATTGGTAATTAAATAATTAATCCTTTATTTATTTACAAACTTCATCTATCTTTTGTGATCAAAATGCATGATAGCTGCTTAATTTATCTTAGCAATCCAAGAATACTTCACTAATTATTTAAAAAGGCATCGTTTGAGGAGATTTTATTTTTGTACGTTTCAAAATTTACATCATGTAAATTTAAATAAAGTACATAGTGTTGCGTTATTAAAACCTAAGTGCTCGGGTTTTTATTTTTGTCACACAATAACGATGAAACATGTTTTCTCTTTACTTGTCATGAAAAAAGTATCCACAAATTAATAATCTCCGAGAAATGCATGCAAGCAAGCACATTTCTATTTGGACCGGTCAATGTTGATAAAAAGTGGCCATTTGATCAACCAATTCCCATAATGTTCACTCTAAAACTTGTCAAGCCTAAAAAATCCCATCAGTTTCGATAATTATTTTGAGAAAAGTAGCAACCAGATAGTCTTTTGACGCGTGGAAAAATCTGGTTGGTTAATATTCATGTGAAGTAATAATTAAAAAATGATCGACTTTACAAGTTCTAGGGTGGACATTATGAGAATTAATTAGTCAAATGAATATTTTGTTTACATTGAACGGTCAGGTTAACATTAGTCTTGTTGTCTGTTGGCTAGCTGTTTGCTATTTTTTCTAATAAAATGTCGTCTTTCAAAAAAATTTTAAAATTTGTTATCATCCCTTACTTTAATCAGAGTACTATTATAACTTTTAAGTTCATTATGTGAAACATGCAGCTGTTGCAAGAAATGATTCTTTCCATGGCCACAATATAAGTAGCAGTGAACTTGGCTTTTCCAAGGAGCATCACATCAATTCCACCAACACAAGGCTTTTACCTGCAGACGGTAATTGAATTAATTACCAATAAAGTAAATTGATTTAATAAGACTGAAAAATTGACATAATGCAACCTTTATTTTATAAAAATAGTTGCATCAGGTGAAGTTGCATTAGAACTAATTAATACAACTTTTCACATAATGCAACTGTTTATTTCAAATAGCTGGATCATGTATTTGCATTGTAGCATTTAAAAAAAACAGTTACATTATGTGACAAAAAGTTGCATTAATTAGTTTTAATCCAACTTCATCTAATGCAACTTTTTTGTGAAATAAAGGTTGCTTTAGGTCAGTATTTATAACTAAATATTTAAATTGTTTTATATATTTGTATGATCAGATGATGACTATGATACCGATAGAGCTGGTTGGATGAATGGAGGGTGCTCAAAGGAAAGTATCTACTTAACTCAAGACCAGACAACGCCTCTTCCGAATGGGATCCCAACATACACGCTTTTGATTCAAAACATATGCATGCCGGATACAGGAACAGGTTGTACCATCTCAGACATTCACTTGAGTTGCGGGTGGTTTAGCTCTGGCAGGCTGATCAACCCAAAAGTGTTTAAGCGAATCGCCTACGATGACTGCTTAGTTAACGATGGAGATCCGATTACACCCGGTCAGATAGTCTTTGTTCAGTATGCCAATACTTACCCCTATCCAATGTCAATATCTTCGATGTCATGCAGCTAACTCAACATATATGCATGCATGCACTTACTTCTGATCTAGTTAGATAGTAAAAGGCATGTACGTATGTGCAGCACATACAAACATACAATGTGTATTTTTTTCTTGTATGCGGTTTCTTATTTAGCTAGCTAGCTAGGGATATGATAGTTTGTACTTCCCACGAATAAGATTGTAATAACATTGCTTTCAAAATAATGATATATAAGTGGTGTAAGAGAGTTTTTAGGATGGATGTATTGTGCCAACTCTTAAGAAACTCTAAGTTCCTTTTGAGTAGCCGAAGTCAGTGTTGTAAAAATTGTTAGTCGGTAGTCGGGTGGTGGGGTAGAGACTAGCGATTAATCGGGATTAGTCGAATCGGACTTTAATGTATATTTTTCAATTTTATATATACATGCACACATTTTTATATTTAATCTTAGTCTTATACATACACAAATATATATAATTTGGCCGGAAAATTAGCTGGAATCTCCCCGAAAATCGCTGATATTGGTTGGAATCTTGTCGGAAACCGCCGATTTTGGCCGGATTAGATCGTTGACCGATTAATTAGTTGAGTATCCCAAAATTAATCAGTGAAATGAAGACTAGCGCTTAATCGGGGATTAATAGGTGCCTAGTCGGGATTTTGCAATAGTGGCTAAAACAGGTCTGTCACTTTCAACCACAATCCAAAACCCGACCTGACAAACTACTAACCTTATAGTTCGGTTTAGTATATTATTCTGCAATATGGGTTACGAACCAACCCAAAAAACCCGATTAAATCATGAGTTTCATTTTGCCATGTACCCAATATATCAATTTGTTACGATTAAATTGGTGGTTCTATTGTATTCAGCTTCTTTTAAATATAGCGTTGGAAATGGAGGAGGAAATGAAGAATTGAACGTGAAGATTGAAGGCGATTATGTTAGACTTTTGTTTTTTATTAATATTGGGCTTTTTAAAACTTTTGCTCGTCTACAGATTGTGTTTTCCAATTATGTTAGTTTATTATTTGGTTATTTTTGTTACGATTGAAGATAATTATGTTGTTTTAACTTTAACATTGTAAAAAAAATCGTTGTTTTCTTGGTCAAATACCAAAACCCTTGATTAACCCGACATGAGAAAAAACCCAAACCTGAATAACCTAAACGTGTAAAAATTGAGAGATTAGGGGTGGTTTCGGATATAGTTTTAAAATTCGTAAAACCGAGAAACTTGAAACCCGAAGAATACCGCTACTTAAAAGTACATATGAAATTAACTTGATTCAATTCAAGTTGGTCGATCTTGAGCTACTCAACTCAACTTTCAAGTTTACTTCGAGAAGTATCTAAAGTTAACATGATTTATGAACTCGGTTGTTATTATACCTCTGCTATCATCAATAATAGAGTAAAGTGTCATTTTTGTTCTTGTGGTTTTGGCAAATAATATGAAATTAGTTTCAAAAGTTTAATTTTTGCAAATGAACCCTCCATGTTTCTCAGTTCTTGCCAATTACATCTAAATCACTAACTCCGTTAAAATTAATCGTTAAGTCAGGGGTAGACATGTCTTTTCATTATATCTTTATTATAATACTTATTTATGTGAACTGCGATTTTCGTTCCTCTGGTTTGTCCAAATCTGCAGGTTTAGTCCAGTAGTTTCAAATTTGCAATTTTCTTTCCTATGGTTTCAGTGCCCTGCTGGCGGTGCACGCATATAATGTATATATGTGTGAACTCTCGGTTGGCAAAAGTAAAATTGCACTAATTTTGACGTTATTTTACTAATCTCGTGAAAATAACGTTAAAAGTGGGGGAAGGTTAATCAGGCATCATATGGTGGCGTTGATAGCTGAAAGACAAGGGCACATGCACCAATCAGCCGGTGTCCCGATGATTGAGTGCTATGTGCCTTATGTCCAAGGCTTGATGCAAAACTACTATCGAGCCGGGGGTCTCATCGGAAGCAGCCTCTCTATCCCTATGGGGTAGAGGTAAGGTTGTCTACATCTTACCCTCCTCAAACCCTACCATAGCATTGCTATTGGTGGGGTATACTGAGTACGATGATGATGATGATGATGATGATGATTTCCTATGGTTTCATTTCACTTGCAATTAAACCCGAATTCCCTAATCTCGTTAAGTTTGGTCGTTAAACCCATCAGTGTGCCCTTCACGTGAGAGGCAATTTTGTTCCTTCTTTTTTCCCCCAAATACACTCCAGCCCCTCACATGAGAGAGGTTGCGAATTAGGACTAGGCTTTATTTGTGGAGAATAACGACAAAACTGATCATCACACGAGGGGCACGCAAATGGGTTAACGACCAGACTTAATGAGTTTAATAAATTCGTGTTTAATTGCAAGTGAAATGAAACTACAAGCACAAAAATTGCAAACTTGAAACTATTGGACTAAAACCGCAGATTTAGTCAAACCACAAGGACGAAAACCGCAATTCACCGAAATAAGTATTATAATAAAGAAATATGAAAAGACATGTCTACCCCTGATTTAACGATTAAATTTAACGGGATTAGTGATTTAGATGTAATTGGTAAGAACTAGAAAACGTGGGGGGTCCATATGCAAAAAAAATATATTTTGAACTAAATTCGCATTATTTGCTAAACCACAAGAATGAAAATAGCACTTTACTCTCAATAATATTGCAAAAGATTGGGTACAGTGTACACATGACTAAGGGGGTGTTTATTTTTTCTCAAAAGAGCTTCCAGACCACTTTTGTCTGCGCCGCGCAGACATTGAGGCTTGCAGACTGTTTGTTTTCCAGAAGACAATTCATCAAAAAAGGTCTGCGCCCTCTTCTTGGCGCAGACATGTACCACTCACTTCTCGCCTCTTCTAAACTCTTTCACCCCTATATCTCCCACCCTCTTCCCGTCACCCCCTCTCCCCATCTCCGACGATGCCTTCCACCCGCACTTCCGGCGCCGCCCTCCGGCCACACCTCTTGCCGCCGTACTCTCCAGCCTCACCTCCGCCGCCGCACTCCAGCCCCACCTCCGCCGCCGCCTATTAAACAGGGTGCCGATGAAGATGGAACTGGTTTCCGATTGGATTCTTCAGAAGGGGAGCATATATGATTTTGTTCAACGGTGAGCTAATCCAGCGAGAAACAAGTGTTGGTGGTAACGGAATAGGAATTTTTTTTCGAAATGGTGTATATTTACAAAAAAAAAAAGGAAAGTGGGGAAAGTAAAAAAAAAAGGTAAACGGTGTATCCTTTCCTGCCACCAGAGGATTAGGAACAATGCGGATTAGGATCCTCCATTGGCAGGCGAGGTTCAATCATTGAGGCCTATTCCTTCCACGCCAATGGAGGATTAAGAGCAGCAACTTACAAACCCCGTTTGTGTTCCGTTATAAAACTTAGCCGACCCTCTCCCTCCGATTTGGAAACACTGGTATAATCGTAATTTTGGGGGTCTTTAGGGGTATGGGGCGGGTTCCTCCAATTTTGGAGGGACTAATACCGGGTATGGGGCGGGTCCTTCCAATTTTGGATGGGCTGATACCGGGTATGGGGCGGGTCCCCATAATTTTGATTGGCAAGAAGGTTATCGACCTTCGTTTCAAAATGTTGGACAGGGATCATTAAGCATCAACGAAGATAACAGTTGGGTATCCTCTTTGTTTGACTACACTCCTACAAGTAACATGATCCCTACGATGTACACGAACACCCCTAAAGACCCCCAAAATTACGATTATACCGGTGTTTCCAAATCGGAGGGAGAGGATCGGCTAAGTTTTATAACGGAACACAAACGGGGTTTGTAAGTTGCTGCTCTTAATCCTCCATTGGCATGGAAGGAATAGGCCCCAATGATTGAACCTCGCCTGCCAATGGAGGATCCTAATCCGCATTGTTCCTAATCCTCTGGTGGCAGGAAAGGATACACCGCTTACTAGAGGTGCACAAATCGGTTTTTTTGAAAAAACCGGTTCGGTTATTAACCGGACCGGTTTTTTTTATCCAGAAAAAAACCGGTTCGGTTAATAACCGGACCGGTTATTAACCGGTTTTTATTGCTGAAAACTCAAACCGGCCAAACCGGTTTGGACCGGTTTAAAAACCGGTTAGAACCGGTTATTAAACCGGTTTTTTATAACCGGTTTTTAATAACCGGTCTAACCGGTTAACCGGTTTTTTTTTTTTTTTTTTTTTTTTTTTTTTTTTTTTTTTTTTTTTTTTCTTTAGGGTTTAGGGTTTAGGGTTTCGTTGTTAGCATTCTTTGCTTGGAAGATTAAAAACACATAACTTTCATTTATAGCTTTTACATTAAAAATACAAACATTAAATCGTTATCGCATATTCGTAACTCAAAAATACAAACATTAAAGAATGCTTAGACACGATTACATTAACAAGTTGATGTTTGTTACTCATTTTCTTCGCTACCCGATCCCGAGCTATTCCTTAGGTAATCGTCGTACGCGGCTTCTTCATCGGTCATTGGTTGAATGTGTCCTTGATTGACCTCGTCTTCATACAAGGCCGCCTCATAGTCCATTTCCCCCTCGAGTGAGCGTTGATGTTGTGCCCTGTCTAAAGAGTCCAAGTAATCCTTGTAGCAAATCGACATCTCTACAGCTGCTGGAGTGAGTCGAGTCCTCCTAATCGATATAACCCTGCCAGAAACAGAAAAAGCAGACTCCGAAGCTACCGTGGAAGCTTGGACCGTTAGTAAATCTTTGGCCATGGCGGCGAGGATCGGAAACTCATCCTCCTTACCTCTCCACCAAGCCAGCAAATCAAGACTTCTAAATTCATCCGGAGTCATGTGTTTCACAAAGTTGGTACCACCATACCTTCCAAGTTCACTGCTTGGGGTGTTTACCCTTTGACGTTTACCGGCGTCTTCCCAAATCATGTAGTACATCCCCATTTCAAGGTCGGTTTGGGATTGGGATTGGGCAACAGCTCTTAACGAGTCATGAATTTGGGAAGACGACCCGTGTTTTGTAAGGTAAACATCATACATGTTTGCCAATGTGGTGTTGAAATCATTCTTTAAAGTTTGGCTATAATAGGGGTTTTGATCGTCGTTTAACCCTAGCTCATCACAAATTTTTTCTATTAAAGCTTCAACACCACCAACATTGATGCAAGGGTTTAACGCAGCCGCACAGGTCAAAACAGCGGGTAGTTGTTGAAAATATTTTATAAATTTTTCTTTCATTTTTGCACCCATATCAAAATAAGGTGCACCCCTACAATGAATTTCAGTCAACTTTGTGCACATGACAGCAATTTTTGGTAAAGCAATGGGGCTTGTTGGATAGTAAACCCCGGATAAACTAGTTGTGCAAGATTTAAAAATTTGAAGAACCTCCGTAACGATCTCAATCAATAACCAGTTTCTAGGATCGTACGGTGCACATTTACCCCTACTTGACATTATTTGATGAAACGCAACTAGTGATTCTTTTTGTTGGATGGCTTTCTCAAACATATCACAAGTCGAGTTCCATCTTGTTGGACAATCCCAATTGGGCCCCAACCATTGACAATTAGCTTCATCACAAAATTTTTTGTATCTTGAAAATGTTTTATTGTTGCTAAAAACATCTCGTAACATTCTTTTAAAATTGTTTCTTTGCGTTTCGATCACGTTTAACCCATCTTGCACGGCCAAGTTGATAATATGTGCAATGCATCGGCTATGAAAAAACGCTCCATCACAAATAGGTTTATACTTTAATTTTAAATGGCCAACCGCGGCCGTATTGTTGGACGCGTTATCAAACGATATTGAAAAGATTTTATCTTCAATCTTGTATTGTCGAATGACTTTATCCAAGAGTTTAAAAATATTTCTACCCGTGTGCGGGTAATCAAACAATTGAAACGCAACGGTTCGTTTCATCATTTGCCACGACCGGGGGTCAACCCAATGAGCCGTCACACAAATGTATGAGTCGGGCGAACCATTAGGTACCGACCACACATCCGTTGTTAAGTTCACACCAGTTTGTAAGTTTGAAAAGTATGAAATTAGTTCGGATTTAGCGTTTTTCCATGCTTTAAGCATATCTCTTCTAAGGGTCGAACGACTTACGTGTTGGTAGCGTGGTTGAACATACTTTTGCATCATCTCCGTGAATTGAGGGTTGTCGAAGTGGTTGAAAGGAAGTGATTGTTGAATCACAAAGTTGCCAAACTGTTGACGTACCGCTTCAAGGTCGTACGTAAACACCGTTCCTTGATTCGTCATCTCCGGCTGCGAACTACTTCCGGATTCGTCCTTCAAGACCTTGCAAGAGGGCCTTTCTACATGAGCTCTTAAACTGGAGTTTGCTTCTTTGTTATAAAACTTCAAACAATGTTTGCATCTAGCTTTTTGGGTTCCGTTAGACATTTCGCATAGGTCGAAATGTTGCCAAATATCTTGGTTTCGTTTCGTGGGGATGACCCGAACGACGGTTTCTCCCGTGTTCGAGGCACCCATGTTGACCGATGAAGCAGCACTTTGGGAGGCCATGATAATCGACTACGAATTAAGAGTGGTATACTCGAGTATGAAATAAACGACTACGAAAGAAGAGCGTTTGGAGTTATAATCGCGTATGAAATAAACGTTTAGAGCTTTTGGAGTTGTATAATCAAGTGTGATCTAACCAATACCCAACCTAAACTATATATAGATGTTTGTGGGGGTAAAAAAACCAAAAAAACGGCTAAAAAAACGGGCAAAAAAAAAAAAACGGCTATAAAGCCGTTTGGTAACGTTCGAAAACCGGTTTAACCGGTTAACCGGTTATTAAAAAACCGGTTAACCGGTTTTTTTATAACGGCTATAAACCGGTTATTTTAAAAACCGGTTAACCGGTTTTTTAATAACCGGTTATTAAAAAAAACCGGTTTTTTTAATAACCGGTTATAAAACCGGTTTTGGCTCCAAAAAGTATAACCGATACGTAAACCGGTTACCTTTTTTTTTTTACTTTCCCCATTTTCCTTTTTTTTAAATATACACCATTTCGAAAAAAAATTCAACGGAATAGTGGACCGGTTTAATATTTATTAATTTATTTTACCTTCAGGTTTAAATATTACATATTTTGGGTTTGGGTGTTAACTCTTTTAAGTTATTTTGTCATGAAATTATAAATTGAATATAAATGGGCTCATCGGGAACATCTACGCATTTTTGTAGAGATCATTTTTCAGTAAATAATAGTGTAGAGAGTATACTTTTGTATCATATTTAAATAAATAATAACTATATAATATTATTTTTCAGTAATGTAGAGATCATTTTAGAAAGATAATTAGGGAAAAGAAAAGCTATACAAAAATACAAAGTACCAAAGAAATTATTTTAAGAAATGTTATTGTGGTTTTGTGAATATTATTTTAGTATTGTTTGACTGTTATTTAAATTTCTATGTTGAATGACTTTTTTATTTAAATTTCAACTTATTTAAAATTTCTGTTATATTTTAGCAGTCTGCATACGTTAAAAAACAAACAGTCTTTTTCTTGCAGACTGCAGAGGTTTGGTCCACCTCTTCTGCTACAGAAGCATGCAGATGTGGTCCGCAGACTGCAGACATTTTACATCTTAAAAAACAAACAGTACCTAACTCCAGTGAGCATGAAAATACGATTGTATAAAGGGAATATAGAAAAAAAAAATTATAGAGATGTTCACGGATAAAAGAAAAAAAATTATAGATAATCATTGACTTGTGTTTTTACAAATAAATTGCTATTGCCATTGATTATGACACGGGCACAAGAAGCCAAGCCTTGAAGTTAACTTGACGACTTGGCGTGACACAAGCCAATCTTTTTACATATTTTTTCAAATTAAATTTTAAAATATTTGAATACATTAAGTTTTGAATATTCTTAAAACTTTGATTTTTGTAAATTTTTAAATACTTTAAAAAAATAAGTTTTTATATATTTATATAAGTTAAGTTTTAAGAAATGTAACTTTAAATATTTATAAATATAGGTTTTAATATCATTAAACTTTAAGTTTTAATAATTGTAAGTTTTAAAACCATATTTAAAAAGACGTGTAATAATTATAAGTTATTAAATATTTAAAGATAATTAAGTTTCTATAAGTTTAAGTTTCTTTAATATTTTTAAAAAAAATATTTTTTGTTTATTAGTATAAATTTTATTTTTTTAAACAAATAATATATTTTCACTTTTAATGATTTAAGGAAATATAATTTTCATTTACTTTTCAGGGCAAAAGATACAATACAATAATATCTTAACGTACAATAGGTACGCGAATCCTTTTTTTTACGAATCGATCCATTAAATTACATCCCAACATCTCAGAATCATCAATACATACCCAATTAATCATCGATTCACCAAAAAAACATATTTGGATCGTTAATCGATGAATTTTTTACTTTTTTTTTCACGAAACCCGTTTTATGAGCGTTTTAGGTTTGGTTAAGCGTTTTAGGTTTTCGACTGAGCGTTTTTTGAGTGTTTTAGTATTTTTGCCTTGTTTTTTGCATTTGAGAGTCTCGCGTACCTATCGTACGTTAATGCATTATTGTACAGTATCTCGACCCTATTTTTCACGCGCAAGAATCTATGTATACCTTTACTAACGTGACAGCTTATGCTTATATATTCAAATTAGTAAAATTTTCCATAAGGTTTGGTCATTTTGTCACTTTTATTTAAATTTTTTTTCTTCGATTGAACCCTTTAGGTTTCACGCGCCCGGCCAATTTCGTCCAAATCAATAACTCTGTCTATATTCCATCATTAAATGAATGGTACAACCTTCTTTTTATTTTATTTATTATTTTATTATTTTTTTAAACCATATACTCCTTAGATGTGTTTTCTCATTACAAATATATAAATAGTTTAAGGAAAGAGATACACAACCGATTTATAGATGTTCGTGTAAATGTTAAATAATAAATTATAATCCTCTCTCTTGTTGTTGATGAGGATTGTTTGCTTGGATGCATTAAATCCTTCTCCTAAAGGGACGTCATGCGGACGAGATGGATTGAGGGCACAACATATTTTGGATGCATTTTGTGGAGAGGGGTCGCCGATCGCTGTTGGGTTACTAAAGGCTACTACTGCGATGGTTAATTTATTTTTGGGGGGGAGATGTGATGTACATAGAAATATACATTTTTTCGGCATCAAATAATCTCTAAAAACTGCAATTTCTATCTAATAACGTAGCATAAAAGACTACTTATCATAATAAAACATAATTTCAGGTGAAACCAAGCCTCAAACGAAGAAACAAGCAAAAAGACAAAGAAAAACAGAAGAAAACACAAGAAACAAAGAAACACGCCCCCATGCTTCTGAAACAAGAAAAGACAAAATCTGGAAGCAAAAGCACGGGGCCGTGCTCATCATGCACGGGGCCGTGGACGGGAATGCAGAAAAGAAAAAAAGAATTGAGCACATGTCACTAAACAACAGGGGTCGTGCCTACTAACCACGGGGCCGTTGCCACCTCACACAAAAGACAAAACAAATCTGGCACATGTCATAAAAATACACGGGGCCGTGCTCATCATGCACGGGGCCGTGCCTCATCGTCCAGATTGCCTATAAATAGTGGCTCATGTTGCATTAATCAAGTGTGCCTTGAAAAGAGTTCTCTCCGGTTTTCACTTATAAAAACACACACTAACACTCACTTTGAAGATCTAGTGAAGAGTTTGAAGGCTTGGAGGTCATCACCACTAATCATCATCATCAACCATCATTACCATCATTAAGAAGAAGGATTCATCTATACTTGGTTAGATTGTTCTAAGTTTAATCATGTATTTGTTGTTATCAATCATCTTAATGTTCATCATTATGCTCATTATGAGCTAAACTCCTTTTACCATCTAAAATCTATGAAGAGGCTTTGTTTTACTTGATAATTAATCAAGACATGTGATGTAGTCTAGTAAAGTACATGGTTATATTACAATTATCTTTTGATGAGAAATGTTTCACCATCTTAAATCACTAAATCAAAGTTGGTGGTTGTCAATATCATTGGCAATCGTTCATGATCGATTCATGTTCTTGAAAGATATAAATACTTTGATACATTATCGAAACATGGATCCTTATATTGTACTTAGAAATGATGAGATATAAGTTATGGTGTATTTTTCTAAACCTTGGTAATCCGAAATGGCTTTGCTTAGGATATCAAATTAGTTAAAGAAACCATATGTTAACGGAATGTGTAATTATAACCTACATAAATCAACCAAGGGGAGGTTGTGTGATGAACTACAACCACCCGAAGTTGTTAGAATTGGTATTTGAGAAATCGAAGTCAATCCTAATCTTTCTACTTTACGAAACTACTTGTCAACTCAAATCGACATCATTGAGATGGTATGACATTAGGAAAGGGTGGACTTTAAAATGCGCATACCATCTCCTTAGTGCCGAAGATGCTCACTTAAGGTTTAAGGAGCCATCTATCATATATTGCTACGGCAAGTCTATCACATGTCTACATATTAATTATCAACGCTAAAAAATGTAGTGGATTCTTGATCTTAGATGGTAACCTTCGCATAATTGAACAACTCGTTTAGAATCTTTTGTCTCGGTCACCTATATACTATATATATAAGTATTTATATTTTATAAAAAGTTTAAAAATCAACCCCAAAATGATTAAAACCTCCGAATGAAGTAAAACAACGATTTATTATTAGAAACCTGTGTGTCCACGAATCGATACTTGGTTCTTACCATTACTATTCTACATATACGATAGGTACACTTGCCTATTTTGTGTGTTTTTAGTCTTTGTAGAAATCACTTTTATAAATTTAAAACATTTTCTTGTGCAAAAGCAAATCATTCCATCCTTTCATATTTTATACCACTAGCACGCACGCATCAAAGTTTTTGGCGCCGTTGCCGGGGATACACGGTACGATTTTTAGAACGATCCAAGTTTTAATTTAATCATTGTCTATAATTGTACAAATTTTTAACTTCTATTTTATCTTATCTTTAATTTTACTAAATATTAAACTATATAATTTTACGGCTAGCCTAATTTTTAACCTTTATTTACCTTACTTTTGAAATAGTTTAACTAACTTAGACATTAGTTTAGTATAAAATAGCTTAACTTATAGTTCTACCTAGACTAACTTTAACTAACTTTTACTTTAGTATAATTTTGATTTAGCCTCATGTATGTCCTCTACTTTTGAGCGTGAGCTTTTTCTCCAATTTCTGAACCGGAACGACTCTTTCGTCGACGAACTCGTAAACGGGCTACAGAAACCGCAGAAGCAATCAAAGACGAATCAGTAGACGCCACCACATCAGGAGAAAATCAAACCGGAGAAATGATGGCAGCCCAGAACAATGAGCCGAACATGAGCCAGTATGCTAAGCCGACTCTCGAAGGCTACGGCAACGGATTGGCTCCTCCGGAAATCACCGAAAATTTCGAAATCAAATCTAGTACCATTCATATGGTAGAAAATTCAGTTCAATTTCATGGTCTCCTTGAGGAAGACCCTCTTTCTCACATATCTCGATTTCTACGAATTTGCGGAACCTTTAAAATTCAAAACTGTTCAGAAGATCAAATCAAGATTAAACTCTTTCCTTTCTCTCTAAGGGGCCAAGCCCTAGAATGGATAGAATCTCTTTCCTCTGGTTCCATCACCACTTGGGATCAGATGATTGAACAGTTTCTCCTCAAATATTTTCAGCCCGATAAAACTGCCAAATATCGAGCCAGCATTACCGGATTCCGGACCGATGATAATGAATCGCTTCACGCAGCATGGGAAAGATACAAAAGTCTTCTAAGAAGGTGCCCACATCATGGACTGAGCGTATGGTTACAAGTCCAAACTTTCTTTGACGCACAATCCAGTCAAAACAAACAGGCCATCGACCAGATCGCTGGTGGAGACCTGGGATCCAAATCACCTAACGAAGCATTTGAAGTCCTGGAGAAGGCCGCAAAGAAGAGTTTCGCTTACAACCCACCAAGATCTACACCTACCCATAAGGGAATACACCACGTTGACTCCAACACTCTTGTCACAGCCCAGCTTGAAGCCCTTTCTAAAAAATTCGAACAGCTTCAAGCCGAACTATCAAAAACCAGACTTACCTGTGACACTTGTGGAGGAAGTCACAAGACGAGTGACTGTAAACAAGTCATTATGGCCATGGAAGAAGTTGATTTCATCGCTCGACAGAACAACGCTTTCAGCAATAACTACAATCCAGGATGGAGAAACCACCCGAATTTCAGCTGGAAAGATGGAGGTAACACTCAACCTTTATCCGGGTTTGAGAAAAGACCAATGAATCAACCCTTCCAACCTAAACCTCAATTTCAAGATCAAAGTTCTAATAGCCATCAAAACCCAAACTACTCGAAGATTGAAGAAATGTTAATCCAATTAATGACCAAAACAAATGAAGCCGAGAAGAAAGCAGACTCAAGAGCTGTTGATATCAGCGGAGTATTACTGAAGCATGAGGCCGATCTCAAAAGTCAACAAGCATCACTTCAGAACCTAGAAACCCAAATCGGGCTCGACAATTATCCGAAAGACCACCTAGCACTCTTCCAAGCAATACAATCACCAATCCGAATGCAACAGCTAACGCCGTTACACTCAGGAGTGGTACAACCACTGTTGTTTCATCAACTTTGAAGAAAAAGTCTCCTGATGAAACGCAGGAAAGGCTGACCCCAACAAGCACAGTACTGCCTAAGGAGCCAGTTCGAACCTATGTTCCACCTATTCCATTCCCTGGAAGACTGAAGCAGGAACGATTGGAAGCCTAGTATGGGAAGTTTCTAGAACTCTTTAAGCAACTCCATATCAACATCCCTTTTGTCGAAGCTATCGCTCAAATGCCTAAATACGCCAAGTTTCTCAAAGAAGTACTGACCAACAAGAGGAAGCTGGAGGAGCTCTCGCATGTCACCTTGAGTGAAGAATGTTCAGCTTTTCTCCAAAGCAAGCTACCAACAAAAATGACCGATCCAGGGAGCTTTACTATCCCTTGTCTCATAGGAAATTTATCTGTTAGCAATGCCCTAGCTGACCTAGGAGCTAGTATTAATTTAATGCCTTATGCAGTTTTTTGCAAAACTAGGGATAGGAGAACCAAAACCCACCCGCATGAGCATTCAGTTAGCTGACCGATCCATTAAATATCCTCGGGGCATTGTTGAAAACATGCTTGTCAAAATTGACAAGTTCGTTTTCCCAGTAGATTTTGTGATTCTAGACATGGAGGAAGACAAAAGCGTACCTCTAATTTTAGGAAGACCCTTTTTAGCCACTGCAAAGGCTATCATTGATGTTTGCACCGGCAAACTCACTCTTAGGTTCAATGACGAGGCAATCACTTTTGATATAGGAAAATCTATGCAATATCCGCAACAACACGATGACACTTTATACTGTGTTGACATCATAGATTCCATCGTAAGTTGCTATATGCGAGATTCCTCCATCAATACTCCCCTAGAAACACAAGTCTTAGACAAAACACTAAACAAACCCATTTTAGAAAATGAAAATTTCAATAACAACTACCACGAAGAATCAGAAACGATATACGAAGTCATTGAAAACAATGAAAAATCAAAAACATCAATCGAAGAACCACCAGCCTTGGAATTAAAAGAACTACCAAAACATCTCGAATATGCCTTTCTAGAGAAAGATTCTCAACTCCCAGTAATTATTTCATCTCACCTTTCTAAAGAAGAGAAAGACGAACTCCTTAAGGTTCTCAAAAACCATAAGAAGGCTATCGCATGGAAGATCATGGTTATCAAAGGCATTAGTCCCTCCTTTTGTACTCACAAAATCCTCATGGAAGAAGAATACAAACCCGTGGTCCAACATCAAAGACGTCTCAAACCCAACATGCAAGATGTGGTGAAGAAGGAAGTAATCAAACGGCTTGACGCCAGATTAATCTACCCGATCTCATATTCACCTTGGGTAAGTCCCGTTCAAGTAGTACCCAAGAAGGGAGGAATGACAGTCGTAATGAACGAAAAGGATGAACTAATACCAATGAGGACCATCACAGGCTGGCGAGTTTGCATCGATTACCGGAAGCTTAATGATGCCACAAGAAAAGATCATTTTCCACTTCCTTTCATAGATCAAATGCTCGAACGATTATCTGGAAAAATGTTCTACTGTTTTCTTGATGGATTTTCCGGATACTTTCAGATTCCCATTTCCCCTGAAGACCAGGAGAAAACTACTTTTACATGTCTATACGGAACCTTCGCCTACCGAAGAATGCCATTTGGATTATGTAATGCTCCAGCCACCTTCCAACGCTGCATGGTGGCCATCTTTCATGAAATGATCGAAAACTCTATGGAAGTTTTCATGGACGATTTCTCAGTCTTTGGAGACTCCTTCGATCATTGTCTGAAAAACCTAGACAAAATGCTATCTAGGTGTGAAGAAGTAAATCTAGTGCTTAACTGGGAAAAATGCCACTTTATGGTAAAGGAAGGCATTGTCCTAGGTCACAAGATTTCTCAAAACGGACTAGAAGTCGATAGGGCCAAAATAGAAACCATATCCAAACTCCCACCACCGACTTCAGTCAAAGCAATTAGAAGTTTTCTAGGTCACTCCGGTTTCTACAGCCGCTTTATAAAAGACTTTTCAAAAATTTCAAGACCTATGACCAAACTTCTAGAGAAAGACGCACCATTCGTCTTCTCTGAGGAATGTGTTGAGTCATTCAATACACTGAAAGACAAGCTTGTCAACGCACCAATCATGACCACACCCGACTGGACCCTTCCATTTGAAATCATGTGCGATGCAAGTGACTTTGCAGTTGGAGCCGTACTCGGACAACGCAAAGAAAGACACTTTCACCCAATCTACTACGCCAGTAAAACTCTTAACGATGCACAAGAAAATTATACCACAACTGAAAAAGAATTACTAGCCGTAGTATTTGCCTTTGAAAAAATTAGATCCTACTTAGTTCTTTCCAAAACCATAGTTTACACCGATCATGCCTCAATACGATACCTATTCAACAAGCAAGATGCCAAACCTAGACTCATCCGATGGATCCTACTACTCCAAGAATTCGACATCGAAGTTAAAGACAAGAAGGGAGCAGAAAATGTAGCCGCAGGCCATCTTTCACATTTAGAATGTCCAACTTCCAAAGAACTCCACATGGAAATTATCAATGATAATTTCCCACATGAAGTTCTCATGCACATTCAAGAAGTGATAGAAGAAGAAGACGAAAGTCCTTGGTATGCCGACTTTGCTAATTACTTAGCTTGTAGGATCCTCAGAAAAGGACTTACCCACCAACAACGGAATAAATTTTTCTCCGACCTTAAGTTTTACTTTTGGGAAGATCCATATGTGTTCAGGATAGGTGCGGATCAAGTCATTCGTAGGTGCGTAGCAGGCAAGGAGGCCTTAGACATTCTCAAACACTGCCATGAAGTACCAACAGGCGGACACCACGGTACTGCCACCACGGTCAGGAAAGTGTTTGACGAAGGATTTTTCTGGCCAACTATATACAAAGATACACATGCTTTGATCCAAGCATGCGATGCTTGTAAAAGAGCCGGGAACATCTCATCGAAAAATGAGATTGCTCAAAAAGGCATTCAAATTTGTGAAATCTTTGATGTATGGGGGATAGATTTCATAGGGCCATTTCCAAACTCATTCGGAAATAAATACATCCTTGTAGCAGTCGACTACGTGTCTAAATGGGTGAGGCACAAGCTCTTCCCACCAACGATGCTCGAGTAGTCGTACGATTTCTGAAAAAGTTATTCTCAAGATTCGGTACTCCAAAAGCCCTCGTCAGCGACAGAGGTACTCACTTTTGTAACACCCTGATGGACAAGGTCTTAGCACGATATGGGGTTCGCCACCGACTAGCAACACCATATCACCCACAGACCAGTGGGCAGGTGGAGGTCTCAAACCGAGGAATTAAGAGAATTTTGGAAAGAAGTGTGGGGATGAATCGCAAAAATTGGGCAGAAAAGTTAGATGACGCATTGTGGGCCCTCAGGACGGCCTGCAAAACTCCCATAGGAATGACAACCTTCAAGCTCGTTTACGGGAAGGCATGTCATCTACTAGTAGAATTAAAACACAAAGCTAATGGGCTCTCAGAGCAGTGAATTGTGATCTAACGCCCGCCGGAGCAAACCGGGATGATCAAATTCGTGAGCTCGAGGAACTGAGAGCGATGGCCTATGAAAATTCTTGGTCCTACAAAGAAAAGACTAAACGAATACACGACGCTCATTTAAGAGGAAACAAGAAATTTCATGTCGGATATCGTGTACTTTTATACAATACTCGTTTACGTCTTTTCCCAGGAAAACTGAAATCCCGATGGACAGGTCCATACTTAGTTGAAACAGTTTTTGACTATGGAACCATCGAAATTTTAAGTTTGTAACATCCCGAAATTTCCAAAATGATATTAATTATATTACATAATAATAGAGGGAAAGTTTACTCGGGTTATCGGGAAATAAATAAATAGAGTAGCAGTTGGTATGGGTCGGGCTAGTGTTGGGTAATGGATATGGGTTATGGACCTGGGTTATGAAAGAAGGAAGGAGAGATCCCTAAATATAAATACCATTAATCACCATTTAATCCTCATTCTCACATATTCCATACACCACCAAAACACACACAACCCGAACCAAGATCCGAAGGCGAAAACCCGAGCTTGTTGGTGCTGGAACGTCATTACGGACCAAAACAACATCAAGGCTTAACCGGGTTCGTAGTTCGACTCGTTCAAGTTACGTTTATAGTTAGAAATCGTTCGTATAGGTTCGGTTTGATTTGAGAAATGATAGATCTGAGTTTGTATGGTAAAAACGAATCCAACAAAGCTAATCTTACTGAAAATGGTTATGATTTGATGGGTTAATCGATTGATAAAAAGAACCCGTAACCTATATGCCTAAATCGCACCCTTTAAACATCGATGTTAGGTCGATTTGATGGTTGGGGTTTGTAGGCGCTGGTCAGACGATCCCGTGGGTACCTAAATCGAGATATTTGGTTAAGAAACGAAGGTGATTAAGGGATTTAAGAACGAACAGTAGCTGCAGACGACAACTTCTCCTGCAAGCCAAGTTCGCCTGATGAACTTCGCCTGCAAGCTAAGTTCGCCTGATGACAACTTCGCCTAAAGCCAAGTTCGCCTGATGACAACTTCGCCTGCAAGCTAAGTTCGCTTAAGGTTGAACTTTGCCTGCAAGCTAAGTTCGCCTGATGACAACTTCGCCTAAAGCCAAGTTCGCCTGATGACAACTTCGCCTAAAGCCAAGTTCGCCTGATGACAACTTCGCCTAAAGCTAAGTTCGCCTAAGGTTTAACTTCGCCTAAAGCTAAGTTCGCCTAAGGTTTAACTTCGCCTAAAGTCAAGTTCGATTAGAGAATAGATTAAAACGATAAGTAAAAGTAAGCTAATACTAGGCCACCAGATTAGATCAGACGAGTATTGATACGTGTAACTTATACAGTCAGCCGAGCTCAATTAAAGAAGGGATTTACAACTATCAGAGGAAGAAGCAGAGTTCAGGTGAGTTTCTAGCCCCATTCCTTGTTATGTTTTCGGGGCTGTGTGCATACTCGATGTGTTGTTAATACATTTATCCTAAGTGATAAGTGTATGCCATATGTGATATATGTGATGGATATGAATGATTGCTTGTCGGTACGCGAACGATCTTCGGATATTGCGCGTACTGTCAGGTTAAAAATAAAGGTACGAATATTATATATCGAGGATGTATGAATATTACAAATGAATACTTGTCGGGGCGTGAACGATCTTCGGATATTGCACGTAACGACAAGGGGTATGGTTGTTAAATGAAGGATGTAAAGAACGCCTAGAATGTTTTTATGCTATGATGTAATTATTGTATATGTGAAGTATGTGTATACAGGTACACGAATGGTATGTGAGTTCTACGTTCGACATAGTAAGTTAGGATGGCAAATCCCTCTAACTTCTGTTGGACATAGACTTGGCAGGTGATGGCGTAGTTAAGGACCGCGTGCCTTATACGTGATGTAGATGATAGATGTAAACGTAGATAGAGATGGTAGGCCTTATACGTGTTATAGGAGATAGACGCCAACGTAGATAAGGACGGCGGACCTTATACGTAACGTAGATAAGGACTGCGGACCTTATACGTAATGTAGATAGGCGTCAGCAGAGGAAAGGACTGCGGACCTTATACGTGCTTTAGCATGGGGGAGGACTGCGGACCTCGTACGTGCTATGAATTAGGTCGCAACATAGGGAAGGATCGTGGACCTTGTACGTGTTGTGGATGTATGATGGTATAGGGAAGGATCGCGGACCTTGTACGTACCACGAATGGTGAACATAGGTAAGGACTGCGGACCTTTTACGTGTTCACGATCGTGAGTACAGGTATAGACGGCGGACTATGAACGTACTCTCGGTAGACTGAGGTTAGTGATTGTAGATATGTATGTATGTATGGTAGCAAGTATGTATGTAGAACAGAAGGGTAACTAGTGAAGTATGGATATGTATCTTCGGATATGTATGTATGTGTTGTATTGTATGGCGTACGATTAACTAGAACTCACTCAGCGTAGCTGACTTTTAGTATGCACGCAGGTGAGTAGGATGAGACAGCTCGCTTGAGGAGACACGTGGCACTGAATAAGAGGCTGGCATCGGAAGACTCAAGACGTTTAAGTTAATGTTCGTTAATTTTGAAAGACAAAATGATGTTTTAAGACAAGACGTGTTTTGTTACGAAATGTTTTATGAAAGCTTTTATATTCCGCAAATGTTTTAATTAACTCTGGTTTATAAGAATTGTGTTTATGAGTAAATCCGACGCTAAAGTAGGGCTACCGGTGCCGGGTCCTTACAAAGTTCAAACGGCCAAAAGTTCCAACTCAATGGACATCGATTAAAACCATACATCGACGGTCCACTTAAAGAAGTTTTGGAGGTACTAACCCTCCAAACTTTTTAAATAAGACTTTATGGAAACAAGGTCTGGCCAAGACCTTTGCAAAAATAGGCCTTGTAAATATACTTAAAAAAATTCAGAAAAAACCACGGGGGTGTGCTCCTTAAAGCACGGTCCTGTGCCTAAAATTGCGGGCCGGCATCTACGCTGCAAAAATCTCAGTCAGACTGGTTTGTAACAGAATTGTCAGAGCAAAAACACGGGGGCGTGCTTCTAAAAACACGGGGGCGTGCTTATAAAAGCACGGTACCGTGCTCCTTAAAAATTGTCAGAGCAAAAACACGGGGGCGTGCTTCTAAAAGCACGGTACCGTGCTCGGTCTCCTGTTTGGTTATAAAAGACACCTTGTGTCATTGCATTTCTTGCAACAAACCAAAACCAAAACCAAAAACCTCTGATGATTCAGCATGCCAACTGAAATGAGTGATGCAATTCCCGTTTCCCGACATCCGAGAAACGATGCCCGCCATGTTTCCAAAACCGAGCTTCTCTTGAAACTTCAAGAACTCGTGAGAGAACTCACCGAAATGAATGTCCTCGCAGAGATGCGTCTCATGCAACTCACCGAATCGGTGGAAAACATGAAAATGGAACTCCGAGACATTAACGAACAACTCCAGTTTCAAGTTCTTGGTTTCACGTATTTTTCACCACCAGGACCATTCGGAGGAGGAGCACCTTTCGGAGAGCTCTAGGAAACTTAATTTTATGTTTTTATATGTTAAAAAAGTGCATTAAGCACAATGTGTTAGGACTTCGGGCTTAACCCGATTATTTTCTTTTCTTAGGAAACCCGGGCTTATCCCCTAACTGTTCTAGGATCTTTATTCAATGAAAAGTAATTTTTAGATGACCAAACTTCCAAATTATTACAATAAACATCACTCTAAAAATTCAGGATCATGAATCATGTTGAAAATTAAAAGAAAAATCACTGTGACAAAAAGCACGGGCCGTGCTTCCCTAAGCACGGGGCCGTGGTCACCCAGAATCTTCAGCATGATACGCGCTGACTCCGTACAATTCTCTGAATCAGAAACATTTATTCTTCTAGCAGCACGGGGCCGTGCTTCCAAGAACACTGTGACGTGTTCAACTTTCCAGTCTCTATATAATGCATGCATAAATTCACTATTCCATTCACACCAAACAAAAACTACCTAAATGGAAGGAAAACGGGTTGAATGGAAACCAGTGAAGAAAAGGAAACAACATGCATCTTCATTCCCTGAGAAACAAATCATGAGGCTCCAATGCATCGTAAGAGACCAAGTTGAGAGCAACATGCAAACCGAGGCTCGAGTGGTCGAGCTGATTAACAAAGTTGACCTGCTCAGGTTCGAGAACTTCCATGTTGTGGATGGCCACCACAAAGATGTGACTTCCAAACTTAACTTTCTCAACCGAGAACTCGTCACGCTCAACAAAAAGCTTGACGAACTTTTGGAAGCCAAACGAGCACCACCACACATCCAGGACTTGTTCGGGGGTGGTAGCCGTTGAACTTCCGACTTCGTTTCGTGTTGTTTTATGCTAGTACTATGTGTTAGGACCTGAGAATTGTTGTTGTACTTTTCGTTTCATCTATCTTTAATTATGTCTTTAATTTTATGTTTTAATGAAATTTAGGATTTTTAATTACCATGTTAAAATAACCAGAAAATAAATAAAAACCAGTTAAAAACGAACCAAGCTCGACAAATAAATTAAACAAAACAGTACTGTCTGCACTTAGCAGCACGTTACCGTGCTTCCTACTGCACGGGGCCGTGTTTTTGATCAAACAGCAGTTACGAGTTTTACCTTTAATAAAATTACTTTCTCACACATCCAACCCTAATTTCACTGCGTTCTGAATAAAAAAAACCGCCGACCCTCCACCATTTTACGAATTTCTTCATCTAATCTTCGATTCTAAACCTAAGGTATGTTAATTTAACAATTGCATTACTCAGATTCGTCATTCTAGGTTTAGATTAACCCTAAAGTTGTTCAAATCGACCGAATCGGGTCAAGCCCCGAAAAGGGTATGGGTTATTATGATTGATTATGATGAATAGATTGTAGATTGTTTGATGGTTTGGGATTAATTGATAGAAACAATTCGGGTTTTGGGTATTAGAATAAATACTCGACAAACCATTAAACCCAATTGATGTAACCGGTTAGAAACGAAGGTTCGAGTCTAAGTAATTTAGAAATCGGTATTAGAAACACGAGCCATGCCCAAAAATAACACGAGTCGTGGTCAACAAAAAGTCAAACTTCAAATAAAACTGAACCAGAAGCAGCAGCACGGGGTCGTGCTTCTAAAAGCACGCCACCGTGCTTTGCTCTCTATTTCAGAATTTTTATGAATTTGGACTAATTTTAGTTTAAATTGCAGATGGCCGAGTATGGGGAAGAAATTCACGCATTTTTAGTCTTCACCGGACATGATGAAAGAGATAGGCAAGCCAATGCAAGACTAAGTTGCTTGAACAAACGAATCCCTAAACCAAATTTCTATGCTTTCCATAATACACTACGCCTAGTCAATCAGTGGAAGCGATACAACAGGTTTGTGACGGAGCCATGGAAGAGGGTTTTTGAGCAAACAGGAGAGGCCGTGACAAAGGAATTCTTAGCATCCTTTAATATAAAGAATAATTCAGATATGTGTGATGAAGATGCAATTGAATTCAGGTGTGGAGGTGTATGGCGCAGAACGTCTTTCACCCAACTCGGGATTGATATGGGAATTTACACAAAAGAAGAAACAGAACAATTAATCTGGGCCCGCGCAAGGGTAGCGTTTGAGAAGGAAGACAATAGCTGGTATGGAGATACACACAACACGAGCATGGGAATTGTTGGGTTTCGAGGATGAAACAAACCACATCAACACATCGAAAAGCACATCCTTACGAGATCCACTGATGAAATATATTCACCAGCTACTAAGCAAGACGCTAACAGCACGCGGCAGAAATAAAGGTGTGGTGAATTTACGAGATCTGTGGGCACTTTACTGCATAAGGAATGAAATTGATTGCAACATTACTTATCTCTCCTGTCAACTTTTCAGAACTAATGCAACAACTGGAGATCCTAGGACTCCACTCGTCGGTGGCGCATGGATCTACAAGCTTTACAAAGCTTATGATGTAGATGTGGAAGGGACCGAAAATCCGAAACCTATTGCTCTTGACCTCAACCTCTGTTACAGGTTGCAGATAGCCCAAATCCTTAGTGTAGAACCAGAAATTTGGAGGTTCGTGAACAGCCGCGGTCACATTTGGGACCCGAAAAGCCAGTCAGATATGATTATGGAAGACGAACGGAGAAAAATAAGAGAAGTTGAATACAAACGAACAAGGATCCGCGTGACCTGGACACAGGTAACTGATGACTGACGGCACATGTAGTTGGGCATGGGCACGGACATGGGTTGGTGTTACTTTATGAACTTATTGTTATTTGTGTTTGAACAATTTACTTTTCGTCGTACTTGTTTATTTGTGTTTGTGTTGGTTTGGATACTACTATGGCCATGAGTGCCAAAGACATTTTATTAGGTACTAACTTAGCCCGATAGGGCAAGGGATGGATGATTCCATACCCAATTTTCAGTAGTTATGCTTGGTTGTTTGTGGATGTTTGCAGTTTTATATTATACAGGTACAAAAACAGGAAAACAGACGAAAAACAGGGGACGCTCTGTTGAAATTTCGTTAACCCGTAGGGAAGTAACTCTCCATTTTACCCATAATACTCAATTAAAATTTTTATATTTCCATGAATCTTATCACATTGAGGACAATGTGAGATTCAAGTGTGGGGAGGAGAATTACTTGACCAATTGTTTGCCCAACTAATTATAAAAAAATTCTCTAAAACAAATATTTTTGCAGCAGACAAAGATTATTCTAAACCTAAAAAGAATTCCAAAAAATTTTTTTGCAAATAACCAATCATTTAAAAGTGAAAAAGTAAGTAAAAGTTTTGTAATATTGAGAATAAATTTATGCAAAATATGGCGTTAATGCCCAATTCCTCCGTTACTGTGAGACAAACCTCATGCCATATAAATATTTTTTCGGAAGCTTTGAGTGAGTCATATGTTTCGCGTGATTTAGAACTTGTCCCAATTATTCATTTCAAGACCACACGAAGCGTTGTATAAAGAAGAAGGTAATAGTGACACAAACCCATTACCAAAACCACAAAACCCAAAAACCCGATCACCCTATCCATTTCCACCGGTAAAATACAACACTGGTCTTTTACTGGCAGACCCTAAAGAACTGGAAATGCATTCTTTCGATTTCAATTTCCTTTGCTGCATACACATCACAAAACCTAGGTTGCCTCCAGAACTTAGGGAGATAATCTTTCTCTTTAGCAATGAGGTGAGGAAAAAGTGGCGCCAAAATGAACAAAGGCCACCATTCTGTGGAATTTCCAAAAACGCAATGAAGAGAAGAGCAAAAAGATATGAACGATGCTTAGGTTGCGGAAACTGGTCCCACGAAGGAAGATGTAGAAAAAGACAAACTCAGTCTCAGCATGAATATACCGAACTAATGAGGGTGGGGGCTATTAGGCTCAAAGCCGTACGATCCATTAGAGTTGGAAGTTATATTCAGAACATGATTGATGAATAATTGATCCACATCCTCGATAAAACTGGTCTTGACGATCTGACCTTAAAAGAGTCATTAGGCATCTAAAAAAAGAGCTAACCAATGAAGACATCTCAAACTCCCGAAGAATAGTAGAAGATGTATTTACCATTAACCCTTAAACCACCACAAAATACCAATACCTACTCACACTAAACCAAAACCCCTTTTTACCTTCTGATCTATGCGACCCTTCAAAAGGTGGAGATTTGAACTTGTTACAAGCTTATTTATCACAGGTTGCATTTTGGCTAAGAGTGTTCACATACCTACATCACAGGTATAATCAGATATAAAACCGAGTGTGAGTGAATACTGTGAGAACGTGACGTTTTGCATACATGGAAACTCATAAAAACAGAAGTTTTCTCTTTTATCACTAACATAAAGATGGGTTATTTTGTTTCATCTTCTTGGAGCTCACTTAAGGAATAGCTATAATCTAAATTTGCTGTTTTTAGAGAACATTTATAAGACGATTGCTTGAGGACAAGCAATGTTCAAGTGTGGGGATGTTTGATGTACATAGAAATATACATCTTTTCGGCATCAAATAATATCTAAAAACTGCAATTTCTATCTAATAACATAGCATAAAAGACTACTTATCATAATAAAACATAATTTCAGGTGAAACCAAGCCTCAAACGAAGAAACAAGCAAAAAGACGAAGAAAAACAGAAGAAAACACAAGAAAACAAAGAAACACGCCCCCATGCTTCTGAAACAAGAAAAGACAAAATCTGGAAGCAAAAGCACGGGCCGTGCTCATCATGCACGGGGCCGTGGACGGGAATGCAGAAAAGAAAAAAAAGAATTGAGCACATGTCACTAAACAACACGGGGTCGTGCCTACTAACCACGGGGCCGTTGCCACCTCACACAAAAGACAAAACAAATCTGGCACATGTCATAAAAATACACGGGGCCGTACTCATCATGCACGGGGCCGTGCCTCATCGTCCAGATTGCCTATAAATAGTGGCTCATGTTGCATTCATCAAGTGTGCCTTGAAAAGAGTTCTCTCCGGTTTTCACTTATAAAAACACACACTAACACTCACTTTGAAGATCTAGTGAAGAGTTTGAAGGCTTGGAGGTCATCACCACTAATCATCATCATCATCAACCATCATTACCATCATTAAGAAGAAGGATTCATCTATACTTGGTTAGATTGTTCTAAGTTTAATCATGTATTTGTTGTTATCAATCATCTTAATGTTCATCATTATGCTCATTATGAGCTAAACTCCTTTTACCATCTAAAATCTATGAAGAGGCTTTGTTTTACTTGATAATTAATCAATACATGTGATGTAATCTAGTAAAGTACATGGTTATATTACAATTATCTTTTGATGAGAAATGTTTCACCATCTTAAATCACTAAATCAAAGTTGGTGGTTGTCAATATCATTGGCAATCGTTCATGATCGATTCATGTTCTTGAAAGATAGAAATACTTTGATACATTATCGAAACATGGATCCTTATATTGTACTTAGAAATGATGAGATATAAGTTATGGTGTATTTTTCTAAACCTTGGTAATCCAAAATGGCTTTGCTTAGGATATCAAATTAGTTAAAGAATCCATATGTTAACGGAATGTGTAATTATAACCTACAAAAATCAACCAAGGGGAGGTTGTGTGATGAACTACAACCACCCGAAGTTGTTAGAATTGGTATTTGAGAAATCGAAGTCAATCCTAATCTTTCTACTTTACGAAACTACTTGTCAACTCAAATCAACATCATTGAGATGGTATGACATTAGGAAAGGGTGGACTTTAAAATGCGCATACCATCTCCTTAGTGCCGAAGATGCTCACTTAAGGCTTTGTTTTACTTGATAATTAATCAATACATGTGATGTAGTCTAGTAAAGTACATGGTTATATTACAATTATCTTTTGATGAGAAATGTTTCACCATCTTAAATCACTAAATCAAAGTTGGTGGTTGTCAATATCATTGGCAATCGTTCATGGTCGATTCATGTTCTTGAAAGATAGAAATACTTTGATACATTATTGAAACATGGATCCTTATATTGTACTTAGAAATGATGAGATATAAGTTATGGTGTATTTTTCTAAACCTTGGTAATCCGAAATGGCTTTGCTTAGGATATCAAATTAGTTAAAGAATCCATATGTTAACGGAATGTGTAATTATAACCTACAAAAATCAACCAAGGGGAGGTTGTGTGATGAACTACAACCACCCGAAGTTGTTAGAATTGGTATTTGAGAAATCGAAGTCAATCCTAATCTTTCTACTATACGAAACTACTTGTCAACTCAAATCGACATCATTGAGATGGTATGACATTAGGAAAGGGTGGACTTTAAAATGCGCATACCATCTCCTTAGTGCCGAAGATGCTCACTTAAGGTTTAAGGAGCCATCTATCATATATTGCTACGGCAAGTCTATCACATGTCTACATATTAATTATCAACGCTAAAAAATGGAGTGGATTCTTGATCTTAGATGGTAACCTTCGCATAATTGAACAACTCGTTTAGAATCTTTTGTCTCGGTCACCTATATACTATATATATAAGTATTTATATTTTATAAAAAGTTTAAAAATCAACCCCAAAATGATTAAAACCTCCGAATGAAGTAAAACAACGATTTATTATTAGAAACCTGTGTGTCCACGGATCGATACTTGGTTCTTACCATTACTATTCTACATATACGATAGGTACACTTGCCTATTTTGTGTGTTTTTAGTCTTTGTAGAAATCACTTTTATAAATTTAAAACACGATCTTGTGCAAAAGCAAATCATTCCATCCTTTCATATTTTATACCACTAGCACGCACGCATCAAGATGCCTAAGGGTTTTGGCAGAGTTCATTGCGTCGGCTCCTCTCACACCGTTGCTCAAACCGGACAATGGGATTAGACCCATTGTCGTATGTGCCATTTGGAGAAGGTTGATCTCTAAGGTGGCTATGAGGGGTGTTGGGAAAGACATTACTAAATACTTGTGCGACTTTCAGTTTGGGGTGGGAGTCCCTAGTGGTGCAGAGGCTGTTCTTCATAGCGCGAACAAGTTTTTAAGTAAGTTCCATTCTGATTGGTCATTGGCTATGCTTACTATTGATTTTTGTAATGCCTTCAACTTGGTGGATAGGACTGCCCTTCTGAATGAGGTTTGGGCTCGATGCCCATCTATTTCCTTATGGGTGAACTTTTTACATGGGCAACCGGCCATGCTATATGTGGGGGATGGCCACATTTTGTCCACCATTTGGGTTCAGCAGGGGGACCCTTTGGGAACTCTTCTTTTCGCCTTAGTTCTGCACCCACTTATTCATCTAGTCCAGAGTTCCTGTAAGCTTCTCTTTCATGCTTGGTACCTAGATGATGGTATAATTATTGGGGACTCTAATAAGGTTTCTAAAGCTTTAGATATTATCAGGTCGGAGGGTCCCCTCCTCGGCCTTGAACTTAATATTAAGAAAACCGAAGTATTTTGGCCGTCGTGCAATGGGGTTAAGGTGCAGGAGGGGGTGTTTCCCTGTGAGATTGAAAGACCGGTGCTAGGTGTGAAACTCCTCGGGGGAGCCGTTAGCCGGGATGCCGGGTTCATCAGTGAACTTGCTATGAAAAGGGCTTCGCGAGCTGTGGAGTTGATGAGCTATCTCTCGCATTTGCGGGACCCTCAATGCGAGCTCCTTTTGCTCCGCTCATGTATGGGAGTTGGAAATTTGTTGTTTGGTCTCAGAACATGCCAACCTGTGTATGTAGGGGAAGCAGTTTCTGTGTTTGACAATGGCCTTCGGGGGGCGATTGAGGACATCGTGGTTTGTGGTGGTCCCTTCTTTGGAGATTTTCAATGGAGGTTGGCATCACTTCCGACTCGTTTTGGAGGTTTGGGTTTATGTTCAGCTTCAGACGTTTCTACTTATGCGTTTGTGGCCTCGAGGGCGCAATCTTGGGAATTGCAAGACCACATTCTTCGAGGTTGTCACACCCCGACCAAAGGCGGCGGAACATGCCGGGGTGCAACGTGATTGGACAAATACACAAGACACTATTTAAAGTGACAATATTTATTCAACTCATTTTATTTCAACAAATCAATAAACAACACATCTCGTCCACACAAACAAGTTAAATACAAGTAGCAATTATATTGTTCGTTTTACTAATATCCTAATGGTCTTGATAACGTTTTCATCAAGTCCTCGAGTCAAGAAAAGTCAAACCTGTAACATTTCATAAAATAAAGTTTGTCAACACAAAGGTTGGTGAGCAATTCATAAGTTTGAGCATATAAGTATATAGTAATAAAAAGCCACAAAACTTGTATACGAAACAATAAATAAAAGCAACAACTTGGATAAATTGACAATCGCTAATAGAATTACGTTAGCGCCACTTAGCTACAAGGGGTTGCCAAGTAGTCTAGGATTTAATAGAATATCGTTAATTGCATTACGTTAACGACACCTTGCTACAAGGGGATGCCAAGTAGTCTAGGATTTATAGATTCCACCAACCGAAAGCGATAAACACATATACATATAGCATAGAACACCAAATCGAGCAATTATTCAAGTAAAGTATACAACAATGTTTGTGGGTTTAAAGATTCAAGTAATTGAAGCATTTAGTTTGATAAGTATGAAATGTCACCCTAAAACGAAAGATGGAAAAATGGGTATGAAAGTACTCACCTCGATTGATGAACCGAGAAATAAATAGATAAATAAATGAAGCTCGAACGGTAAACGAATAGATCCGACTTGAAACGATAAACACCTTAGCTAAAATAAATAATGTAATATATATTAATGAACTTGAAACCATAATGAAACTATATTGAAAATTAAACGATGAGGTTTGGTTGTTAATCGGGTTACCGGTTAGTTTGTTAATGATTAGAGACTCGTACTTAATTAATAATTAGAATAAAAATAATATTATTTTATTGGGACTTTTTAAATAACTAAACCAATATCAAAATAGAAACAAGACGAGCTTAATTTAAGAGTTCGGTTTTATAAAAATGAATAGATAATAAAGTTTATAATAATATTATTAATGATAAGATAGTAATGATAATAATAATTCTAAAGATATGTTATATATATATATACTTATATATATATAGATATATAAGATAATAATAATAACAATAACTAATTCTAATAATATTAATATAGTATAATAATTATAACAATAATTATTATTAATAATACTAATATTAATAGTTATAGAATAAAATCTTGGGATTAAATTTTAAGGTGTTGTTGATAAAAATAGTATTAATAATAATAAGTAATATTTATAGTAATTAATGATACCATACTCGATGTTGGTTCGATTTCTAAACGAGTTCGCAAAATAACTATATTAACATTATTGCTAGTAATTAATGATAAAATATGATTTTTAATAGATAATAATATGACTTTTAATAATATTAATAACCACTTTAATATTTATAATAATGATAATAATAATAAAATTAAAAATGAATACCATATATTAGTAAATTTTAACATAATAATACTAATAACAATTTTTATGTAATAATATTTAGTACTAATAATAACTGAAATTTGTAAAGTATAAAAATTAAACCAAAACCGGTTTAGGATTAGACTCGAACCCGGTTGTTCATCTTTTCCCCAAAACAAAACAATTCAATACCCATCCAACTCGTTTCAAATAATATAACCGAAAGATAAAACCGATTATTAATGATTTAAATCTAATAATTGATATACGAAAATTAATAACACCAAGATCCAAATTAGTTTACCTATTAGTCGTTCACGGGTCGTCAGAGAAAGGTTGTCGGAGACGTGCCGGAAAGACGAACCAAAAATATATATGTGTAATATATATTTTCAAAATACCCCCCCTTAAGTTTCAATAAAGTTTAAATACGAGTTTAAAGGTTTCCAAAGTTTATAACGAGTTTATGAAAATCCGTTTGAACCCCTTATGTTTTTCTTAACAACACTAAATTATGACAAACATCGGTTTATTTAAGATTGAGGTCTATAATAATATTATATAATAATTTAATAAAGTTCTAAAAATGTTGGGTCGGGTTTACAATATGAAAGTTTACAAAACAAATATTAATCGAGACTCAAATTTGACGAATGTCACAGAGGTTGTGGTATTGATGGGTTTGACTCCGATTATGGGAGTGCGATAGATCGGTTGCACATTTCACTTCCCGATTTTGACATTAGCGGTTTCTCTAATAAAGACACCGCCCCCCTAAAGCCCAACATGCTTTGGCGAGTGCCCTTTATAGTGGAATCATCAAGAGTTTGGAAATGAAGTTTGATTTATCCCCTCGTCAGAAAACGGTGTTTGAGTGTCTTCGGGCTCCTCGGGCTCAAGATTTCTTAAGTGTTCTCCCTATTGAAGGATTGGACCAACATATGTCGGCTTTGGAGTACCGGGCCATCCTGAAGTATCGGTTAATGATCCCTTTGTTTTCGGTAGATAAGCCGTGCCCAGTTTGCCGTAAGGTTTGTTTGGATTCTTTTGGCGAGCATGCGGTTCACTGCAAAGAGTTGCCTGGGTTTAAGTACAAACATGATTTGGTGAGGGATGTTCTATGCGATGTTCTTAAACGAGCTGGAATTTCGGCTAAAAAGGAAGCCCCCGTAAACTTTCTTACGGATCCTCGAGAAGGAAGATCTACATTACGACCGGCCGATATTCTTGTTTTTGGGTGGGTAGGGGGAAAGAACGCTTGTGTCGACCTCACAGGAGTGTCCCCTCTTGTTGGGATTAAGGACACTGGGTTTGTAGCAGGGCAGGCAACATTGAAAGTGACATCGGGCAAGGTTGCTAAACACGAGAGAGCTTAATCAACACGTGTTTATCCCCTTCGCATTTGACACTTTTGGTTTCTTAGCTTCGGATGCCGTGGACCTTTTGAATAGAGTTCAGAAAGTTGTGTATAGTAACGTATCAGCCCATAAGAATCGAAACTTTGTTTTTAGTCGGATTGGGTTTGCTATCCAAAATCCAAAAGGGGGTTGCGGCGCAGCTTGTTGCCCGCTTACCTGCCACTTCATTGTAAATCGTTTGGATGTTTCTATGAAGTAAATTAATAAACTAAAAAAAAATAAAAAAAAAATCCTCTCTCCAGTCATCCGATCAATAGTTTTCTTTACTGCACGTCTCCCAAAACAGTAGGGATCGACAATACAATCGTCTCACTATTCAAAGAAAGTTACCACATTCTTCAACACACTATATCAAAATAGTGGTCCTCACATAATTCTTCACTAATCAAAGGTAGTGAGCACATTCTTCACTAGCCACATCAAGTAAGTGGCTTTACACTTCTTCAATATCTCAGCATATTAAGATAGTGAATTTTCTCTTAATAAATAATAAACTATATATCAAGATAGAGTTCCCCAACCTAATATAATTATAAGACTAAATTAAGATAGTGTGCTTTCATCTTAAATCAACACAATGATAATTACTCGCATGTCAAATCATTAGAACAACCTCTAGTGATGACCCCTCAAGTAAAAACAAGAATAATATGGTTGAACAAATTTGAAGAAGTTTTTCTTTTTACTCAAGATCTTGGTCTCTTCTCTTTGAAATGAAGCTTGAATTCTTCTTGAAATATAGAAGATATTATCTATGCATGTATATAATTAGGTTTTAGAGCAAATGGATGATTTCAAAGTGTGGAACACTGGAACGGGTAATTTGTATTTAAAGACAAGGTGGATCATAATTCGAACAACTTTCTGGCCACTCCACAGTCACTTGCAACGATTGACCGTCGAGACAAATTTTAGCAATATGTTTTTAACGTTGTCAAAAGTCTTTGTCAACTTTCTTCACTCCGTATACATAGATTTTAATTAACCCTCCAACATGCCTCCATCCATACCATTTAACATTATATCAAACTAGCTTTTATCCCCCATTTTACGGGAATTGTTTTGCATTTGCGTTTCTAATATATATATATATATATATATATATATATATATATATTTTTTTTTTTTTTTGAATTTTAATTATATTATTGTAAGGAAATTAATAATATAATTTGGGTTTTGATGATAAATGATTTCATAAATAAATGAGAAGTTATAACTCAGCTTAAAAGCTACCCGAGTCTGGTGAGACTATTACCCGTTTATTTTTGTTACTATAAAAATGTTTCTTAATTATAAATAATTTTTTTTCATAAATCATATATTAATTTTTATTATTTTCCTATTTTATATAATTTTCATATCAAATATTTGGTAAGATTAATTTTTAATTTAATAAGATGTTATAACCCGTTTACGGCCTATCTGAGTTTGATAAGACCTGTACCCGTGAATCCATGTCAAATGCATGAGAAACCTCCATTTACAAATAAAACAATCTGGTGTCCTAAGAAGACGTGTGAAGTAACCACTACCCAGATAGTCTTTAAATGTTTCGTTTATATATACATATATCTATAATATATATAAATGAAACCATAAAAATCCTATGTGTTGAGATGTGGTCGCTCCCCTATTTTATGAAGTCACCAAATTTGCTTGATTTTTAAATGGAGGCTTCTCATGCAATTGACCTGAATTCACGTGTATGAGTATTATCAAACCCATATATTTCTTAAACGGGTTATAACATATCATTAAGTTAAAAGCTAATCTCACCAAATATATGATACAAAAATCCTATAAAGTAGGAATATACTAAAAATTAATATATGATTTATTAAAAAAATATATATGTTATTTAAAATTAAAAACCAATTTTATAGTAACAAAAAACGGGTCTTGGGTCTCATCAAACTCATATAGCTTTTAAACCGGGTTTTAACATCTCATTTATTGTGAAACAATTTAATATCAAACCATATGTATATTATTAATTTTCATACAATAAATAAAAATAAAAATTGATAAAACAAATAAATATTAGAAACAAATAATATAAAACAACCCCTGTAATACGGAGAAAAGAATTAGTTTAAACTAGTTTAGCATGCTTAATTTAAATTCATATATATTTTGAATAATAATAATAATAATAAATAAAAAGATATTAAATTTGTATTATTATTATTATTATTATTATTAGATTTAAATTTAACATGAAAAACCCCCGCCTCTAATTTCAAATTCAGACAACCCGCCCGCCCCCAAATCAAATCATTCAAAACCCCTATCCATCAATCCAACGTTAATCTGATTCTAACACACACACACACACACACTACCAACAACAACATCGTACAGATGTCTTCTTCTTCTAGATCATCTTCTCGCTACACCACCCGATCCTCCGCCCAGTCCGACCCATCTTCTTCATCCGACCTCACCACCAAACCCAAACCCAAACCCGTCTCATCCCACGCTCTCACCCGATCCAAATCCACCAAGAACGATGCAAACTTAACTTCCATGGTCAAGAAGTTCATGTCCACAAAGCCCAAGTCACGGGACTTGGCGGGTGTCATTGCGGACGATATTCGGAAGAAGGCGGCTGTCGGTAATGGGTCCGGGTCTGGGTCTTCTTCGGCGTTTGTGGGGTTGCATAAGAAGTTGTTTGGGAGTAATGGGAAAAGTGACGGGGAGAGTAAGAAGGCGTTGTTGACGGATGTGAAGGCGAATGCGAATGCGAGGACGTTGGCGATGGTGTTGAGGAGTGAGAGGGAGCTTTTGAGTCTGAGTAAGGAGCACGAGTCAGAGATTGCGGGGCTTAAGTTGATGCTTGAGGACAAAAATAAAGAGGTAGTTAAAGTTAACGTACAAATTAAATTAACGTGCTAACTGTGAGAATCTGGTAGTGTAATTATAAATACTTACTTTTAATTTGATTTTCAAATGCGAATAACTTGATTCTCATGGTTAGCACGTTAATTTAATTTGTATTTGATCCAAACTCTGTTGTTATAACACTTACTTTTATGTTTATTATTGATTTCGATATAACGTTTTCGTTTAGATTTCTGTTGTTATAATACTTGTATGTTTGGTTCGGATTAGAGAGTAGTGTTGTAAGAATCGCTAGTCGGGCGGTGGGGCGGGGACTAGCTTTTAGTCGGGATTAATCAGGATTAATAGGATTGGATTTTAATGAGTAATTTTCATTTATATATATACACACACATTTTTATATGTAATTTTTCAGTTTTATATATACGCTTTACATTTTGGTCGGAACGTCGCCAGAAAACGACGACAAAGTCCGATTAATTGCTATTTTGGCTGGATTTGACCATTGGCAGGCTAACCCAAAATTAATCAGTGGGGTTGAGACTAGCGATAATTGGGGATTAATTGATTAATCGGCGCCTAGTCGGGATTTTTTTAACATAGTTACCAATATTACCAACCAGCCATACCTACCTCTTTTCAGAGATATTTTAATCTGCTAACAAAATCATTTTTGTCAGTAATTTAGCTTTAATTTTGGATCTGCAACTACCATGTATGCTTAGGGGGTGTTCATTATTCGAATTGGGCTTGAATAACCCGAAATTCGATTCGAATCGGACATGAATAAGATTTATCTATATATATTATTTTTTTATAATACACTATGGTTTCAAAATTCAAATGGGCTGCTGTTACTGTTAGTTGTGTTTTAATATTGTTTGGAGTTTGGACTGATTTGATCATTTTGGCTGTGCTATTGTTTAGTGTTCATGTTCTTGGGTCATTTTGACTTTTTTAGTTGTGTTTTGATGTTGATTTTGGCATTTTGCAACTAGTGTGGAGCACCAGTTGAAATATTTTGTATGAGTTAGAAATTAGTTTAGGAATGTTCTTTTTATAAATTTAAAAAGTAAACTTCTTTTTTTTTCATTTTCATTTTTTTTCCTATTTCGGTTTATTAGAATAGATTTGAATAACTGAAATCAACTCAAATTTAAGTACACTTATTCAAATCAGTTTATTCGAATTTAGGTGAATTCTGTTATGTTTTAAATATAACTTTTTTACTGCAGTTTGAAAATTTGTTATTTTTAATATGCATAATTGCATATCCAGGTGCTTCTTATATGCATAATAAATCTGTTATTTTTCAAATGACCTTGAGGTGGTACTATGTATGCATTTTCCTCTATGTTTCCTTTGTGTTATTATATTATAGAGAAAGTTGCAGGCTGTTATACAGTAGTACTAATATTAGACGATATGCAGGTTGATAAGTTGAAAGATCTGTGTTTGAAACAAAGGGAAGAGATAAAGGCGTTGAAGGACGCTGTTCTGTTCCCAGATGTTATGCTTCCAAAGAAGCAGGAGGATGTTGTCGGAAAACAAGTCATCCCTAATCTACAAAGGCAGGTTACGTCTCTCACGGGCCAACTTCAATGTCTTGCTCAGGAGCTAGTAGAGGTCAGTCAGTCATTCGGTCATATTATATTATTCACAATTACCATCTGCGTATTCAGTCGGTTTATTTTATAAATGTGTTGGTGGCTGGAAAAATAGGTGAAAGCCGACAAGTATTCGGTCATGGGATGCTACGAGAGTCCTCCAAGAACACCAACACACGAGCAAGAAGACGCAGCCAATTCCCTGGTAACTTGCATATTGCCATATTCAAATGTTTCATAATATGTTTAAATGTATGTTAAGTTTTAACGTATATTAATATTATGATTCAGGAGTTAACCTCCACCACCCCTGGTAGTCCGGATGACATGTTTTTGAATGACTTAAATCCTTGTTTAACACCTTACGCCAACTTCAAGTCCAAGTCGAAGGTAAGTAATAAGTAAAACACGACCTCATTAATCTTTATTGCGTTCGGTTTTTGACGTTGAAGAATGCAGGAGTTTGAAAACCAAAGGTGTCATGAGACGGGGTTTGGTAGAAAGCTATCGAAAAGTTCAAACGGTGAACACTCTGCCAAGAGTTTCAGTCGCAGGTCAGATGAATACATATATCGTGGATGGTAATAAGTTCGTTGTTGGTGGAATGCGCCAATCGTGATTGTCAACTTTTGTTTCGTATATTACTCTTTTAAATAAACGTGTTTGATCTTCGGTACAATTTTGTCATGAACTACTAGTATGTGAAAATCGCTCATAAACTAAACTTGAAGTACGTCCATGAGTTATAAATGATATATTTGTTGCTGTAATAATTGAATAATAGTAAACATTATCACTAGTACATGTATTGTTTATCGTTTACGTGACAATCGAAAGTTATTACAAACACATCCTAGAGGCCTAACAATCAGATTTACGACGCTTTATTTTCATACAAACGAAAGAGGCTAAACGCAGATATCGCAGAGACAATGATCATACTTGCACAAGCAAAAACCGAACTTGCTATCCCTTCTCCGACTTGATTACAGAATTTCCCATACATGTCACACACCTTCATCCATTGAAGTTCCGGTTCGCCAATTTTCGCAAATGCTGCTGACTGTGCTGCGGCACCTATCGCCGCCACCATCATATAAGCCATAACCTGTATAGATAGAGAGAGATAAAGAGGATTGACTCATTGACATATTTAACATTAAAGATGGTCACAGAGAAGTAAATGATGTGAACAGAACATATAAAGATAAGTTAATATTCCCATTCTGGTCCAGAACAGAACAATAACATATTATTCAATTTCTTCTAGTCAATTTTTTTTTATTTTTATTATTATGGGGACTCTAAATATACATACAAGGCACAGACAACAAGACCATCCACCAAAGCTATCTTTGCATTAATTTGTTCTGCATTAAACACTCACCATATTCCCCATACGAATAGACTTGTAAACGAACTGAACAAACACGAACGAGGGCATACAATCGAAAACTGTGTTTGTTCATGTTCGTGTTCTTGTTCATTCATTTATAACCTAAACGAATAGTTCACAAACGTAAACAAACACAAATGAATATAATAACAAACAAACTTAAGCGAAAATTGAACAAACAAACGAACACAACAAGTATATATAATTGAAACCAGCCCCTTTTATGTTTATAGGGTTTGGATCAAATACAGATAAAATTAACGCGCTAATTGTGAGAATTAAGTAGCGTAATTATATATACAAGTAGTGTAATTATTGATTACATCATAGAGTAATTATGTAATTACTAATTACTCTATAATGTAATTACATAATTACTCTACTTGATTCTCATAATTAGCACGTTAATTTCATTTGTACGTTATCTTTCCCTTATGTTTACATTTACATAAATATAATTACTTATGTAATTATTAAAATTTAAAATAACATATACAAACCATCGTAAATAAGCGAACATAAATGAATGAACATAAACATTCACGAAGATAAATGAACGAACAAAATGTGTGTTTGTGTTCATGTTCATTCATTAAATTAAATTAAACAAACAATTTTTTTTCATATTCGTTCGGTTATTAAATAAACGAATATAAACGAACAGTTCATAAACGTTCGGTTTGTTTATAGACCTACGATATCAATACAATTGGTACCTGATCACCAGAGAAAATAAGCCAAGCCAAGGGCTTATTAAACAACACACTACCCCTAACCATGTTCACCACACACCTAAGAGTCTGCACTAGTGAACACACTGCAGCTAGCCCATTCACCACCACCAAAATCCTATACCAACAAACAACACACAAACTTATAAACAATCTTTACCATCAAACATAATAATATTAAAAAAACTCAAAAGATGTATAAAAGCTTACACAAGTGACTTCATGTCTGTGAACTTGGCCTTTTTCTCAACACTAAATATTTCTTTAACTTGAGTATCAGTGGCCACAAGAAGAGCAGCAACAAGGGCCAGCCCACATATTGCTGTCCTTAATATTAACTCAGCAAGTTTGACTTTCCGGTCAACTGCTTTCATGTCACTCATATGGTACTTCCCAGGGCTTACACCAACACCCAAATAGTTACTCATGTTTATGTGTTTAGTTATGAAATATGATATGATTATTTCACACGCTTTAGTTAGTGGACTTCGAGACGAAAGCATATATTATTTGACACCTTAAATAGGCAACCCACCTAACACCATTTCTATTATAATATTATTATATCTTTTTTCTTTTCACTTTATTATTATTACATATTTCCATGTCTCATGATTGCCACATATTTTTCCTTCCATCAGTTTTAAATCAAATCACATTTATTTATTTATTTATTTTCTTAACGGAAAAAAAATAGGGAAAATTCTCAAAACAAATGTTTATGAAAACGATTTTCAGGTTTCAGAAGCCATTTGCAAGAAATTCCCAAAATAGGTATTATAATCTAGTTGTGACGAATAGTTTGTATAACCAATTAAAACTTGACACGCGTCTTTAAACTAACCATAACAAGCAGATTTACTAAAAATTTTCTCGTCACAACTAAATAAGTTTTATGCCTCGTAATCAACGCACATGAGTAATTCATAAGTTATTTAGTCGCGACGAGTAGATTGTAAGGTTAAACTAGTCGCGGCGAGTTAATTACTAATAAAATACTCGTGTAGGGAATGTAACCAGGTAAACTAGTCGTCGCGACTAAAAGACGTATGAATTCCTCATGGGCGTTGATTACGAGGCATGAAACTTATTTAGTCGTGACGAGTAAATGATTAGTGAATCTGCTCGTTACGGTTAATTTAAAGGCACGTGACAAGTTTTAACTGGTTCCACAAACTACTCATGTGTAATCATAAACTACTCGTCACAACTAGTTTATAATACCTATTTTGGGAATTTCTTGCAAATGACACATAAAACCTGAAAAACGTTTTCATAAACGCTTATTTTGGGTATTTTCCCAAAAAAGTATGAGTTTTCCAGTGACATGCAAGTAACGGCGTTAAAATTCTATTAGTCGCATATTGTTAAAAACAAATACGTTAAAAGATGCGACCATTAGCAACCAATTTGTTAATTTAGATCGCTGAAAACCGAAAGATAATAGTTGAAATTAATCAAAACCGATACACCTAATATTATTATATATTTTTTTTCACTTTATGACATATGTCCACGTCTCATGATTGCCACACATTTTTCTCCATTCTCATTTAAAACAAATCACAATTTTCTATTTTTATTAAAGGCTGATTGAAATATGATAAAATTCAGCCACAAGCTGAAAATATGTTGTTAGTGGTTAGCATCCAATTATATCAACACCGGCCTCACTATCAAAGAACCAACTATCTATTTTTATTAAAGGCTGATTGAAATATGATAAAATTCAGCCACAAGCTGAAAATATGTTGTTAGTGGTTAGCATCCAATTATATCAACACCGGCCTCACTATCAAAGAACCAACTACAACATTCCGCCATCTCCACTTTGGTGGGATGGTAAAGGCTTTGGCCTTTGGGTGAGAGGTCCAGAGTTCGATTCCTGACAATGGTGGTATATTGTAAATAGTAGGAGGAAAGCATTAACATTCAAAAAAAAAAAAAAAAAAAAAAACAAAACAAAAAAAACTACAACATTCCACTAGCCTTATAACAATTTATTTTACAAAATTGAAATCCGTTTAGATCTAGTATAACTTCATAACTAAACGAGTGCAACTTTACCTCATCAAAAATCCATTTATTTAAGGTGGGATATTGGATTTTTAATAATTCTAATTTTGACTCGTTAACTATATTAATCCCACCCAACTTAATAATGGACATTCCCAACTTACAAACTATTTTTCTCTGCTGAGTCTTTTCTATCTAGGGTCATAGTTTTTTGTGACGTGGACAATAACATGGCACAAACATATGTTATTTGATGGGGTGGTTGCTTATGTGGCACTCTTATTTTAACCTTACCTTCACCTCCGCCTCCACTTCCACTACCACCAACACTACCTACCCCCCACCACCATAAAACCACCCTCAAAACCTCGACCTTTTTGGCTCTTTTTCGACAAGACAAGTAGACGTTCTGGTGAAGGTATTGAACTCGGATTTCGGTCTATATTGTTCGTAATCATGGCTATGTTAAAGGCAATTGATAAGGATTAAAGTCGATTTTTGCAGCTTTGGTATATGCGATAAGTTATTTTAGGGTTCCGGCCAAAAACCGTTTCTCCGGTAAGATTTGAATTTGGGGATTTTCGATAAGATTCATATTTACAGGTTCTTGGAGACCCTATCTATGCATACAAGAAGGTTTGGTTCGGAAATGATGAAGAAAATAGCCAAAAAGGTTGGGTGTTTTGAGGGTGTCTATGGCGGTGGTGGTTGGGGTAGGTGGTGTTGCAGGAGGTGAGGTGGAGATGAGATTATGATAAGAGTGCCACATAAGTAGCCACCTCATCAAATTAACAAATATTTGTGACATGTCAAAATCTACGTCACCAACAAACTAATTGGGTCAGACCTTGGTTAGAAAAGGCTCAATGAAGGAAAATAGTTTATAAGTAGGGACTGTGAGAAGAAATTTCTTAAGTTGGGATTAATATCAGTCAACAAGTCAAAGTTAGAATTATTAAAAATCCAATATCCCAATTAAGGTAAACAAAGACTATATATATGGGTATAATAGCCTAGATATGTTACGAGTCTAGTTAGGTCATATGACTAATTAGTCAAACGGCATGAGGCCACATTGTATGGGTTCTGTCCAACATTCTCTTAATTACTTGACCGGATAAGCATTTATGATGAGTGATTTGTTAAGTTTGTTCAAGTTTTAACACTCATCAAGTTTCACATTAAAATATAGTGAAGTTAGAGTTGCAGTCACTCAAGCTACTAATAACTCGAGACTCCCAACAGACATAAGTGATACTAAAGTCTCGACGTAAAACATTTAAAAGTTAGTGTCACACCCTCAAAATCCACTAACGGAGTTTTACCGTCAGAGGGTGTGAACTAACAGGATCGGAATCATTAGTTATAATCTAACATCATATTCAAAGTTTTTAAACCACAAATATTAAAGTTTAATGAATGCGGAAGCGTAAATCATAAGCCAAGTGTTGCGTCACGCAGGACGACTTAAAACCAAATTAATAAGAGTTTAAAAGCAAGATTTCAAAACGATAGTGTTCAATGAAATGCATGTCCCTATACCGCGCGCCCGCCTCGGTTACCTGAGAATAACATACTAAAAGTGTCAACACAGGGTTGGTGAGTTCACATATATAAATAAAGGAAAACGTTTACGTTTAAGTGTTTGCGTTTGCGTTACCGGATAATGTTAAGTCAATTATATATCAATAGGTAGCTAGCCTATAAAACAAGTATTACTAAGTGTTCGACACCGAAGCTGACTGTTTATCATATGCCTTGCCACCATGTCAACCACGACCATGGTAATGTGTTAGCCAAGATTACACCCACTCGACCTACAGTCGAGTTTAGAGTTGGGTTGGGTTTGTCAAACCCAGTAGTACTACTCAACAGTGACTCGCTATTATACAAATACTAAACGGTTCGATGTTATGAAGGACTTTAGTTGGTTTGTTTGCCACTTAGCCTTACAAGTGATATATAACCAATAACAAAATCTAAAGTGTTTGGAGTATGTTATCTCCCCCAAGTAAAAAGCGTTTAAAAGAGTAAAAGGGGAACGTGAAACCCACTGTTTGCGAAGAATTCAAAAACAAATCCGAGAGATGCGCGTCAAAGAAAATCCTCACTAGTGCTCTAAAACAAAAATGAGATTCTCTAAGTATTTAAACTACTATTGAGTCTCTAGACTCGGCACATAATACCTATGCATGAGATACGTTTCGTGTTTCGTTTGTGAATTATGTGTGACTCGACAAACACATTGGTGACACGTTACATGTGTATACAACTACTTAAGCATCAAATACTAACATTGTACATTACTAGTAAATTATCTCCCCACAAGGGCAATTTAGTCAAAACATGGCAATTATCTATTAACAAACACGTTTCATGTATTTTCACATAGTTCAGCAGCTAGTTTTACCAAGACAGATTTCTACTTGAAAGATTACTCTATTCAACAGATCATAACATATCAATTAATTCACCAAAAATCGTCACAAAAGCACACATGAGTTAGGTTTCCATAACTATTTTTATTGTATTTTTATTCCACATAGTTTTCTCACAAAGACCAAAACATTACAGTAAACTCACAGCAGTCAAAATCGTGCGCAACAGAATGATATTTGTTATTCCCGTTAAATGGTAAATTCAATTAATGCAAGACCAATTGGGTTAGATTCTTAACTCAATATTTTAACTTCCAGAAGTGGAACTAACCAATTTGGTCTTGTAGTTTATGAGATATGATAATTTCAAAACAGCCTAACAGCAGACCTCTCAATTCAGACTTGCACTTCAGTTTTGTAAAATAATAAAAGTTAACTTTTACACGTCCAAAAATTACAAACTTGGACTTTTTAGAAACTAGACTCAACCTAGTACACTGTAGTGTTAATAATTTTGACCAATTACCACATTAACATTCAGTTACAGTCGTCTAAACATACATTTAACAATCTGTCCAGTACCAGTTTACATCAAAACTCAACATAACAACAATCTATGAATCATAATCCATGCATATAACACTCTAGACACAAGATTAACCAACCATGCATATCAATTTCACATTACACACATAGTTAGGGTTTTTCTTGAAAGTTTAAAATCAAAGAACAAGTGATTAACAAGCAACAATAACACAACTAGTTATCAATTTCATTAGCAATTCATCATCAAGCATATAATCAAACCCTAACTCATCTTAATCATCAATTTTCAAGAATTAGGGTTTTGATTAACCCATTCAATACCAAAATTTAACACATAGAATGCATAGAGGAGCTGTTAATTACCAACTAGCACCTTAATTCTTCAACAAAACTTGAAAAAGGTTGTATGTATGTGTGTGTGATGTGATGGCAGCCAAGGGGGGAAGAGAGGGAGAGAGCCGATCGGTTCTTGGGAGGGGGAGGGAGTGTAGGGTTTTGTTAATTATTATAATAATAATATGTTACACAATGGCCCCTCTACTTTTTGTTATTAATTTTCTAGTGTAAACAATTAGTTCTTGCTTCTTGTGTTTAGCATTACACATAACATATAAAGTATCATATATGTTAACACATAATTATCACGTATTTGTTGTTCTGATGTTTGTTGTTTGTTCACCAATGGTTTGAGTCGACTCGTGTGCGTTTCGGTGCAATCCCGAAAGACTACATGTGTAGTGATTGTCAAGCGTCATTTAAAACCCTAGTTTAAATGTAATGAGATGTGCGTTATAGATCAAGTGATCTTAAGTTTGAATTGACGGAGTTTAGATTAACAGAGTTAACCTGAAATTGACGAGTGTCACAGTTAGGGACATAATGATTGGAATAAACCCTTTATGGTAATAATTAATATGCACAAATTTTGTCTTAAGCAAAGGTGATTAATATAAACAAAAGTTTTACCATAAGGATCCATTTGATAATTTAGCATAAGAATTGTGTCACTACCCCTCTCAAAAAAATAATAATAAAATAATAATAATAATAATAATAATAATAATAATAATAAAAAGAAGTTAATAATAATAAATAAAATAAAATAAAATAAATCTGTTACTACCGTGATTATGTCCATGATAGGTTAAGGTCTTAGTTAATTCAAACACTAATCTTTTGTAAATGAAGTCCTTTAGTAAAGGTATCAATGTATCATTATATATTTATATATGTAATGTTTTCAGATGATGCTTGACTTTATCATACCCTATGGTGTAAATGGGTAAATGGCACTTTGTAAGAAGAAAATATTGGGACTTATTTCCACAAATTACCGTTTAAAACGATCGAGATGTCGTGTTTTGAGAATGTTTCATTAAAACTAAAAATTTAGGATGCTATATATATCCGAAGACGCGTCAAGTGAATAAGTGATGATAGTTTTTTATTATCATACGTTCAAATTTATTTATGTAAACTCATATAAGTTTTTGTGGTACGTGTTTCCACTCTTTTGAAGATGATAGGATACTTGTTTAATTAACACATTTATGAAAATGTTAGATTTCATTGGAGTTATATATGTTGTCGAATATTCCATAAGCTAACATTTTTTTTGTTACGACATTTTTTTTATCATCAGGTATTTGTTATTTCGTATGTGGCTAAGAAATTTGTGAAACCTCATGGGGTTGTGGTTCGATTCCAACAAGTTCATTTGTTAATCAACTGCTAGTTGTTCTTGAGAGATTATACTTTCTGTTAGTTGTCATCTTGGTTATAAAAAAGATTAGTGTTTAATTACTAACTAAAGACAACGTTCAACTAGTATTTGTCTTCCTAATTTTCCTTTTATCGACAAACTGGTTGATGATGCAGTTGGAAATAATTTATCTCAAATTTCAATATATAAAACAAACTAAAACTAATGTTTTGGCTTTTGTGCATGCATGCATTAACTGTATAAATCGGCTTCTCATCTCTATCTTCTCTTAATTTATATAAAACAAACTAATATCAATGTATATTATTGACTGCATTTATTCATCGTTATTATCTTCTCTTCATGTCAGAAGTTTTTTATAACTAAACTAGTGTGTCACTTGGCGTGTTGCGCCGGGTATATCGGTAAAATCCAGACGTTGGTGAAACCCAAAGTTGTCGGTCCCTGGCGTTGAGACGGTAAATTGACGCGAATTCATGCAGTTTCGATTACGTGTTTTATATATCGGAACTAAAACTAAAAAAATATAAAAAATTGAGGTTGACCAATGGGGTGAAGATGGTTGGTAAAACTCGGGCATTGGTAAAACCCGAGTGTTGTCAATCTCGGGTGTTGAGGCGGAGAGTCTACGCAAATTCAGTTGGTCTTCGTCGCGTTTGTTATGGTAATTAGAACTAAATAAAAAAACACATTCGCTTGGTTGTTTTCATTACGTTCTTTACAATTAAATAAAACAAAATACGGCGAGTCTATGCGAATTCGGTCGGCAACCGTCACATTTATTACGATACCGGAACTAAAATAAAAAAAAAAACCAAATTGACATTCTATCGATTTACGTTATTTTCGTTAAATTACCGGAACAAAAAAACAAAAACATAAACAATATAAAAAAACTAGTGGCCATTAAGTTGCCGTCAAATGGTCTAATCAGGCACTTGCAGCACCAAGTTCTTTTATATATATATATATATATATATATATATATATATATATATATATATATTTATGCACCCAATAGTTTTAGTTTTAAATTGGTATGCCTTTTCCAATGTGGAGACCCCATGTACAAACCCCACTTATAACACTTTGGAGACGACATTGGTGGCTCAATGAAGGAAGACTGTGATCTTTGTGATCTCCAGTTTGATCCTGAGACTGAGAGCGTCCGGGTTTTACCACCAGTGAGCCTTTCGGCGGGTGGGGGTTCCTTGAAACTAGAGATAACTTGGAGGCGCTTAAGGGCTTCATACAGCTGGGTTGGCCAGCTGGCGTCGGCCTTTTGCCATTGGGTCATCTCGTACGGAGTACCTAAGTAATTCTCTATTTGTTGGCCGTAAAAAAAGGGTTTTAAATTGGCATATTTTCTTTTTTCTGTCATGAGACTCTAACCCTTAACTAATTGAGGAATAACATTATGTAAACACTTTGATACCACTAGAGTCGAAGCCTTTTGATTCGTGTCCGAAATCAAAACATGAATATGGCCGGGTTAATGCAGCAAGGGGAAATGAAGATCAGACGGTGTGGCCGGTGGGTATGGGTATAAGAATGGAGCCTATATATTATTAATATTTAGTTTCAGTTGCAAAATCTAAAGAATTGAATCAACAACCAATTGATGATCTTGTTTGTGAATCAATAGCTACATTTGTATTATAAGCTATTAATGGGTATGGTATGTGTTGTCTATGTCTTCCCTTCAATTGCTTAGCTAGCTAGCTAGGAGATTAATGTCTCGTCTCGTCTCTTCTGGATTCAACGAACGTAACACAATTGATTGTAGCACATAACTTTGATATTGCAGCTCTGGCTTGAGAAAGTTTGGCTCTGATACAAAACGATGTTAACATGAAAATATAGGATTCAATGAGGCAGTGGTACATGTACGTATTAGGGTTTACGTATAGCACTATCTAAAATGAAGAGCAACGCCAGATTTTACATAATTAAAAAAAGAGATCTGATCAATAACAATACCATGTAAATGGATAACAACACCCTATTTTCGTAATATAAGTTTATCAATACCCGGGAAAACGTGAATACATAACGACAATGTGTAAAATAAATTAGATCAACGCCCTACTTTTGTTTTTTTATTAAATAACAATCCATACCTAAACATCATAACAATACGCAAAATGGTATAACAACACTATTTTCGGGCAATACAATTATAGAACCTCACTTTTTTTATAAAAGTTATACATCAATATTATACACTTATCTAAGAGAAAAATAAATGTTCGTTTATGTAGTATAATTAAAAAAATAATAATAAAGCATATAAAATTGTTTGATTTAAAAGAAAAGGTGAAACTAGTACTTAATGGGAAAAATCAACACAACAAGCAAATATCTCTTTTATCATTCCATCCTTACTATACTTACAATTTATTACAAAACCTCCATCAATTTAATCTTAACCTTTAAACTAATTTGATCAATTATCTAGAATGTATCCTGCTTTTTGTAGGTTAAGATTATTGTTTCCACCTAAAAAAGACATATATATATGTTATACCAACAACTTAAGTATAACTTTAACATGGCAATTAACTAGCACTCATTGGAAAAACAACATAGCCAACATCAAACAACCATGACTTTCAAGCTAAAGCTATCGTTGGGCCCAAAATCCTTCACTAAAATGTTTTGCAAAGTATTTTGGTTATTGATGACATGACATAGTCGGAGCCAACAACATCAGACATATGGAAAAATAAACAGGGCTGGCACGTGATCCAGCGAAATGAAGATAGAGCTTTAGGCTCACACATAGATAAGGCCTTCAAATTATAAAAAGAAAAACAAAGCCATTATATATATGTATATATATATTTAATTTGCGGATTAGAAACAAATATATTTATTGGTTTGCTAGTAAATTTGTGTGCTGCTAAGTTGCAGGTAAGGAGTTTGGGACTTAATTATCAGCAACATTTTTTTAAAACAATTGTCATAAAATAACCACAAAATCTCATTTCAATCTAAGTCTTCAAAATCGGTAAGCCGATCCTGCAGATAAATAACTTCATTGCTAACAACTAGAAAAAAAGCATTTGTATAAGCACTTGTGCCAACAAAGTACCCTCTACCTCCTATGGTATCTCAATCAACGTTAGCTCGTAAAAAGATTTATCTCGACAGAACACAAAACGCATTGCGTCGTCTAACAAAATATAACAAGACATATCCATGCCCCCACAAAATGGCACAACAATATGAATCTGTACTAGATATAATTACACTCCTTAAATGCCATGGCATAGACAAACTCATAATACCATCTAAATTCTAAAGTTTGGAAGTTTAATTAACAGGTGATTTGGATAACCATTTTAAGCTCTAAAGAGTAGCCACACGGTTATATAAGAGAACATAAAAATCAATGTATTTTCAGTGAGTTCAATCGTTTTAAGAATGCTTGCTAATGCAACATCCACCCCGGCCATCCTCTAGAAAGGTTCAAAACCCGCTATCCGATATTTTTTTAATAGTTGATATCACTATCCGAAATTCAGTTATTTCGGATTCGAATTAATTTCAAACAACTCGGGCTCGATTTCAGATTCAGATTTTGTTGCACACCTGATGGTCGGGCAAAAGTCGTGTATATTATTATAGTTTTTGTTTACTTTTAGTTTAAATATTATGTGAACTTTGGTACTTCAAGCGTGTTTATGTGTTTCAGGATACTTGACGTTAAGGACGCTTATCAGGATGAATTACGGGCTTGGAACGAAGATATAGAAGAATCATGACGATTGGCACGCTTTCCTATGCAAAATAAATGAAGAAAATAAAGAAAATTCTGTCAGACGCCTTTAGCGCGGTGCTAAAGGGTCCTAATGGTGATGTTAGCGTATCTCTAAGATCATCAGAATTTTGAGTCTTTAGCGCGGCGCGAAAATCACACCCCTGGGATGTTAGCGACGCGCTAAGATCCTCCTGACGGGAAAAATAACCCTAACTTTGATATAATCAGTTTTTCAGCCCCCATTCGACATATCCTTCATTCCTCCAACCAAGTACAAGCCCTAGGACGATTTTCCACCATCCCGAAGCCTCCGGTTCGCCCGTTCATCGCATGCTTTCATCCTCTCATCAGATAAGCGAATCCTTCGTGATGCCGATGTCAGGCTAAACCATTGTATTCACTTTAGGCTAGGGTTTTGTGTAAACTAACTTTGATCAGATTCTATGTTTTGAATGCTTATGAACTTGATTGAATGTTTTTAATCTTGTTTTACATTATGAATTGATTGTTTAAACAGTTTATGATTTTGATTATCAAACTTTGCATCACTTTTCTGGTTGTGTTAATCACATGTAGGGTTAGCTCTTATGTTATTGAACCAATAATCGTTAGTCATTGCTTATAACTGATTTTCATATTTTAAACTGGTAATTGGGTAAACCGGAGTTCAGTTGTGTCAACAATTCGGTTAGGGTCTCGTTTGTCCTCACAACCCAACTGTTAGGTTTAGTAATTACTGCGCAATTAATCTTATGAATCTGTGATTAGTCGGTCATCACATTACCTGAACCTGAAGTGAATCGTTTTCTCATTATTGTTTAAAAACTTTTCCAAGTAAACGTGTGTTTTTATTAAATCATCTTTTATAAACCGCTTGACATCGTTTGTCCACCGTAGTTAATTAGTTAATAATTATGAACTTTACTTGCACTTTCCACTGATTCCCTGTGGAGACGACCTTACTTACCCATACTAGTTATAGGTATTTAAGCTTCATAAATACTTGTTTTTGATTAGAGCACGACATCTACGTCAAAATGGCGCCGTTGCCGGGGAATCAACGCGCAAAGTGCTAGTTTAGCTTAGTTTTTAGTTTTTGTTTTTAATTTTTCTTCGTTGATTTTACGCGGTGTATTAGTGTCTGTGTCTTTGCAGGTAACTTCACAAGTTGATGCAGACGAGATATTCCCGTGAGAAGGAGCCGCTCCAGTTTGATCCCGAAATCGAGAAAACAGCAAGACAAAACCGAGTAGCTCAGAAACCCATATTAAACCAAATACCTGAAATCAGAACACCAAAAGAAGAGACTATGAGTACCCGAAACAGAAGGGACCCGAATATGTACCAACCAAATAACCAACCAAATAACCAAGAGCAACCAGTTCCACAAAACCAGAACGTTAACCGTGACAGAAACCGTAATCTGTTCAACCGAAGAGATGTTAACCGTAATCCCAGAAACATGGATGACAACTTGTCAATCGAATCAGCTCCAGTGAACCGTCAAAGACAGAATGATTTGAGAGAGGAAAGACCCGAGATTGATCGTGCTCGTGCACGGTTGGAAAATTGGCACATAGGGGACGATTTTGGTTACGATTCTGAGGATGAGGAGGAGCGTATAGATGAACAGCGGGGTCGATATCAGCAACAAGATCCCCATGATGACCAAGAAATTAGACAGAATCATCCAGAAAATCAGAGAGATCGAACACCGAGACGGCAACAACACCATGAACAGCCGTATTATGATTTTGATGATGGAGTTCCAAGGGCGTTTGTTCCACCACCAGTCAGAGGCGTTCAAAGCCACTTCATTCCACAAGTGGCTACGAATCCTCTACCGATCATCATTCCAGTCAGACGGGGAAGAACTTTTTCGGTAAGGCAGAACAGTTTAATGCGATTACTGACATTTCATGGAAAGGCTACAGAAGAACCATATTTACACTTGAGTGATTTCAACTCGATATGCGCACTCATCTCGAGTCAAGGTTTTACTGCAGAAGAGGTGAAGATGGTAGTTTTCCAGTTCAGTTTGAAAGACGCGGCAAAGCAGTGGTTTCTATCGTTGCCATTAGCTAGTATTTTCACTTGGGGAGATTTGGCACAACAGTTTTTAGATGAGTATTATACCCCCCAGAGAACCACAGAGGCCTGCAACAACATTCGAAACCTTCTATGAATCATTCCAAAGGTTTAAACGATTGTTGAGGACTTGTCCGCATCATGGGATTGCCTTATGGGAATTGATAAAGGCATTCCATGATAGTCTCTCAAATGATGATGTTCATGACCTCCAAGCCACCACGAATGGATCTTTCCTTGCAAATGATGAAAACGAGGATTGGGGACATTTGGAGAGACACACGAGTAATTCGAAGAGACAAGCACAGTCGAACAGGATGTCAAAAAGATCAGTGGTAAAAGCAGTTGAAAGTCATGGGTCAGAAAATAGAATGGATAGATTGGAAAAGAAGATGGATAGGTTGTTGGTTGCAGGTGTACAAGGAGCCGGAAATTCAGGAAAAACATACCCGGTATTTGAAGGTTGTGGGGAATTAGGACACGAAGTTGCGAGTTGTGGGGTTGTGCAAGATGAAGAAACTGGAGAAGAAGAGGTCAACTATGTACAGGGTGAAAGGAAATACAATAATATGAACTCAAATACTTATCATACGGGCCTCAGGAATCATCTAAACTTTAGTTATGGAAATCTGAACACGCAACAGAACCCGAATTTTTAGGGTAGTTTTCTGAAGACAGGTTATTAGTCAAACCAGAAACAGTATGGTAATAATTCGGGCAGCGGTCTGAGTGGGTACAATAAGAGAGATTCCGAGGGTTATACTAAGGGTTATCAAAAGAATTATCAGCAGGGGCAAGGAAATTCTTCGGGTAACAAAGAGGAGTCACTTAAGGATGTGATGGATTTATTGAAACAAATGAAGGCAGATCAAGAGACTCAGAATAGAAATCAAGAGACTCAGAATAAGGCATTGAATCAGAGGTTGGAGCTTCAAGAGAAGGCTAATGCTGCAAGAGATAAACAGGTTAGTCAACTGGCTGAAGAAATGGCAAGCCTAAAGAGAAATCCATCCAAATTACCAAGTGACACCTTGAAGAATCCGAGCCATCAAAGTAGTAGTTCGTCAAACTCCAAAAATGCACACGTCAGTGCCATCACAATTGAAGATAGTGTGGAGAATGACACGGTTGAAGAATTTGAAACAGGGGCACCACTGAACTCACCACCAAGGCACTTGTTGATTATGGTGCGAGTGTGAGTATTCTACCGGGGAGTGTGTATGACCGGTTTTATTTTGGGCCTTTACAAGAGGTTGACACTACCTTGGTGCTAGCTGATTTCACTCGAAGGCGGCCACGTGGTAAACTGGTTGGTGTTGCGGTAAAGGTTGGTGATTTTTACTATCCAGAAGACTTTCTTGTTCTTGATTATGCACCAGCTGAGAAGGAAGAAGAACCACGTGTGATATTGGGGAGACCGTTTTTGGCTACTTAATGCTCAGATTAACTGCCGAGACGGAACAGTTTGCATGACCTTCGGTAACCGTAAGTTAATTTTAAGTATATTTTCAAATTCATATGATTATTTTTTTGAAAATAAATATTCTAGGTCATGTGCTACTAATGGGTTTTTTCCTCGTACATGTGAGGATGACACCAAAAAGGAGAAAAGTGTTGTTTTTGACAGGTCGAAGCGTGAACGAGAGAAGGAAGAGTTAAATGCAGTAGATGTAAAAAGTGGAGCAACAGTAAGTTCAACAAACAACACTAAGACGGTGATGGAAATGGTGCTAAATGAGAAGAAGGGTGGAACAAGTAAGAAGAAAGCACCAAAGAAGGAGAAGGTAAAGAAACCACCCGGATTTGAAAATGAACAAAGAAGGTTGGCGTGTTTTGGGCCTAGGTGGGAGGCATTAGAGCTACCATTGTGCTGGAGAAGTACACGAAGTGAGATGGAGGAAGGTAAGTACTCCATTCGACCACCATAACCGCCAAATCAGGTACTGGTCCGGCTGAAGACCTTAATAAAAACTTAGCGCTAACCGGGAGGCAACCTGGATTTTAGTTTTTGTTTGTATTATTTTTTTTTCTAGTTTTGTATATTTTTAATCTCTTGTCTCGAGTGTTTAGTGTATTGCAAAGATCGAGTGTGGGGAATACGCAACGCAGAGTGTTTCTCGGGTGTGTTGGTAAGAAAAACATTAAGTAAACAGAGTGCCAGGTAAGTAATTTAAGTTAAAAGGTTGAAAAATGGCTAAGGAATTCAAGAAAATGAAAAATTTTGAAAGATAGAAAATTTTTTCAACATAAAAAAAAGGGCCAAACTTTCTGTTAAAAGTGCGTTTAGCGCGGTGCTAACATCACTGAGTGAAGCCCTTAGCGCGGCGCTAAGATCTTCTCATTTGTGTGCTTTTCGCGCGGCGCTAAAGTCTCTTAGGAGATGTTAGCGCCGCGCTAAGGTCTACCTGAAAAAAAAATTATTTTTTTATTATAATATGGGCTGCACGTGGGGCTTACCACTGAGTTTATTATCTCCTTTATCATCTTCTCCATTCATTCCACCCAAACACCATCCATCACAAACGCTGTACACCGCCAACACCCCACCACCACATTACACCCAACCGTTGTATTTTGTGTTGTATTTGAACTTTGTGGGTGTTGTTCACTACAAACCCTCACGAGACCTCACTCGTCCACCCGGGCTACCGGGGGGTTTAAAGGGCTTGTTGCATACGCTAAATGCAATCGTGATTCCTACGAAAGTGAGTTAGGTCTTTTAACAATTTTACTAGTTTAACAAATTTAATTATGAAATTTATATAACTTGGCTTGGTAATTAAAATTAACGGTTTTGCAAACGGTTTAAAAGACCTATCCTAATGGTTGTGAGAAGCGTGCTTCTACACGTGTGAAAGTTTGCAGATACTGTTGAGTGAATTGAGGAGCCGGGTTTGTTGAGCGCAACCAATAGTATATTTGAGTGGCTTATTTTTCTGATCAGGTGATTTTGTTTTCATAATTCTTTTTGTATTATTAGTTTTATTGTTAAAAGTGTAATTGTATAGTTGTATAATTTCTAAGACCATCACATTAAGCCCGGTTTTAAAATTTATAATCAGTCAGTTTTAACCCCGTCCTCGTTAATGTTCTTTTAAATGCTAAATTTTAAACATTGAGGACAATGTCAACCTCAAGTGTGGGGATGGGGGAAAAATTAATTTTTTTTTGCCTTAGAGTGCCTTGATTGTGCGCAAAAGCTGGAATTGTAAATAATTAATTGCCATTATTAATGCCAAGTAGAGGTCTTTGGTCATGGTCAATTTTTAAGTTTCTCGAAAGTCTTCACATGCAAATGTTTTTCAAAAATTGGACAATTAAAATGAACCGTTTAGATGGGGATAACGAGTCATGGGGACAGGTACACATGTTTATATCGGCAGCCTTATTCCTCCGGTACGTGTGTGAGTTGACCACATATATATAATACACATATAATACATAGTATATACACATACCATACGAGTGCCATTATAGAGAGTCACCAGTATGTCCATGATATCTAGAACTTTGTTGTCTCATGCATTTCGAGATCTTAATACCACCACCTGTATGGAGAAATAGGACTGTAGAAACCCACATTATAATGGCCTTTACATATAAAAATAAAAAATAAAATAATACTCACTACCCTACATTATCCCTTAGGAGCCAAGTTTGTGCCTTTTCTCTTTCGTTTGTTTAACCCACATTACAAGCCGTGTTTGCCTTGGCCTTTATTATTTTTAACCCTGTGGATGAAATTCGGTATGTCAAGAGCTGTATATAAGTTGTTTGTCGATTATAGTACACAATGTACGTATGTCTCGATTCAGTGGTTTGTATATATTGATGTTAGTATTTGTAAAAAAAATGAAAAAAAAAATAAAAAAAAAGAAAGAAAGAAAAAAAAAGTTGGAAAATCAAAGAAAAGCTCAAAAAGAGTCGATGTTTGAGTTAATGTCGTTTGTAAATAATAGTGAGTGAGTTGTTTGTTTGTTTGAATAAATTGGGTCTCATCCACCATAAGTTACTAAATGAATCCGCTTCCACACCCTAACCTAAGCCACAGCAAAACCCTTAATTCTATTCTTTATGCAACCGGTGGGTAATGGGTGGAGATATGACTTGCTTCCAAGCTTATTACATTGTGTTCATACTTAGTATAGGGGGCAGAGAGATACTAGCACATTTTTTGCTGGTCCAGATATTAAACCGAGAGGAGAGATATTATATTACGAGGGGTATGAACATGTGTGCCTTAACCGGAAACATAGTACAATCGTTTGGGCGGTTCCATAGTTTTAAATTGTAACATTAAATTATTTGGTGGGTTATCAATCTTGACAGTGTCAATTCTTGGGAATTGGGTATGACCTTATACCTCACTAGTATTAATCGTGGTAATTTATGAATTCTCGATCGAGGTGTATGTGTTGCATGAGAGTTTGCTTGAGGGCAAGCAAAAGATAAGTGTGGGGATGTGATGGTCGGGCAAAAGTCGTGTATATTATTATAGTTTTTGTTTACTTTTAGTTTAAATATTATGTGAACTTTGGTACTTCAAGCGTGTTTATGTGTTTCAGGATACTTGACGTTAAGGACGCTTATCAGGATGAATTACGGGCTTGGAACGAAGATATAGAAGAATCATGACGATTGGCACGCTTTCCTATGCAAAATAAATGAAGAAAATAAAGAAAATTCTGTCAGACGCCTTTAGCGCGGTGCTAAAGGGTCCTAATGGTGATGTTAGCGTATCTCTAAGATCATCAGAATTTTGAGTCTTTAGCGCGGCGCGAAAATCACACCCCTGGGATGTTAGCGACGCGCTAAGATCCTCCTGACGGGAAAAATAACCCTAACTTTGATATAATCAGTTTTTCAGCCCCCATTCGACATATCCTTCATTCCTCCAACCAAGTACAAGCCCTAGGACGATTTTCCACCATCCCGAAGCCTCCGGTTCGCCCGTTCATCGCATGCTTTCATCCTCTCATCAGATAAGCGAATCCTTCGTGATGCCGATGTCAGGCTAAACCATTGTATTCACTTTAGGCTAGGGTTTTGTGTAAACTAACTTTGATCAGATTCTATGTTTTGAATGCTTATGAACTTGATTGAATGTTTTTAATCTTGTTTTACATTATGAATTGATTGTTTAAACAGTTTATGATTTTGATTATCAAACTTTGCATCACTTTTCTGGTTGTGTTAATCACATGTAGGGTTAGCTCTTATGTTATTGAACCAATAATCGTTAGTCATTGCTTATAACTGATTTTCATATTTTAAACTGGTAATTGGGTAAACCGGAGTTCAGTTGTGTCAACAATTCGGTTAGGGTCTCGTTTGTCCTCACAACCCAACTGTTAGGTTTAGTAATTACTGCGCAATTAATCTTATGAATCTGTGATTAGTCGGTCATCACATTACCTGAACCTGAAGTGAATCGTTTTCTCATTATTGTTTAAAAACTTTTCCAAGTAAACGTGTGTTTTTATTAAATCATCTTTTATAAACCGCTTGACATCGTTTGTCCACCGTAGTTAATTAGTTAATAATTATGAACTTTACTTGCACTTTCCACTGATTCCCTGTGGAGACGACCTTACTTACCCATACTAGTTATAGGTATTTAAGCTTCATAAATACTTGTTTTTGATTAGAGCACGACATCTACGTCAAAATGGCGCCGTTGCCGGGGAATCAACGCGCAAAGTGCTAGTTTAGCTTAGTTTTTAGTTTTTGTTTTTAATTTTTCTTCGTTGATTTTACGCGGTGTATTAGTGTCTGTGTCTTTGCAGGTAACTTCACAAGTTGATGCAGACGAGATATTCCCGTGAGAAGGAGCCGCTCCAGTTTGATCCCGAAATCGAGAAAACAGCAAGACAAAACCGAGTAGCTCAGAAACCCATATTAAACCAAATACCTGAAATCAGAACACCAAAAGAAGAGACTATGAGTACCCGAAACAGAAGGGACCCGAATATGTACCAACCAAATAACCAACCAAATAACCAAGAGCAACCAGTTCCACAAAACCAGAACGTTAACCGTGACAGAAACCGTAATCTGTTCAACCGAAGAGATGTTAACCGTAATCCCAGAAACATGGATGACAACTTGTCAATCAAATCAGCTCCAGTGAACCGTCAAAGACAGAATGATTTGAGAGAGGAAAGACCCGAGATTGATCGTGCTCGTGCACGGTTGGAAAATTGGCACATAGGGGACGATTTTGGTTACGATTCTGAGGATGAGGAGGAGCGTATAGATGAACAGCGGGGTCGATATCAGCAACAAGATCCCCATGATGACCAAGAAATTAGACAGAATCATCCAGAAAATCAGAGAGATCGAACACCGAGACGGCAACAACACCATGAACAGCCGTATTATGATTTTGATGATGGAGTTCCAAGGGCGTTTGTTCCACCACCAGTCAGAGGCGTTCAAAGCCACTTCATTCCACAAGTGGCTACGAATCCTCTACCGATCATCATTCCAGTCAGACGGGGAAGAACTTTTTCGGTAAGGCAGAACAGTTTAATGCGATTACTGACATTTCATGGAAAGGCTACAGAAGAACCATATTTACACTTGAGTGATTTCAACTCGATATGCGCACTCATCTCGAGTCAAGGTTTTACTGCAGAAGAGGTGAAGATGGTAGTTTTCCAGTTCAGTTTGAAAGACGCGGCAAAGCAGTGGTTTCTATCGTTGCCATTAGCTAGTATTTTCACTTGGGGAGATTTGGCACAACAGTTTTTAGATGAGTATTATACCCCCCAGAGAACCACAGAGGCCTGCAACAACATTCGAAACCTTCTATGAATCATTCCAAAGGTTTAAACGATTGTTGAGGACTTGTCCGCATCATGGGATTGCCTTATGGGAATTGATAAAGGCATTCCATGATAGTCTCTCAAATGATGATGTTCGTGACCTCCAAGCCACCACGAATGGATCTTTCCTTGCAAATGATGAAAACGAGGATTGGGGACATTTGGAGAGACACACGAGTAATTCGAAGAGACAAGCACAGTCGAACAGGATGTCAAAAAGATCAGTGGTAAAAGCAGTTGAAAGTCATGGGTCAGAAAATAGAATGGATAGATTGGAAAAGAAGATGGATAGGTTGTTGGTTGCAGGTGTACAAGGAGCCGGAAATTCAGGAAAAACATACCCGGTATTTGAAGGTTGTGGGGAATTAGGACACGAAGTTGCGAGTTGTGGGGTTGTGCAAGATGAAGAAACTGGAGAAGAAGAGGTCAACTATGTACAGGGTGAAAGGAAATACAATAATATGAACTCAAATACTTATCATACGGGCCTCAGGAATCATCTAAACTTTAGTTATGGAAATCTGAACACGCAACAGAACCCGAATTTTTAGGGTAGTTTTCTGAAGACAGGTTATTAGTCAAACCAGAAACAGTATGGTAATAATTCGGGCAGCGGTCTGAGTGGGTACAATAAGAGAGATTCCGAGGGTTATACTAAGGGTTATCAAAAGAATTATCAGCAGGGGCAAGGAAATTCTTCGGGTAACAAAGAGGAGTCACTTAAGGATGTGATGGATTTATTGAAACAAATGAAGGCAGATCAAGAGACTCAGAATAGAAATCAAGAGACTCAGAATAAGGCATTGAATCAGAGGTTGGAGCTTCAAGAGAAGGCTAATGCTGCAAGAGATAAACAGGTTAGTCAACTGGCTGAAGAAATGGCAAGCCTAAAGAGAAATCCATCCAAATTACCAAGTGACACCTTGAAGAATCCGAGCCATCAAAGTAGTAGTTCGTCAAACTCCAAAAATGCACACGTCAGTGCCATCACAATTGAAGATAGTGTGGAGAATGACACGGTTGAAGAATTTGAAACAGGGGCACCACTGAACTCACCACCAAGGCACTTGTTGATTATGGTGCGAGTGTGAGTATTCTACCGGGGAGTGTGTATGACCGGTTTTATTTTGGGCCTTTACAAGAGGTTGACACTACCTTGGTGCTAGCTGATTTCACTCGAAGGCGGCCACGTGGTAAACTGGTTGGTGTTGCGGTAAAGGTTGGTGATTTTTACTATCCAGAAGACTTTCTTGTTCTTGATTATGCACCAGCTGAGAAGGAAGAAGAACCACGTGTGATATTGGGGAGACCGTTTTTGGCTACTTAATGCTCAGATTAACTGCCGAGACGGAACAGTTTGCATGACCTTCGGTAACCGTAAGTTAATTTTAAGTATATTTTCAAATTCATATGATTATTTTTTTGAAAATAAATATTCTAGGTCATGTGCTACTAATGGGTTTTTTCCTCGTACATGTGAGGATGACACCAAAAAGGAGAAAAGTGTTGTTTTTGACAGGTCGAAGCGTGAACGAGAGAAGGAAGAGTTAAATGCAGTAGATGTAAAAAGTGGAGCAACAGTAAGTTCAACAAACAACACTAAGACGGTGATGGAAATGGTGCTAAATGAGAAGAAGGGTGGAACAAGCAAGAAGAAAGCACCAAAGAAGGAGAAGGTAAAGAAACCACCCGGATTTGAAAATGAACAAAGAAGGTTGGCGTGTTTTGGGCCTAGGTGGGAGGCATTAGAGCTACCATTGTGCTGGAGAAGTACACGAAGTGAGATGGAGGAAGGTAAGTACTCCATTCGACCACCATAACCGCCAAATCAGGTACTGGTCCGGCTGAAGACCTTAATAAAAACTTAGCGCTAACCGGGAGGCAACCTGGATTTTAGTTTTTGTTTGTATTATTTTTTTTTCTAGTTTTGTATATTTTTAATCTCTTGTCTCGAGTGTTTAGTGTATTGCAAAGATCGAGTGTGGGGAATACGCAACGCAGAGTGTTTCTCGGGTGTGTTGGTAAGAAAAACATTAAGTAAACAGAGTGCCAGGTAAGTAATTTAAGTTAAAAGGTTGAAAAATGGCTAAGGAATTCAAGAAAATGAAAAATTTTGAAAGATAGAAAATTTTTTCAACATAAAAAAAAGGGCCAAACTTTCTGTTAAAAGTGCGTTTAGCGCGGTGCTAACATCACTGAGTGAAGCCCTTAGCGCGGCGCTAAGATCTTCTCATTTGTGTGCTTTTCGCGCGGCGCTAAAGTCTCTTAGGAGATGTTAGCGCCGCGCTAAGGTCTACCTGAAAAAAAAATTATTTTTTTATTATAATATGGGCTGCACGTGGGGCTTACCACTGAGTTTATTATCTCCTTTATCATCTTCTCCATTCATTCCACCCAAACACCATCCATCACAAACGCTGTACACCGCCAACACCCCACCACCACATTACACCCAACCGTTGTATTTTGTGTTGTATTTGAACTTTGTGGGTGTTGTTCACTACAAACCCTCACGAGACCTCACTCGTCCACCCGGGCTACCGGGGGGTTTAAAGGGCTTGTTGCATACGCTAAATGCAATCGTGATTCCTACGAAAGTGAGTTAGGTCTTTTAACAATTTTACTAGTTTAACAAATTTAATTATGAAATTTATATAACTTGGCTTGGTAATTAAAATTAACGGTTTTGCAAACGGTTTAAAAGACCTATCCTAATGGTTGTGAGAAGCGTGCTTCTACACGTGTGAAAGTTTGCAGATACTGTTGAGTGAATTGAGGAGCCGGGTTTGTTGAGCGCAACCAATAGTATATTTGAGTGGCTTATTTTTCTGATCAGGTGATTTTGTTTTCATAATTCTTTTTGTATTATTAGTTTTATTGTTAAAAGTGTAATTGTATAGTTGTATAATTTCTAAGACCATCACATTAAGCCCGGTTTTAAAATTTATAATCAGTCAGTTTTAACCCCGTCCTCGTTAATGTTCTTTTAAATGCTAAATTTTAAACATTGAGGACAATGTCAACCTCAAGTGTGGGGATGGGGGAAAAATTAATTTTTTTTGCCTTAGAGTGCCTTGATTGTGCGCAAAAGCTGGAATTGTAAATAATTAATTGCCATTATTAATGCCAAGTAGAGGTCTTTGGTCATGGTCAATTTTTAAGTTTCTCGAAAGTCTTCACATGCAAATGTTTTTCAAAAATTGGACAATTAAAATGAACCGTTTAGATGGGGATAACGAGTCATGGGGACAGGTGCACATGTTTATATCGGCAGCCTTATTCCTCCGGTACGTGTGTGAGTTGACCACATATATATAATACACATATAATACATAGTATATACACATACCATACGAGTGCCATTATAGAGAGTCACCAGTATGTCCATGATATCTAGAACTTTGTTGTCTCATGCATTTCGAGATCTTAATACCACCACCTGTATGGAGAAATAGGACTGTAGAAACCCACATTATAATGGCCTTTACATATAAAAATAAAAAATAAAATAATACTCACTACCCTACATTATCCCTTAGGAGCCAAGTTTGTGCCTTTTCTCTTTCGTTTGTTTAACCCACATTACAAGCCGTGTTTGCCTTGGCCTTTATTATTTTTAACCCTGTGGATGAAATTCGGTATGTCAAGAGCTGTATATAAGTTGTTTGTCGATTATAGTACACAATGTACGTATGTCTCGATTCAGTGGTTTGTATATATTGATGTTAGTATTTGTAAAAAAAATGAAAAAAAAAATAAAAAAAAAGAAAGAAAGAAAAAAAAAGTTGGAAAATCAAAGAAAAGCTCAAAAAGAGTCGATGTTTGAGTTAATGTCGTTTGTAAATAATAGTGAGTGAGTTGTTTGTTTGTTTGAATAAATTGGGTCTCATCCACCATAAGTTACTAAATGAATCCGCTTCCACACCCTAACCTAAGCCACAGCAAAACCCTTAATTCTATTCTTTATGCAACCGGTGGGTAATGGGTGGAGATATGACTTGCTTCCAAGCTTATTACATTGTGTTCATACTTAGTATAGGGGGCAGAGAGATACTAGCACATTTTTTGCTGGTCCAGATATTAAACCGAGAGGAGAGATATTATATTACGAGGGGTATGAACATGTGTGCCTTAACCGGAAACAAAGTACAATCGTTTGGGCGGTTCCATAGTTTTAAATTGTAACATTAAATTATTTGGTGGGTTATCAATCTTGACAGTGTCAGTTCTTGGGAATTGGGTATGACCTTATACCTCACTAGTATTAATCGTGGTAATTTATGAATTCTCGATCGAGGTGTATGTGTTGCATGAGAGTTTGCTTGAGGGCAAGCAAAAGATAAGTGTGGGGATGTGATGGTCGGGCAAAAGTCGTGTATATTATTATAGTTTTTGTTTACTTTTAGTTTAAATATTATGTGAACTTTGGTACTTCAAGCGTGTTTATGTGTTTCAGGATACTTGACGTTAAGGACGCTTATCAGGATGAATTACGGGCTTGGAACGAAGATATAGAAGAATCATGACGATTGGCACGCTTTCCTATGCAAAATAAATGAAGAAAATATAGAAAATTATGTCAGACGCCTTTAGCGCGGTGCTAAAGGGTCCTAATGGTGATGTTAGCGTATCTCTAAGATCATCAGAATCTTGAGTCTTTAGCGCGGCGCGAAAATCACACCCCTGGGATGTTAGCGACGCGCTAAGATCCTCCTGACGGGAAAAATAACCCTAACTTTGATATAATCAGTTTTTCAGCCCCCATTCGACATATCCTTCATTCCTCCAACCAAGTACAAGCCCTAGGACGATTTTCCACCATCCCGAAGCCTCCGGTTCGCCCGTTCATCGCATGCTTTCATCCTCTCATCAGATAAGCGAATCCTTCGTGATGCCGATGTCAGGCTAAACCATTGTATTCACTTTAGGCTAGGGTTTTGTGTAAACTAACTTTGATCAGATTCTATGTTTTGAATGCTTATGAACTTGATTGAATGTTTTTAATCTTGTTTTACATTATGAATTGATTGTTTAAACAGTTTATGATTTTGATTATCAAACTTTGCATCACTTTTCTGGTTGTGTTAATCACATGTAGGGTTAGCTCTTATGTTATTGAACCAATAATCGTTAGTCATTGCTTATAACTGATTTTCATATTTTAAACTGGTAATTGGGTAAACCGGAGTTCAGTTGTGTCAACAATTCGGTTAGGGTCTCGTTTGTCCTCACAACCCAACTGTTAGGTTTAGTAATTACTGCGCAATTAATCTTATGAATCTGTGATTAGTCGGTCATCACATTACCTGAACCTGAAGTGAATCGTTTTCTCATTATTGTTTAAAAACTTTTCCAAGTAAACGTGTGTTTTTATTAAATCATCTTTTATAAACCGCTTGACATCGTTTGTCCACCGTAGTTAATTAGTTAATAATTATGAACTTTACTTGCACTTTCCACTGATTCCCTGTGGAGACGACCTTACTTACCCATACTAGTTATAGGTATTTAAGCTTCATAAATACTTGTTTTTGATTAGAGCACGACATCTACGTCAAAATGGCGCCGTTGCCGGGGAATCAACGCGCAAAGTGCTAGTTTAGCTTAGTTTTTAGTTTTTGTTTTTAATTTTTCTTCGTTGATTTTACGCGGTGTATTAGTGTCTGTGTCTTTGCAGGTAACTTCACAAGTTGATGCAGACGAGATATTCCCGTGAGAAGGAGCCGCTCCAGTTTGATCCCGAAATCGAGAAAACAGCAAGACAAAACCGAGTAGCTCAGAAACCCATATTAAACCAAATACCTGAAATCAGAACACCAAAAGAAGAGACTATGAGTACCCGAAACAGAAGGGACCCGAATATGTACCAACCAAATAACCAACCAAATAACCAAGAGCAACCAGTTCCACAAAACCAGAACGTTAACCGTGACAGAAACCGTAATCTGTTCAACCGAAGAGATGTTAACCGTAATCCCAGAAACATGGATGACAACTTGTCAATCAAATCAGCTCCAGTGAACCGTCAAAGACAGAATGATTTGAGAGAGGAAAGACCCGAGATTGATCGTGCTCGTGCACGGTTGGAAAATTGGCACATAGGGGACGATTTTGGTTACGATTCTGAGGATGAGGAGGAGCGTATAGATGAACAGCGGGGTCGATATCAGCAACAAGATCCCCATGATGACCAAGAAATTAGACAGAATCATCCAGAAAATCAGAGAGATCGAACACCGAGACGGCAACAACACCATGAACAGCCGTATTATGATTTTGATGATGGAGTTCCAAGGGCGTTTGTTCCACCACCAGTCAGAGGCGTTCAAAGCCACTTCATTCCACAAGTGGCTACGAATCCTCTACCGATCATCATTCCAGTCAGACGGGGAAGAACTTTTTCGGTAAGGCAGAACAGTTTAATGCGATTACTGACATTTCATGGAAAGGCTACAGAAGAACCATATTTACACTTGAGTGATTTCAACTCGATATGCGCACTCATCTCGAGTCAAGGTTTTACTGCAGAAGAGGTGAAGATGGTAGTTTTCCAGTTCAGTTTGAAAGACGCGGCAAAGCAGTGGTTTCTATCGTTGCCATTAGCTAGTATTTTCACTTGGGGAGATTTGGCACAACAGTTTTTAGATGAGTATTATACCCCCCAGAGAACCACAGAGGCCTGCAACAACATTCGAAACCTTCTATGAATCATTCCAAAGGTTTAAACGATTGTTGAGGACTTGTCCGCATCATGGGATTGCCTTATGGGAATTGATAAAGGCATTCCATGATAGTCTCTCAAATGATGATGTTCGTGACCTCCAAGCCACCACGAATGGATCTTTCCTTGCAAATGATGAAAACGAGGATTGGGGACATTTGGAGAGACACACGAGTAATTCGAAGAGACAAGCACAGTCGAACAGGATGTCAAAAAGATCAGTGGTAAAAGCAGTTGAAAGTCATGGGTCAGAAAATAGAATGGATAGATTGGAAAAGAAGATGGATAGGTTGTTGGTTGCAGGTGTACAAGGAGCCGGAAATTCAGGAAAAACATACCCGGTATTTGAAGGTTGTGGGGAATTAGGACACGAAGTTGCGAGTTGTGGGGTTGTGCAAGATGAAGAAACTGGAGAAGAAGAGGTCAACTATGTACAGGGTGAAAGGAAATACAATAATATGAACTCAAATACTTATCATACGGGCCTCAGGAATCATCTAAACTTTAGTTATGGAAATCATCTAAACTTTAGTTATGGAGAAATAGGACTGTAGAAACCCACATTATAATGGCCTTTACATATAAAAATAAAAAATAAAATAATACTCACTACCCTACATTATCCCTTAGGAGCCAAGTTTGTGCCTTTTCTCTTTCGTTTGTTTAACCCACATTACAAGCCGTGTTTGCCTTGGCCTTTATTATTTTTAACCCTGTGGATGAAATTCGGTATGTCAAGAGCTGTATATAAGTTGTTTGTCGATTATAGTACACAATGTACGTATGTCTCGATTCAGTAGTTTGTATATATTGATGTTAGTATTTGTAAAAAAAATGAAAAAAAAAATAAAAAAAAAGAAAGAAAGAAAAAAAAAGTTGGAAAATCAAAGAAAAGCTCAAAAAGAGTCGATGTTTGAGTTAATGTCGTTTGTAAATAATAGTGAGTGAGTTGTTTGTTTGTTTGAATAAATTGGGTCTCATCCACCATAAGTTACTAAATGAATCCGCTTCCACACCCTAACCTAAGCCACAGCAAAACCCTTAATTCTATTCTTTATGCAACCGGTGGGTAATGGGTGGAGATATGACTTGCTTCCAAGCTTATTACATTGTGTTCATACTTAGTATAGGGGGCAGAGAGATACTAGCACATTTTTTGCTGGTCCAGATATTAAACCGAGAGGAGAGATATTATATTACGAGGGGTATGAACATGTGTGCCTTAACCGGAAACAAAGTACAATCGTTTGGGCGGTTCCATAGTTTTAAATTGTAACATTAAATTATTTGGTGGGTTATCAATCTTGACAGTGTCAGTTCTTGGGAATTGGGTATGACCTTATACCTCACTAGTATTAATCGTGGTAATTTATGAATTCTCGATCGAGGTGTATGTGTTGCATGAGAGTTTGCTTGAGGGCAAGCAAAAGATAAGTGTGGGGATGTGATGGTCGGGCAAAAGTCGTGTATATTATTATAGTTTTTGTTTACTTTTAGTTTAAATATTATGTGAACTTTGGTACTTCAAGCGTGTTTATGTGTTTCAGGATACTTGACGTTAAGGACGCTTATCAGGATGAATTACGGGCTTGGAACGAAGATATAGAAGAATCATGACGATTGGCACGCTTTCCTATGCAAAATAAATGAAGAAAATATAGAAAATTATGTCAGACGCCTTTAGCGCGGTGCTAAAGGGTCCTAATGGTGATGTTAGCGTATCTCTAAGATCATCAGAATCTTGAGTCTTTAGCGCGGCGCGAAAATCACACCCCTGGGATGTTAGCGACGCGCTAAGATCCTCCTGACGGGAAAAATAACCCTAACTTTGATATAATCAGTTTTTCAGCCCCCATTCGACATATCCTTCATTCCTCCAACCAAGTACAAGCCCTAGGACGATTTTCCACCATCCCGAAGCCTCCGGTTCGCCCGTTCATCGCATGCTTTCATCCTCTCATCAGATAAGCGAATCCTTCGTGATGCCGATGTCAGGCTAAACCATTGTATTCACTTTAGGCTAGGGTTTTGTGTAAACTAACTTTGATCAGATTCTATGTTTTGAATGCTTATGAACTTGATTGAATGTTTTTAATCTTGTTTTACATTATGAATTGATTGTTTAAACAGTTTATGATTTTGATTATCAAACTTTGCATCACTTTTCTGGTTGTGTTAATCACATGTAGGGTTAGCTCTTATGTTATTGAACCAATAATCGTTAGTCATTGCTTATAACTGATTTTCATATTTTAAACTGGTAATTGGGTAAACCGGAGTTCAGTTGTGTCAACAATTCGGTTAGGGTCTCGTTTGTCCTCACAACCCAACTGTTAGGTTTAGTAATTACTGCGCAATTAATCTTATGAATCTGTGATTAGTCGGTCATCACATTACCTGAACCTGAAGTGAATCGTTTTCTCATTATTGTTTAAAAACTTTTCCAAGTAAACGTGTGTTTTTATTAAATCATCTTTTATAAACCGCTTGACATCGTTTGTCCACCGTAGTTAATTAGTTAATAATTATGAACTTTACTTGCACTTTCCACTGATTCCCTGTGGAGACGACCTTACTTACCCATACTAGTTATAGGTATTTAAGCTTCATAAATACTTGTTTTTTTATTAGAGCACGACATCTACGTCAACACCACCCCCCCGGCGCATATCTATACACATACACTACTTAAAAAAATTACCACTAGTCTTACATAACCTCTCCTTTCACACCAATACCATCGTACCACCTTACCAAAATGGGAATGACTTACATAGGCAATTAGCTATGTATACTTTACTAGTACAAGAGCAATTATGTCTAGTCGTCCTTTATTAGGATTTTTTTAATTATTATTATATATAATAAATAAAAAGTTTGGTGACGTTGGACCACGATTGGTCCACTTGGCATACTCTGATTGGGCTACATAATTTATATTGTTTTTCATTTGTTTATATTGATAATTACATGGTTATTCATGTCGTCTCGTCATCTGGGACCGACAACGCTCGGGTTTTTTCAACTGATCGTCGTAACACCCGGGACAACAAAGCTATGGTTTACTAACAACCGAGTTTTACCGGCATGCTTGTTGTAGTTTCGGTACCATGATGAAAGTAACTAAAACCAACCGAATTCGCGTCTAATCACCATCTCAACGCCCACGACCGACAACACTCAGGGTTTACCAACCTATGGGTTTTATCGATTCACCACCCCAACGTCTGACACTGACAACTGTCAGATTTTACCAACGTCTGGGTTTTACCGACTGAATAAACGTCGTTTTAAATATTTTATTTGTTTATTAATTTGAAGAACTTTTCTCTTAGGTTTTAACACTTGGATTTTACCAACGATACTTATATCGTAACTAACGTAATTTGTATTGGTCGAATTCGCGTCGACTCACTATTATAACACAACTAGTTCATAACGCCGGGTACAAAAACTACTTAAATAATCCGCTTAGTGGACCTTGATACGTGTCATATATTCTTTAACTTCTAACCATTTTGATTACTTGCTCCTCTATTTTCTTTTATTTATTTACAGGAAAATCTGATATACAAATAGAGTCATCAACGACATTTTATAACTACTTCCTACTTTAAGCAATTTCCATAATTTAGAACACTTCCATTAATTGTAGACTTTATACTTACTTTTTGGATACCTTTTAGTCAAAAATTAAAATCATAACCAAAAAAAAAATCATTTTCATCCAACCGCGAGGTCCACGGAAACCTTCGTCATGAATTGGTCTAACATTTTTGGGCTGAACGTCCCGATGATCATGTACTAGACTAGTGACCTTTGTTGCTTTTAATATTTTTATTTTAATGTAATATTAGTTAGTTTCAAAATTTAGAAGAAAAAAAAGTAAAACAAAAAATTCACTGAAGCAACCGTTTACCTGAACCACAATATGCTCATGTCACCATGTGGCTTCAGCAGTGACATCAATAAGTATCCAGTCAACATTGCATAACACAATATTATTGAATGAATTCGACCACAAGACACAGTCTAACAAAACATGAACGTTTTTACCAAATAACTAAGGAATCAAATTATGTGCATTAAACTCTATATATTTTGTCAATATTTCGCCATGTATTTTACTGTATATTTAGTTAAAAAGAACAAACTAGGCTCGCATACTGTTCTATGGAAACATGCTTTTTTTATTCATTTTTCATCCTTTTCTACCACTTTTAAACTTGTTTTTCTTCTGCAAGACCCGATACCGATTGCCTGCATTTTTTGGGCTTCTTTGTTTTTTTTGAGGTGTTAACTGACTTCTACGTCTTTTAACGATTTGGGTTTAATAATTCAAAGCCCTGTAAATATCATCTTACGATTTCATCATTGGTTAGAAAATTAAATTATCTACGTATACGAAAAACAATTCTGGACACATAGAGTGATGATAGTTATTTTATGTTATTTTCGGGTATTACGAACATGTTAATTGCTGATTTTTCCTATTAAAACGAAGCATAATGTCATTCCGGTGTTTATTACATGTTGATCTTTATGTGCATTAAAAAAGGGAATGCAAACTCTGAAACTCGACCTATTTCATAGTTTAACGCGCCCGCCACAACCCACGGGTAATAAGCTTGGTTTATGAGGTCGAGCATTAAAAATCTGTTTCTTTTATTCTTATTTCTAGTTCTTGATAGACCCTCCCACATCTAGAAAGTTCGAGGATTTATAAATTTTAAAGTGATACATTAGGCCATCCAACTTCTATAAAATATTAGAATAAGCCCAACTTGACAATTTTCACAATCTTATCCATTTCTTGGCTTTCTAGTCAACACACCACCAAAATGTACCATTTTATCTCTAACTCAATATAGATACAGAATTTTTCTTTGTTACATAGAATTTCTCTGCCATCACAAGCTAGCTAGCCAAGGTGACAAGAGGGTTTCCCACTAAGTGGTTTTTCTTTTTTTGTTTTCTTTTTTCTGGGGAGGTACCCGCTTCAATTCCTGCTAAGTGCAAATTCTATAAATATGGGCGATCACCCATGGGAAACATACAAATTATATAAATTTAAGGTAAGAAGAAGTTAGCAAGTGTTAAGATTTTATGGAGGAACACCATTGTTATTAAATAACGCCATTAAAAAAGGGAAAAAAATATAGAATTTATTTTTATTACTCTATTACAATTTAAAACAAAAGTGTTTTGACCCAACCATGGCCGACATCATGCCTGTTCAGGCTATGCAGCTGCACAAGGTCCATAACTGGCAGGGGTCTAATTTTCTTTAACTACATCCATCAGTAGTTTACTGGTCTAATAAACCCATATAAAATCTTTATTTTAGATCGGCCCAAAGAATTTATAACAAATTAAAAAGACCAAACATATATCTAAGTTAAATCCTTTAAGGCGTATTTTTATAACACGTGCAAGTCCTACGCCATCAAACTCTCGGGTGTGGCCTGGACCTAACACATGGATTCGTAAGTCACGTCATGTGTGCTTCCTTAATTAAGAAGGCTCTTATGGAATTAAGAAAGCATCTCAAGCTGATTTTATATGCTCTAGTATTCTCTTCTAACATATGGATTTGCATAGTGTGTATTATCATGCAATAATAACTTTTTCCATTGTTATATACTTCATTACTTTGATGCTATTATTGTTACTATCAGTAGCTCTATTTATGTATGATTTGACATAACTCAATTTTTACTCTCACTCAAGGACTTCTTTTTTCTTGTTATATAGGGATTCAAGTTGATTTTTTTTTAAAATACTATCATCTGTTAGACTATTACAATTTGCAACAAAGCTACTTATGTCTCAGTCTAGTTTTCCTATTGTTGAGGTCAAAGATATTTTGGATACCTTTCCATTTGATGCTCATTCATTACTTCTCTTTGTGCTTAAGTTGAACTCGACTTGATTGATCGTCACGATAATCGTTGTATCTTCCTTGGACCCAACATATTGTTGCTATACGGAGCACTAAGGACGTATGTGGACTGTGTACTTACGAGCTCTGCTGATCAATGAGGCCCACTTTGGATTTTGTTTAATCATGTAAGTCAGTTTATCACTTGGTACTGATTAGTGATCACAATAAGCGCCTCTCTACAAAAGTAGAAGTATAACGTATGTTACCCTTATCGTCGACTTGGTAAATATCATCGATACCAGAAGGCTACAAGTAAAGTAGTGCACAAGCTAAGCTTTTCTTGGTCTGGTCTTAATATTCTATAGGTTCAAAAAAATCTTGGAACTAATAATAATGCTTTTTACAAAGTCGCTCAAGAGTACTGTTGAAACGAGAGATCCGGATAATGTATTGCAATTGGATGGATTAAAACCAAGACCGATCATGCGTGTTAAAGTAAGATATAACAAATGTCTAATGAATGCCATATGTTGGTGCTTGATGTTTTATTTATAGTCCATAAAAGGTGAACTATAACATAGCCTTGTTTAGGGAAATTTACCTTATTGGAACTGCAAATCATTAGGATCTCGAGAGTCGCCTCAACTTCGTTATACTAGATATAGTCCTCGGATTTGGAAGGTGATCTATAGTCGGATCCAGAGCTGTGTGTGACTGTGACCTCCAGACTGGTTGTTTGCATCTGGCTTTGTATTGTCGTGTTGTGGTGCATCCGGATCGTTGGTAATAATGTCATGAACAATCCAACCAAGAACAATACAAACTAAAAAAATAATAATTTGCAGAAGGTTTCAACAAAACTAAACAAAAACAAAACACTAATCGAACAAAGATAATAATCCAAGAGATGAGCAAACATATGAAGACCAAAGCCAAGCGAGACGAGTGACGACTAGCGAGAAGATATTACGAACAAGAAGGTATTAATAATACGAAGAAGAACCCATATTAACTTAGCAACAACCTGTCTCACAAACCCATATTTAATTCAGCAGCCCAATTCATGAAACAACAAAATATATAAACACTTAGGACACAATTTACAATTACATATAACATATGCATGATATTGAATTAGAAACATACATATATAATATTTCAACAATATTATTGTTCGGTAACATTATTTATTTGTCATAGTCCCTTTGTCTCACAAATATAAGTCCTTAATTAGCAATATGTCCAAAAACTAGTTTTGACCAGGGTTGTAAAAGTTGGCCTAGGAGACCGAGTACTCGGCACCCCGGCACTTCACTGCACCACTTTCACTTTCAAGGTCAAAAACATCATAATCGGTTCTAGGCGGTTGTACTCAGTCCAACTCGGACGGCGGCTCTACTCGGCCTAGGCGGTCCAACACGGTTTAACAAAATTTTGAAGTTTATAAAAAAGAACTTAATTTCCCCAAGAGCCCGCAATTGTTTTTTTTTCTTTTTCACGCTAACACGTAACCTAATTTCAGTTCCGAACTCACAAACGCCATTTTTGTAATCTGAGTGAAAGTTCTGAACTCACAACTTATTACTCAAGTTCAATTGAAGTACGTCTTTTATCGATTAAGACCTACTCTTGAATCAAGATGTAAGTATTCTTGATTGGTTTATATCACGTAGAATATTAGTAAGAGTATGATATTTGGCATGTATATAATCATCCAAAAATTAGTTTCTTTATAAAATGTCATGTCCGAGTACTCACAACTCCTTAATCGACTGCCCTAGGAGCGCCTAGTGACTTCTGCAACCTTGGTTTTTGACTATGTTAATAAGGCTTAAGTACTAACTAAACAGGGATGTTGATTTGTGTTTTGTCCTAACCAAATAGAAAAGGATCGATGCTTCATTGCTTCATATGTTTAAGCATTTTCTTTCACATAAATGAATCGGTTTTTAATATTTGGATAATAATACTCCATTTGCCCAAACTGTATCTTTTAAAAAAAATTGCCTATATTTTGTTTGACTCGTATAAATATTTATAAAATCTCTTGATTCTGTATAAATCATTGAGTTTATTTGCCATTGGAATTTCTGTTGAATAGTTATAAGATTATATCATATGCATTTCTTTTCGTAAAATGTGTAATTTGAGCCCGTCGTTGATTCTTTAGATATTGTCCAAGCGTGTCATGGTCAATTGATGACTTGAGCATGAGATCTAGGAGTTATTGACATTAGGTCAGGTTTAAGTAATTCCAACCTCATACCCGATTGCAAAAGTCTGGCCAATTCCTGCCCCAAAACCCATCAGACATCTATCGGGTAATTAACCAACCCCGTTGGGTATCAGACATACTTGATGACCGTCGTCAAGTCAAAAACAAACATTTATAAATTACCGGCTAATGTTCCCTTAACTAACAAGGGTAATTAAGGTGTCGAAACCCACAAGAAATCTGTTGGAAAGTACTAATCAAGTTTTATTAAAATCTTTTTAATGAAAATAGTTATACTAGTCGGAATATTGATGTCAAGATGTTTAAAGAGAAGTTTGAATGTAAAACAATAATGAGAAAACAGTAACCACCCCGGGCTTCAGATTCAGTATTAACTAAACTGATAAGCTAACTTTATTCGTTAGATCATCCTTAATAGGGACTCTTTGCTTGAATTGATTAAAGTGATGATTAGAGTTGAACTTAACGGGTTCTATTAGCAAAATCACCAACCTAAACAATATGTGCCAAGCTAATACCTAGCCACGAATTACTAATCATGAACGATACAATATTAACACAAAAAGGCAAATAATAACCAGACTCTTAACTTTAAAATCACAAGTTAAGTTTCATATACAATCATACAAAAACATAAAACTTAATCCCAATCAAAGAACAAAACTAAATCATACAATCAATCATATGCATCCTCCACCCGGAGGTGATTAAAAAAGTGTTTTAGCCAAGAAACATGATGAAACTGTTAAACTGATATTTTTCCAAGTCACCATGGAAGATTTCTTGATCGGGAGAGGCTGGAGATGGTGTAGAAGCTCTAAAATCGCCTTTGTTAATTACTCCATAAAATGGCTGGAAAAAGTTCTCCCTTGAAACCCTAACACTTATGGATTTTATAGTGATTTTTTTAGAATTTTTATAACCATGTCGGCCTTTGGCGTATCATACGCAATATATTACGTACCATATGCTAACTCTGATAAAGGCATACTCCAACTTTCTGTCATACTGTGACACATACACAGATTCTGGCATATGGCACGCGAAACTCAGATCTGCCCATATTTTTGTCCTTTGGTATATCGTACGCATTCTCGTTCCTTCGGTTTCCAACCAAAAGCTTCCATAACACATATTTAAGCTCTAGGTTAGCTCATTTAAGCACTTGCAATCATAAAATGTCATAAAGTAATCGTGTTGATACATATAAATAAACAAACATACTATATTAAACATTAAAACACATCTTTAATTTTACCCACTCATCAATACCTGTGGAATTTGGGTATGTATATTACACCGCAAATACTTAAAAATAAATTGGTTTGTAGGACCGGGGAATATAATCATGTATATTATGTAACGTGTATCTATAATATATATATATAAATGAAGATATAAAAATCCTATGTGTCGCGATGTGGTCGTTTCCCATTTTTTTAGAGTTACCAGATTTGTTTGATTTTTAAATGGAGGCTTCTCATGCATTTGACCCGAATTCATGGGTATGGGTCTTACTAAATCCAGATATTCCTTAAACGGGTTATAACATCTCATTAGATTAAAAATTAATCTCACCAAATTATTGATGTAAAAACCCTATAAAATAGGATATAATAAAAATTAATATCTTATTTATTTTAAAATATATATATATTATTTAAATTAAAAAACCAATTTGATAGTGAAAAAAATAAACGGGTCTTGGGTCTCATCAAACCATAGGTATATTATAAACTTTCATAAATATTATTTATAATTAAAAAATCAATTTTATAGTATAAAAAATAAACGGGTCTTGGGTCTCATCAAAACTATATAGCTTTTAAACCGGGTTATAACATCTCATTTATTTGTGAAACAATTTATCATTAAACTATAAGTATATTATTATATTCATTCAATAAAAAAATATAAATTCAAAAAATAAATAAATATTAGAACAAACAATATAAAACAACCCCCGTAATACGGGGGATAAAAACTAGCATATACATATACTTAAAATATAAAAAAAGATCATGTCGAGTATATAATTGGATAAACTGGTATATGATATATGGTAAAAGTGTATATTACCAAATCCCATATACCAATCCAATACCCGTGAAAAATCCTAAAAGAAATCCCATACATGGTCCTATATCCTATTAGTATTCGACCCTAGTCCAATAATGTAACATCCTAAAATTTTCGTATTTAATAAAAGAAAGTCGCGTTTAGTTATTGGGCCTAAATAATTAATTAGTATTAATAAAGATCATGGACTTGGACTAATTAAGATGGATTAAAGGGAATGGGCCTTAGGTCCATGGGCTTTAAGGGATATAAATATCCTCTTAAACCAGCCTAAAACCCTAAATCCTCATTTCTTTCCATCCTAATCTCTACACACTCAAAAACACACACATATCACTACACCATATTCGGCCGAGAGGGAGAGTGAGATCCAAGGCCAAGTAACGTGATTCTTGATAGATCGTTACTACGCGAGATATATACAAGATCCATAGCTCGTGAGCAAGCTAACCTAGATCAAACGAGAACGTAAAGGTATGTTTCGATCTTTAAAGTTTACGTTTTATAGACGTTTAGCCTTAAAACTTGAGTCTGGAATAGATCGGGTATAAACGTGACATAAAGTTGTAAACTTGATGATAAACATGAATGTAATGAACCCGAAAATGGAAACGGCTCGATTAAATGAACCCTTGAGCCGAGTTGGAACGTTTTAGCTTAAAAAGATTAAAACTTTACGATTCATTCGGGTCAAGCTTAAGCCGCAATCGGACTAGGTAACGGTTGAGGCTAAGGCCGAACCATAATAAGCGAATAAAGGTCGCAAAACGCGTGTTTTGGATTGATGAAACGAACTCCGACGGCAGCGAGCTTACTGTATAACTTCGCTGGTTATAAGTTCGCTGCTGTATGAACTTCGCTGGGTATATAAGTTCGCTGGGTGTATAAGTCCGCTTATGATCAACTTCGCTGTTGACTAAGTTCGCTGGTTAAGTTCGCCAGATACTATGTGGCTGGTTATAACTTCGCCTGGCATAAGTTCGCTTAAGGTTTAACTTCGCTTGTATATAAGTTCGCTAAATGTTAATTTCGCTTAATATTAAGTTCGCCAAAAGTTAAGTTCGCTGAGAAATGGATTAAAATCCTAGTGAAAAATGTGTTAAGACAGTTAATGTAAATAAAATTTTTCCAAACTGACCTGGCAGCTTAACCCCAGCCAGGGGCTCTGCCCCTTGGACCCTGCTAGGGGCTGCCCCCGGACCCCGTTCGTTGTGGGTTATATAAAGATAGAAATACGATACGAGTAGTAATAGTTAATTGATACGTGTAATTGTTATACAGTTAGTCGTCCAAGCTCAAGAAAGGGATTACCATAAACGGTGAACGTAACCGCATTCAGGTGAGTTTCTAGCCCCATTTTCTGTTATGTTTTCGGGGCTATGTGCATACTCGATGTGATAGTTAATACACTTACCTTAACTGGTGAATGTATGCCTTATATGGTTTATATGTTATGTATGTATATCTTAAATGTGAATGAAAGCTTGCCGGTATGTGAACGATCTTCGGATATTGCACATGCTAACAAGGGAGGTATGTTTATGATAGATGAATGTGTATGATAGATATATGTACAATATATGGGTATGTATGAATGATTAAAGAAAGTATGTATTTTATGGGTATGTAAAGAAGGTATGTACGAAGATGAAGAAAGAGGGACCAGACCCTAATAATATCTGAGATAGAAGGGACCAGACTCTAATAATATCTGAGATAGAAAAGTAAAAAGGGACCAGACCCTAATAATATCTGAGATAGACAAGAAAGGGATCAGACCCTAATAATATCTGAGATAGACAAAGGAAAGAGGGACCAGACCCTAATAATATCTGAGATAGAAAAGGACAGTAATTTATATAGTATGAAAGAATTAAAGTACGAACGTATGTATGAACTTATGTAATGTAAGTAAATTAGTAAAGTAATCATTATGCATCTTCGGATGCATAATTGAAGGTAAACGTATGTATTGTATTATGTGTGATTAACTAGAACTCACTCAGCGTAGCTGACTTTTAGTATGCACGCATGTGAGTAGAATGAGACAGTTTGCTTGATGAGGACACATGGCATTGAATTGAAGACACTGACGTCTCAAGGGAATGTTATGATGTTTTAAAGACTATATTTTGTTTTTAAATGACTTTGAATGTTTGATAAAACAAGATTTGAAAGTTATGTAATGTCTTATGATTGAAGTTTTATATTTCGCATAAAGTTTTAATTAACTCTGATATTTAGAATTGCGTTTATAAGTAAATCCAACGTCCAAATGTGAGGCACCGGTAACGGGGCCTTACAAATACCATTGGTATCCGACCCTAGTATCCGATTAGCATCCTAAGAGATCGCGCATGCTCGCTCTAGTATTTTAATCTCATAATTCTTTTTAGAGTTGATGGTTGTTCTACCGTGAGACCATGGACCGATCGACCATGATAATTCTCTTATTCAACATTTTTTGCATATAATTTTATCAATAGAGGCAGTTTTGGTCCCTTAAAGAAAATAGAGGCATATAACATGAACATATATATGTGTACATCTTATAGTAACATTGCTAATACTTTTAAAATCATCAAAGCAAATAATTTATGCCAAAGATATATACGCCAATAGTGTAATCGTGGGACCCACCTTTATATATGGTTGTGACAAGTAACAGCAACTTGTGGCTGAGAGAAATTATATATACATTCACTTATGATGCATATATTCAAACAATATTGATAATTTTATATATATAATCTTTGGTGTTGGTGATCACATGAAATTAGGGTCATCCAAAAACAAACCCCAAACAAGTAATGGCCGAATTTGGTAGATGATAGTTTTTAAATTGGAATAAGTCCAATAGGAACGGGAATTTAGGGTGCGTGGTATAGCACAAAAACCAGTAATATATGTTTCTGATATTTGTACGGCTTATTATTTTTCACAAATGGGAGTAGTTCACTTGCAGTCGTTCAAATGATACGATTTGTTTTTATAAAACAAGTTGCACTAATTAAGTATTCATGCAAGTTTGAGTTCGTAAGTTCAAACTAACACCACTGATCCATTTTTTTTAATTCTTTTAACAACGTTTTGAACTATCTTCAATAACCGAGTGAACATTCCTAAAATAGTATGTTAACTGTTTATACTGAGTTTGGCACATGATTCCCTTTGAGTCAAGTTTTGAACCTTAGACCATAAGATCTCAAGTCTTAACTATCACCTCCATGACATAAGACCAGAAGACCAATTGAACTTATATTGAATTAATTCTCAATTATCATGTCACTTAACCTATTAGACATTAGTAGTAGATATTTAAACTTTATTCTCATTTCTCAATCTTGATTTATGCAATTATTCCTAGCTTTTTTTAAGAGATATTGGATTTTAATAATCTTAACTTTGACTCTCGTATCACCGATATTTTCCGTTTGCCCCCATGGATGGTCCATCCAGGAACTCACGGATTTGTTTTTGGTTTCCCCGGTAGAGACTTCCCAGGTGGTCACCCATTCTAATACTACTTCCACATGAGCGCGTTTAACCGTGGAGTTTTCATGTGCTCCACAGCCAACTAACCCAAAACACGTTGGTGATTTAAGAGGATGGGTCATTACTTAAACCAAGAATCTCTCATGTCCACGGCTGATTTGAGATTTGCCTAGGGTGTATACAATTGGTCCATGTTAATCTTTTTCTGATATTTCTGTATCATTTCACATTGCTGGCGCTAATTCTATGGAAAAACTGACAATGCATAGAAAATTAGAAAATCTTGAACATGATATCAATTATGATCACCAATGGTTTACGTGGCATGAAAATAGTTTATGTTCTGAACAAATGATTATATATATATATGTTTGATTTCTTTTTAGAACCCCTTTGAGTTTTAAGAACTCGAAAAAACTCAACGTAACAATTTTTTTAAAATTTAGGGAATTTAGGATCATATATATATATATATATATGATCAGCTTCAATAAAGAATAAAGATGAGATGAATATCAATTAGAACATTGAAGAAGATAACATATAGCAAGGTAATGGAACATACACTAGATTTAATAAGGCAATACAAACACAAGCTGCATACTTAATTTGATCATTTGATGTAGACTTGAATACATAAGGTGCATGGGTTCATGCAAAACACATAGTACCTCACTGATGCATATATTAGAGCTGCTAATAATAATAAATATCTTAAAAAACAAAGGAATGAAAATCTCTATTATGTAAATATTATAGATTTATTTATGTGGTAACTAGCTAGAGATGCAGAGTGGTATCAACATCATCAGCTTCATTAATATTTTTGGTGATCAGCCAAGATGGCTTGGTGGCTAACTTTTGAGGAGTACTGCTTTTGATCTCATGATCCCAGCAAGTCATGTCATGCTTCATCTTCTTATTGATCATCATGTGTGGATTTTGCCACAAGGAGAGTGAGAGTGAGAGGGAGAGTAGGTCATGAGAATAATCTTGCAAGTAGTGTTTCGGAGTAGGGAAGGCGATATCCGAATGGAAAACCGAATGATCGAAAGAATGAGAGGAGTTGGAGTGATGATTATTATTAGTATTAGTATTATTATTGTATGATATCAACTTCAAAAGCTCTCTTTCTTCTCTCATCTCTTTCACCTTCTCTAATTGTCTAAACCTCTCTTGTAACATGGCAATAGATGAACAAATCATCTTTTTATCAACCATTAATTACTTTAGACTAGAGTTAGGTGGACAACAGAGGAAGTGGGAAGTTGTTATGTGAATAAAACCAAGTGTATCTCAGTGGGGAGCATGAAAGTTGATACTAGTTTAAGTTGCTTCTCTTTATATAGAGTGGCAGGGATTTTTAAAAGGATTTACTTCTTCAAATTAATATTACTTTTTTTTTTAGTTTTGTTTACATGTCTACAAAGTGTGTACTAGCTTTGGTGGTGTTTGACTGTTTGGATATATAGATGAGCATGCAACAAAATATACACACCTACATTAGAGCATATTCACAATCATCATCTTTATCTATAAAATTTAACTAAAATTTACATTCTGTCATAAATTTTGTTTATTTTCAAAAAACTTCTCATCCGATTTCCGTATATATTCATCATCAATTAAATTAAATAATGCATGTTTTCACTTACAACCGCATTAAAATATAGGATATGTAAATAACGAATCCAAATTTGAAGGTTTAGTTAAATTTTCCATATAATTTGAGATATTAAATAAAAGGATGAGTACTTCAATTAATGTATGAATGAAAATGAATAAAATCTTATATGTTCTTTATATTTGGGTGAGGGGTAGCGAATGAGGACTCCAATGTGAGTGCTCTTAGAGTCGGTTCTTTGTAACTTTGAAATAAATAACAACAACAACAACAATAATAAAAAGCACTCGCTACTTCATATGCATATATCCCAAAATCACTTAAATAAGCTAGGTGATGCGCAACCTAGCACGAATAGAAGAGGCGGATGTTTTTTGCTTAATATATAACCAAATGTAGAGGTTTGTATATTTAGCTGTTAATCTATTATAGCTAAACATGTTGGTCCTAAAACTGATCCGAAACTGCTTAGACTACCCAAACAGGCATATTTAATATTAGGTTAATTAGTGTGTCACACCCCTAATATGTATGTATGTATGTATGTATGTATGTATGTATGTATGTGTGTTTTGTAAAATGTAAATGAATGATGCATGATAGGTATCAAGTGATATTATTCCACTAGGGAATGATTGAAGAAGAGAAAGGAGAGGAATTGGCAGCTGAGTCACAAGAATCCAAGTAAAAAACAACATAGAGGCCAATCTAGGAGTACTTGTTAGATCCAGTCTAATTAATATAGTAATGTGAGAATTGAAGGGTAAAAGGGTGGTTTTGCAGAAGCTCCAAAACAAGAGTTTAGAAGGTAGTGAATGGAAGGATGTGTTTGGAGGAATATGAATATTAATTTATGCATGCAGGCTGAGGTGGGGCTGGGGTCGTGTCCCCTCCCTTAAAAAAGAAACAAAGACCAAAATTTATAAAAGCTTAAAGCACTTCGGACTTTAGCTTAAGAATATATGGCGCCCTCTTTTCATGGACATGATCATTTCATTCCTTTCAAAATCCAAATTTCATATATATATATATATATATATATATGGGTTCAAATAAAATAAAGAATTTTCTAAGAATGACAAGAACCAATATATTTTTGACATGTGACATTACAACCTATGATGAAAGAACAATTCTAGAAAACTATGTCGGTTATAGTGGTGAAATATATGTCGGTTATAGTGGTGAAATAGTAATTCTAGGAAACTATGTCGGTTTTTGGTAATTTTAAATCTCAACCATTGATTAACATGATCCAGTGGTTATGATTTATTCTCAGTCTTCTTAATTTAAACTACTTCTTTTTAGAATAACTCTCACATATGTCTATATATATATGTGTGTGTGTGTCTAAAATATTGATTGAAAACTGATATAAATATGGACCGATAATCACAATAAATACATGCTAAAATCGCAGTAATATTTGTGGTAAAATGCGTAAAAAGCCGAAGGACAATGTCATGTAACTACGTGTAAATGATAGTGAGTCTTCTCGTTCCTTCCCATGGTGGTTGAACTTATGTGAGAGAGAGAGAGAGAGATGTTCATGTAACTTTCATTTGGTTAACGATAAATCCTCTGATTATTTAAAGATTTATACAATTACACTACCGATTATTTTGTACATCAATTCATTGATCGTGATCACCTGATGAATCAGACCATGCACTACATCCGTCTATATTCATTCAAGAGCGATGTTCGTGTGTTTAGACGATCTAGATCTGAATTCGTTATTGAAATTCAACATTGAATTAATTTGTTAGATAAATATGAAAATTAATACCTAATTTACTTTTAAATGGTCTTACTATAAATTATATATATTTAAATAAATAAAGTTAGTAAATTTAATAAATTTAGTTGTTAACAAAGAATATGTATGATATTTAAACTTTTTTTTGGGCATACTGTTTATAATGTTTTGCAAGAAATTTAGTTTCATATTTTATATTTTATATGATATCATATTTTGTATGATATTTTATATGATATGTTTATACGTGTTTGAAGCATTAAGACCCTCACAATGGAAAGGAAGAGCACAGGCAGACATAAAGATGGCATGTAATGAGCAGATTAAGCAGGATTTGATAGACTTGCATCTTTTCGAAGATCGATGTGTGATGAGAGTCATTGAAGACGTAGAATAAATGTTATGTACTTTTAGATAGACTTGTTAATCTGGTTTAGCTTTGTCTTGGTGACTAAGGATGTCCTACCTTTGGTTTGTCCTCTTGCTAGATGTTGGTTTCTCGGTACTAATTTCTACATGTTTGAGGATCGTTTTCAAGTCCATTTGCTACTTTTTTCTTTTCTTTTTCTTCTACTACTAGTATGCGCTTTATGTTATCAATATTAGAAGAAAAAAAAATGAAAGGTTTGTTGATCGAGTCTCTAGTTTCATTAGGAGCTAATAAGGTTTGCCCTAGTTCCATACTTCCAAGATTGTACTTTACTAGTGGAACATTACTGATTAACCGAATACGTTTGTTTGTTCGTTTTGTTTATTGTAATTATAATCACAAAGTCATTTATAGATTCAAACGACATGCCCGCTTGCTCTTTTATTTATATTATTATGTACTATATATATTATATAAGAAAAATATGATATCACACACACAACATTCTCTGCAATCACTATTCTCAATATCAAAAGTTACATTGGTTCTACAACCAACATTCTCCTTCTGTCTCTCTCACTCATATCCAACTTCTTCTCATTCTCTGTCTCTCACTCTCTCTCTATATATATATTTGTTTAATGGTTCATTTGTCTTGGAGTAGTTGGATGGAAATGGCATGCAAGGTTGAAAGCTGCATTTGCTAGTGTTGCCCCTAAAGAGACTCTCATCAATTATGTATTTTAACATTAATTTTAGTTTTGGGTAAACTATTCATTTTAAGAATTTTGCATATACACAAGGTCCAATCTACAAGACAACGCGTGCTATCTATTGGGATTCCTTTTCTTGTTAATTTATCTTATCCTCATCATTTACCATCATCCTAATTATTTTGCCACTTTTTTTTTACCATCATCAAATAATAATTATTTTGCCACTTTTTTTTACCATCATCAAGATGATTTCCGCTTTTTAAACTTAAATATGCTAACTAATTGTGATTAATACAATATGTTAAGTGTTTCCTACACCACATTAGTTCCCCCATACTACTTTAGTGGCACCAAACTATATATTTTTACTGTGTAGGATTACAAAAGTTCCCCATATAGGTTGTCTCTACACTATACTAGTGGTGTCTACATTATATATTGTTACCCTGTAGGAGTTGTGTAGATAGATTACTTAAGTTCCCAATATAAATTGCATACACTGTATAAGACCATTTGTAGTGGGGTGTTTCTCACCCCCTATGGAGCCCCCATAGCGCGGGAACACTGCCCCCCGGGTGCTATGGAAGGGTGGAGCGCTTCCCATAAAACGCCAGAAGGGGAGGGGGGTGGAAGATGATAGGTGGGTTTTTTTGATAAAATAATAATAAAATAATGATAATGAGGTGTTTCTCACCCCCTATGGAGCCCCAATAGTGAGGGAACACTGCCCCCCGGGTGCTATGGAAGGGTGGAGCGCTTCCCATAAAACGCCAGAAGGGGAGGGGGGTGGAAGATGATAGGTGGGTTTTTTTGATAAATAATAATAAAATAATGGTAATGATTGGTTGGAGCTTCATTCACTACACCTTTTTTTGTCAAAACGCCCCTATGATGACGAGGCATCACATGGCGTAAAACGCCCTAACATGGGGTCCATCCGCTACACACGGTCTAATTGATGTGTACATTGTTTATTGTAACTATGTAGGATTATATAAGTTCCTCATGTAATTAAATTGCCTACATTATAAATAATATATATTAAGGATAAGTTAAAATGCAAAGAGTTATATAAATAAGAAGTGTGAAAGCAATCTAATCTATTGATTTTATAGTTGAATGGTTATGATTAATTTAAGATGGAAAAAAAATCATAAACCAATCTTGAATAGACTATATATATATCTTTGGTAATGATGACCTTACCATAAATTCATAATATTCACTTAATACTCTTAGACGAATCGTAGTGGGTAAACTGTGAAGGTGTTTCGAAGCCAAAACGTTTGGGAACACCCCCTCCCACCGGGGACGTTTTTGGTCACATTTTGGGGATGAACTTTGTGGATGCAACGTGATTGGACTGACGTTTTGTGAGAGAGGGAGAGAAGGAAGGGGGGGAAGGGGGTTAGTTAATGATTGCCGGAGAATTATGGGCATTTTACCACAACACCTGTTGTTTGCAAAATTTTGAAATGCTGATTGGGCGTCACATGAGATAAAACGTCTGAAGGTGGTGAATTTTGACTACATATGGTCGTAGTAATTGATGCTCATTTGTTTAGGTTGAAACAGTGTAACTCGTCGTAAAAGGTGTGGCGACTATCATTGCCTTACAACCGGGAACTTAACAATAGAGTTACCACTGCTTTAAATTTGTATTCAGCATTGTTATAACAACTGATTTGATATTCAAGTTATTAGCTTTGAATCACACAAGAAGCTATGAGTCTTATTATGAAAAAATGACAAGATTATAAGCATATTGTGAGTTGTGCTCGAAGAAAAAGTTAAATAATAAAGCTACAAGCACAAAGTGTATACTTAGTTGTACCGTTGTCAGATGCCTGAAAGGCTTAAAGCCACAACCATAAATCTAGCAACCATAGATTCATACAACAATTAGTATTACTATTACTATATATAGTAAAAGAGAAGTCTACTGCTAAAGGCCGTCTCAACATTTCTGGAAAGCGGAACTAAAATATTGAGGTCTTTTTTTAAAAATCTATATAATATAAACCTTATTTCTCAGGATTTGGACCGGCAATAATAAACTAATAAGTTTACCGTTGACAAAGTTAAAATATTGTTAATTTCTTTAACATTTTAGAATGACCTGATTCAAACTTTTAAATTCTATTTGACATTATAAAAAATCTAAGTATCTAACAATAAATAATCTAATATACTAACTATCAACCGCCATTAGCTTATGTCATTATTTTTATTTTATTGTTTCTATTATGTGACCATAATACAAGGATGAATAATTAATGACATAGACCTCACTCTTAAGTCTTAACTTTTGACCTATTAACAAGTTATTAATAAAAAAAACCAATGTAAAAGATGTTGTAAATAACCCATATAAAATTGGATGCCTAGAAATATTGGAGGCCCAAAGCCAATGCCTTATTTGGTTGGTACATGGGCCGGGCCTGCTAGTGCCGTCAAGTCTTTGTTGGGCCAAGTGTCGGCACAAAACTTGTCCACGCTATTTTGATTTTCTTTTGTAGTAAGGTAGCGTAATGAACATAACGAAACTGATCAAACGTTAATTTTGTTTTTTTACGTGACGGATACGTAACGGAAACTGATTGAATTCATGCAAACTCATCGCATCAACGTTCGGGACTGACAGGGTTCGGGCAACGTCTGGGACCAACAATCCTCGGGTTTTGACGCAATTTGTTTTTTTTTAAGTTCCGGTATCGTAATGAACGTGAAAGTAACCAAACAAATTCTAATAGTCACCGCGTTTTGTTTAGCTCCAGTACCGTAACGAAGCCTACCGAATTTGCGTCAACTTACCGTCTCAGCGCTCGAGACCGACAACGCTTGAATTTTACCATCGCCCGGACTGCAAATATGATAAAATGCAAATATGAGTATTACCCAGCTGTAGTTTTTAGAAAGAAACTCAACTCAATCAGCAGCTATATTGGTTTGTGTCGTGTTAAAGAGTTGATGCAACATTTTAGATTCAAACTTGTGGTGCTGCTTCAGTTATTAATTGCTACAAAATGAAAGTTGTCGCCATTATTAATTAGTGCCTAAGCGTGATTTTTATAACCATGATATTATTTGAACGTCTTATAACTTCTAATGCAACATAATTGAATGAATTTTATGTTATAAATCAAGATTATAGAAAAATATGAAAGTCAAATTGCGATAATATAGTTGTCAGTTGAAACATGAACCTATGGTAGTTATGTACTTAGTGATGATTGCCAAAGGCTATATATCGTGTAGTGTTATGTTATTGACATGTTTCTAAGTAATAGTTTGAATTAGTAATGGAGTTGAAAATGTAATTCGAAGCTTTGAACTATGCGTTTAAGTTTTAACCTCATTGCTTGCAATTATGATGATTAGAAACAAGTACAAGAAGCTCGGGATCGAGGCGTGTGAGTTTAAGTTGAAAATTTTGATTTCGTGCAGGGTGAGTGTATTTTTTGCCCGTGAATGTATTTTATGCCGGTCTAAGCAAATGAATCAGAGGCGTCTTCGAGAATCGTGAAAATTTTGAACCGAAGGGGAAAAAAATTGGACCTTAAATTAGTTAAGTAATTGGGTTTAAACATTAAGAATACATGTTAATTTTTTCTAAAAAAAATATATATAATTTTTGAAGAGGAATGTCAGACCGGGGCCGTCGAGACGTCGACCACCTGGTCCTTCCTCGTAGCCGGCCTTGCAAATAATACAAAGGGCAGATCCTAGGTGTTAACTGATAAGAGAGAGGGCACAGGCCCACCATGCAGCCCATGAATTAATAGAGATTTGTTTATAGATATATGAGGCCGGTTGAGACACAATTATTTTCATCCATAGGCCCACTTCACTACTACTTATAATAAAAGGTTTTTGACTTTATTATTTAAATAGCTAAATTAATAAAAACTTAAAAACCTTACCAAGACCTCCCTCCCACCAACACTTTGACCAAGCAATTCTAATTAAGCTTTTACTGGTGTTTTAAATTTTTTATATTACCTTTTTAACCACACAGAAAATTTAAATAATTAAGTTTTTGTTTGTTTTTTTATAAATAGTTTGTAGGTTTGTTTATGTTAGCCGTTCTGTTTGTTAGGTTAATTTATATGTTTATGTTAATATGTACTCCATTGTTTAGTCTTTTTTTTACATGTAATAACCATGTTTTTTACCCGACCTGTTTTTTATCGAGCCAATTCTGACCTACACATATTTTCCCCTTGTACTCAAAATTTCCGTATTGAGTGAAACGCCGATATAGCCCATGTTTGGCGGTTTTTATGCTCATGTGCATAAAATATACCATGCATTGATCGATTATTTAAGTGTATTCCTCTTACCTAGTGAAGAAACACTAATCGACCCCGGGCAGATTACGGATAATCTGGGGGTTAAATAGATGTTTCCCACGAGGGGTTAGATCCGGCAAAGATGGTTCTTCTGATAACCTGCAAAACAGACACCGTGAGCTCGTCACTGAGAAGGGGGGGGGTACCTCCTTGTGACCACCCTCCGGCGTGAGAATCAGACTAGATTGCTCTTGAATATAAGTGTATATTAAGAGATTGCTAGAGCAGATATCAGGTATAGGATATGAGATACAAGATAAGATGAGATGATCATACCATTTGGGGTATTTATAGCCGAAGGTAGGTTTTCAAGAAGGTATAGCCGGCTGAATAGTATTCCTGTTCTACCAACTGTGGCCTACGCACGTGCCATGCTGGCAGTTGGTGGGTAGGCAGCGGCTGACAGTGACCAGGCCTGCTGTGTACTATTCCTTTTCCACCAACTGCATGCACGTGGTATGACAGGAGTTGGTGAGTAGGCAGCGGCTAATAGTGACATACAGTACAAGAGCATGCTGCTCGCCATACTGTTGTCAATGAGCTGTCGTATCTCTGGTCAGATCTTTTGCCCATACCTCGTCAGGTACAGTACAAAAGATCCTCCAGTATCGTACGGACTGGCTCATTTGGGCGGGAGTATTCCTCCTCCCGCCTTTGTGCGGGATTGTTCCCGGCTTTGCTCATTCCTTCTTCAGGTGACATTACTGAATTATTTTGAGAGCTAAGTGCCTTGTGCGTGTAGCCTTGTTGCGCGGGTGGCCTTCCCTGATGGCTTGTATCCGCAGCTGCGGGAACAGGCGGAGTACTTCACCATTGGGAGGCATTTCCTGCGGGAACAGCTTGCGTACTGCGCGTAAGGACGTCACGTCTCTGAGCATGGTGAGTCTTGCGGATCCAGTTGGTTTCTGCGCAGACGTCTCTCTTCAAGGTGAGTCCTGCGGGTCCAACTGGGATCTGCTGGGACCTACCTCTTCAAGTCCCCCCAGTCCAATGTTCTTCTCATGAATGTTTAATAAGTGAGGTGAACTTTTGGACTTAAGCAAAGGGTTTTGAAAAGGGTTTAGTTTTAAGGTTTTCCATGGGGATTCTTCCCGCGGAAGTCCTAATGTCACTTGCAGAAATTCCCGACTTTCCTGCTTGATCTTTGGGTATGATGCGGGTAGGTCTGTAACCTCCTCGCAAGTCAGGAGCGTTGAGTCCCACTTGTGTAGATTCTCCATGAGGTTTTGGTAGTTTTGAACATAGTGATCAATTATGTTAAAGCCACCAATTCCATCTTGGAGCTTCAAACAATGTAGTTCTCGACGTTCCCGCTATGCGGGGATGTTATTCCCGTTTCCGCAAGCATGGCCCAGAAGATCCTTCTTGGTTTCAATTCCCTGCGGAGCGCTAGGTATGTGAAGGGTTTTGCCTTGACACTGTACCCGCACTCGTCTTACGGTTACTTTACTTCCAAGGTATTCCTGGCGTCAATTCCCTGCGGGTGCTCAGTATGTGAAGGGTTTTGCCTTGACACTGTACCCACACCCGTCTTATGGTTACTTGGTTGCCGAGGTATTATTGGCTTCAATTCCCTGCAGGTGCTAAGTATGTGAAGGGTTTTGCCTTAACACTGTACTCGCACCTGTCTTATAGTTACTTGGTTGCCAAGGTAAGGGGTATATTCCCGCTTACTTTTGAATCTTTTTGAAATTTTGAAATTCGAAGAGTTGGTGAAAGGATAAGAACAGTCCAAACTGTTGAAACGTCGTCCGACGGTTTCTTCTGACAGTGTCAGGACGTGCAGGAAGTTATGGCGACGTGACAGTATATGGTCATTCCAGGCGCTTTTTCAGGCGCGTGGGCGTGATTTTTCGGGCGCGTGGCCGCGAAATTAATGGCACGCGTCCTTTCAACAGCTGTTGCCAGCTTGCTCTTTGCCACGTGTCATAGTTTCATTGCACCTGCGATTTCTCTCTCTTCCGCATTAAATTCATCGCATTAATTGCGATGAGTATATAAAGGGGGAGAGGGTCCTTTGCAATCCACACTTTCACTTCTCTCTTCATCTTCTAAACGATTTCCGGCGAATACTCACTATTCCGTCTAGCATTCTTCTGAAATCGTTTTTCTGTACATCCAAACATGTCTTCTACTCACGATTTTGAAGCTGCTGCCGAGGAATCTGACGTGAACGTCGAGATCCCGACGTCTACGTCTGATAAAGACGATAAGAGCACTGCTGGCGAATGCCAGTGTGCTCTTCCCACTGAGCTTTTTCAGTACATCGTCCGGAAGTTCATGCTCGAGCCGTTCGAGCCTGAGTTTCCGGAGTCACACCAGACGGTGTACGATGCCCCCAAAGGCAAAATAGGGGTGTATGCTGCATTCTTCGTTTATGGGAATCTCAGGTTCCCATTGACGAAGTTTGTATACCGTGTCTTGGAGAGGCACGGTGTGCATCTGACGGAGGTACACCCGATGGCGATCGCCAAGATCCGCCACTTTGAGTGGGTGTGCCTCATTCTGGGCGTGGAGCCCCATGTTGACCGCCTGATGACCTTCTATTCTTGGAGGTGCATCCAGGGGTGGTATACCTTGGTCAATCGGATCAAGGGTCTGAAGATCTGCGCAACCGAGCGCAGTCTTCGGTCGTGGAAGAGGGAGTTTTTTTATATCTCCGCTCGCGTCGTCCCGATAGCGATGACGTTTAAGAATGGGAGAGCACTCCCCGCCCTTCACGCCCCAAACTACCAAGAGGCGGAATGGTTCGCCAAGATCTCTCGGATCCAGACTCCGGTGTACCGCTTTGCGGAGTCTGGGATGGTGATGCTTGGGATGAGCAGGGTGTGGAAGGAGGCGTCACAGGTTCCCATCGTCCTCGAATACGGTTTGAACTCTGTCCCTTACGGTATGCTCTGTCTTCTTTGTTTATATAGGTTTGTCTTCTAACTGTTTTTCTTTTATTTCAGAGGGGAACGACTTACGGTCTCTCCTGCAGCCGCGGGAGAGTGATGGTCCCGCTCGGAATGGTACTCGTGCTCTCGATGAGAACGAGTTGCCCATCTTGGAGCAAACGAGGGATCGGTTTGTGGAGGTCTACCCGCCAGGCCACCCTATTCTGAGCGCCACGCGGCCAGGTAAGGCGTTATTCAACCCTCGACCTCTCAATGCTGAAACCTCTGCTGGAATTCCTCTAATCTTGTCATCTTCTGATGAGGAATCCGCAGATGGTCCTCCGTTGGTGCGGAAGAAGAAGGCTGCTGGCGGGAAGGGGAAGGCGAAGGTTGCCTCCACTGCCGATCCGGTGCATCGGTCTGATTCAGAGACCGAGAGCGAGGAGGCCGGCTCCGGAGGTTGAGACGACTGTCACCTCCGAGCAGCCCAGGACGACGACGGTGAGCGGCGTGAAGAGGCCGGCTCCATCGGGTTCGTCCCCGCCTGTTCGCACCTTTAGGCTCAAGAAAACCCGTAAGTACAAACTCTTTACTTTTAACTTCATATCTTTTCACCATTATTCTTATTATATATCTTCTTTGTGCAGGCGTGGATGCTACCGCATTCCAGGGTGGAGCGTGGAGGAGCACCTCCGGACCCATGACGGTAGGTTTGGTCAACCTACCTGAGGCGATGACCCAGGCGTCCGCGCCTGCTTCAGTTGGTTCAGTTGCTCACCCAGTTGAGCCAACTGTTCCAACTGTGACGACATCTCCGCCGGCTGTCAGTGCTATATTTACTGAATCTTTCACCGAGCCGGCGGTGACTATTTCTGCGGGCTCCTCCGCAGCGGCGACCACGGTTGTGAGTTCACCGCCGGTGAGTTCACCTCCGTTGGTTTCTACCGCGGCGGCCTCCACGCCTCCTCCGACGTCGGCAAATACGGCCGATCCTTCAGGTATGCTTGGGGCTTCTCGCCAACCTCTGCCTCCTTCCCATCTGCCTGACCTCTTGGATGGATTTCCCTTGGGTTCAGGTGATGGGTTTGGCGGCTATCGGCCTGTTGTCGACCCTACAGGTGCGTAGGGTTCTTTTGGCCTTTTTTTTTATATATCATCTTTTCCTAACTGCTTTTTGTTTTTGCAGTGTCGGATTCCAATGAAGTGTATGTTCCACGATGGAACATCCGCCGAGGAACAACCCTTCGCACGCCTGTGGAGTGCGTGGAGTGGGCTCGTCACGCAGCTCCCAGTGGTGCGTTGGGGGAAGCAATGGCTAGCTACCAGGAGGGTAGGCTAACCAATGAGCTTCGGATTCTCCTGGCCCGGATGCAGCCGCGCGTCGAGCTGCTTTGTCGTGAAAACGACAAGTTAAAAGCAGCTCGTATCCAAGAAGTAGCTCAGGCGCGGGCTGTCCGGGAGGAGAACAGGAGGCTCTCCGCCCTTGCTGCGGAGAAGGAGAAGGCCTTCAAGGCCCTTGAGGTTGAAGTTCAGGCCCGTCTCAAGGCCCGTTCCAAGGCTGCCCAAGCTGTTAACGAACAGCTTCGGCTGGCTAAGGAAACCGCACGGAACGCAACCGAGAGGGCCACCAAGGCTGAAGCTGTTGCTGAGCCTCTACGCCTCGAGAATGAGGAACTTAAAGCCAAACTTGAGGCGCTCCAACAGGCTCATGATACCTTGGCGATGGAAGACGCCAAGAAGCTCCAAGAGATCTTGGACCAGAGGGGCGTGCTTGACCACACTGAGCGGAAGCTAAAGGGCATTGAAGAGGCTGCTGCAAAGGAAGTGTTGCTTGCCAACCTTAATAAAAGTGAAGCCGAACGCGCCCGTAACCAAGCTCAAGCCGCCCTCTAGGAGGCTCTGGTTGCCAAGGAATGGCTTCTTCGAGAAGCGTTGTCTCAGGTAAGCTTAACTTCATAATGTCTTTACGCTTTTTTTTGTACTTAGAAAAGGTTTTGACACATTTTCTTTTTGTAGGTTGTGCATCGGGTCTTCACGGATACATCTTATGACGATGCTATGAGCGCAGCCCTCAACGCTTCTCATGAGGATGGGGAAAAGGCCGGCTTCCTGCTTGGTCTAGGGTTCATTGAGAAAGGCATCCCGCCTTCCAACTTCCCTTTATATGATGTTGATACTGAAGCTGTATATGACCAAGCAGTGAATCAGTATGCCGCCTTCCCGCATCCGGTGGTGGAGAAGGTGAACGAAGTTGCTGCTGCTGATGATGGGCTAGCCATTCTAAAGACCTTCCTTGAACCGCCATAGCCAACTGATGGTGCGGGTACAAGTGGGTTTGGGGGGAGTGGTCCTGAAGCTTGAACCTTAAGATCCCTTCCCACTGTTAGGATAGGTTTACATTGTACAGATTTATATTCTTGTAGGCGGGTAGTTACCCGGCCATTCTTGTAATACTTGAATTATTATGAAATATAAATCTTTTTTTCACTGGATTACTTGCTTTATAAACGTTATATGACTTGCTCATGCATACTTTAGTTTAAATTAGCAACTTTCCAAGTGTTTAGAATAAGTTAACCTTTGAACGTGGTAGATAATAGGTTGAAGTTTTGCTTCCTCCTTCGTGATTGTGCGGGTAAGACCGTCACTTGCACTTAGTAGGATGGCTAAACTTTATCTATATCTGATCTGCGTGGAGGTTTTCCTCATCCTTTCGTTAGAAATTTTCTAAGGGTTTATAATAAGTTAACCTTTGAACGTGGTAGATAATAGGTTGGAGTTTTGCTTCCTCCTTCGTGATTGTGCGGGTAAAACCGTCACTTGCACTTGGTAGGATGGCTAAACTTCACCTATATCTGACCTGCGTGGAGGTTTTCCTCATCTTTTCGTTAGAAATTTTCTAAGGGTTTTGAATAGGTTAACCGTTCGACGCGTGGTTGTCAATAGGTTAGTTCGGTTTCTTCTATCATGATTTGTGCGGTTAGGACCGGCACTTTCATTTGGTGGGATCACCAAGCTTTCCCTATGACTGACCTGCGTGAAGGTTTGCCGTTTTGTTTTTATGCGGGTTTTGCCGCCTTCCACAAGCAACGACTTCCCCACTTATGTATGCGGTGAAGACCGGCATATCAGTGTGGAAAGTTCATAAATATAAGATCATCAGCATCAATGTTCTAAGGAGAATCATTTCCATTAGAAGTGGCTCTGGGCCTTTTCTTTACAAGTTTGGAATTGATCTACATGCAAACTGTGTAGTTGAGCTCCCTTCCATGTTGTTGGGATGGGAGTGCCATCGAGCCGATATGCACCTGGTTCGGGATCTCGTTGTTTACGCAGTATGTTGTCTCCAACATTGAAGCTGCAATTTTCATCGTGTTTTCCCCAACTGGGGTTTTACACGCATCAGCCTGCTCAGCGTTCGTTACGCCACGAGGTGCGCGAGCGTCCCATCTCTGACAAATGCTTCGACGATGTCCTTTACGTCTGTGCATTCTTCAGTGTTGTGGCCTTTTGTCCTGTGAAAGTCACAGTATTTGCTCCGATCAGCATTGTGACGATGTCGGATTATTGGAGCCTTTGGCCATGGGAGCTCCTCAGTGGCGAATATCTCGGTGACGCTTTTGGTGAGTGGCGTCCATCTGGAGTTCTGGTTCGACTGTACGTTATCCCTTCCGCCCAACCGATGTTGCAAGCCGGATGAGGTGTCAAAGTTTACCCTTGACTGCCAAATACCTAGCTTCCGCTTTTTATTTAGTCGGACGGTAAGGACGTTGTCTTCTCTTGTTTTCTGAGTGTAGAGGTTTGTGCTCTGGGGGAGATATCTACCCAGTTGCTTTTCCGTTTCCGCAAAGCGTTTAGCTGCTGTCATGATGGCATCCCATGTGGATGGCATGCCATCTCTACCCGTTAAGGTGCGGATGAGCTCTGGGTCGTTCGCGCCCTGGATGAAAGCAGCGCGAACAAGATCTTTGCTAATATTACCCAGACTTAGCTTCTTTGAGTTGAAGCGAGTGATGAAGTCTGGAAAAGATTCATCTTCCTCTCGAATGCAATTGAGGATTGTCCATTGCTCTTCGGTATACTTTCTTTGTTGGCTGAAGTGTTGGCTAAACTTCTGCTGGAAGTCTTCCCAATCGTAGATGTGGTGGACCGATAGACGATCGAACCACGCTCTAGCTGCCCCCACAAGCGTCATTTGGAACATGTAACACCACGTAGGTTCCGTCCAACTACTGACGGTTGCCCCCGCTATGAACCTGTTCAAATGATCGTCTGGATCAGATATACCATCGTAAGTGCCGATGTTGGACATCTGTTTGGCACTTTTCGGGACGATTGCTTCCGCAATGTCCCTTGCAAATTTGGACGTTCCCGCCTTTGCAGCAGTTGGTGTAAATGTTTTGGAGAAGTCACGTGGGTTTCCACCCGCGTTTTTTGGTTTGAAGGTTTCTCCAAAATGCCTTTTCGGTTGGGAGTCCGTTTCCTTACGCTTCCCTTTCGCCTTATGACGAGGGTTTGCGTCACTATCGGATTCCTCCGAATCATCATCCAAGTACTCTATGAATTCCTCAGGCTGTTGGAGTGAACGTAAGCGTTCATCCAACTCAGCTTGGAATTCTTTTTGACGTGCTTCCGCCCACGCTTTAACTTCATCGAGTGTTTGGCGGGGGAGCCTCGTTCTTTGTCTCTCTAACTGGGTATCGGTGAATCCCAGTGAGAGATTATTTACTGCACTTGCCCCAGCTTGGGTAACTGGGGTAGTGTTCGTAAAATTTACTGCACTTACCCCGGCTTGGGTAACCGGGGTAGTGTTCGTAAAAACTGTGTAGTCGTCGGTATTCCCCCCAGTAGCTGGGGTTGTGGTTACCGGAGTTTCTTTAACCATCTTTCCAGAAGTTTTGAGAACTGAAAAAGAATTAAGTTCTAGCTTTTATGCACGGATGGCGCCAATGAAGAAACACTAATCGACCCCGGGCAGATTACGGATAATCTGGGGGTTAAATAGATGTTTCCCACGAGGGGTTAGATCCGGCAAAGATGGTTCTTTTGATAACCTGCAAAACAGACACCGTGAGCTCGTCACTGAGAAGGGGGGGGGTACCTCCTTGTGACCACCCTCCGGCGTGAGAATCAGACTAGATTGCTCTTGAATATAAGTGTATATTAAGATATTGCTAGAGCAGATATCAGGTATAAGATATGAGATACAAGATAATATGAGATGATCATACCATTTGGGGTATTTATAGCCGAAGGTAGGTTTCCAAGAAGGTATAGCCGGCTGAATAGTATTCCTGTTCTACCAACTGTGGCCTACGCACGTGCCATGCTGGCAGTTGGTGGGTAGGCAGCGGCTGACAGTGACCAGGCCTGCTGTGTACTATTCCTTTTCCACCAACTGCAGGCTATGCACGTGGTATGACAGGAGTTGGTGAGTAGGCAGCGGCTAATAGTGACATACAGTACAAGAGCATGCTGCTCGCCATACTGTTGTCAATGAGCTGTCGTATCTCTGGTCAGATCTTTTGCCCATACCTCGTCAGGTACAGTACAAAAGATCCTCCAGTATCGTACGGACTGGCTCATTTGGGCGGGAGTATTCCCCTCCCGCCTTTGTGCGGGATTGTTCCCGGCTTTGCTCATTCCTTCTTCAGGTGACATTACTGAATTATTTTGAGAGCTAAGTGCCTTGTGCGTGTAGCCTTGCTGCGCGGGTGGCCTTCCCTGATGGCTTGTATCCGCAGCTGCGGGAACAGGCGGAGTACTTCACCATTGGGAGGCATTTCCTGCGGGAACAGCTTGCGTACTGCGCGTAAGGACGTCACGTCTCTGAGCATGGTGGGTCCTGCGGATCCAGTTGGTTTCTGCGCAGACGTCTCTTTTCAAGGTGAGTCCTGCGGGTCCAACTGGTCTCTGCTGGTACCTACCTCTTCACCTAGTGATGGTTGTGTATGATTATACCAACTTTTTACATTGCAATATCACATGTAAAGCTTGATGTTTGATTTGGAGGACGCTGATCAAGCTCTCGGGGACAAAAGAGAAAAAAAATGAACACGTATCCTGAACTTGCTTATCGTTTTCATAATGTGTTAAGGACTAGTTTGGTTTATCGATGGATTTCAAACTAATTCATAATAAAGTTTTGTTTGTATATTACCATGATACTAAGAAACCAAGAATTTATTATTTTATTCAAAATTTAAAGAAGTTATAAAAAAAAATTGGGACTGAATTTCGCAAGCAATTAAAGTCGGTCAAAATTGAAAATTGTATATATAATTGGTATATGAATTCTAATCCAATTAATCCTGATTAATCGCTAGTCTCTACCCACTACCCGACTAACGCCTAACGAGTTCTACAACAATGCATAATTCTGTAAAGATATTAATATATATATATATATATATAGATATACATAAAAACTTATTGTTAGATTTAAATGAATTTAGTGAACCGATTGACTGTGTCGACATTCAGCAATCCCAGTTAGAGTAAGGGTGTTGCTCGTGCTAAAGTGATATGCTACAAACCTTTTTATAGGTTTGGTTGTCAAAAAAACATAAAATATAGCTCGAATTTCAAATTGAAATATAGCATATTATAAAATTTTCGAATGTCACATGACACGTGAGTACTTGAAGCCTGACACTAATGAAAAATACGTAGAAGTAGATAGAGTTGATCAAAAAAAACCGGTTCCTGGGACCGAACCGGTGGACCCGAACCGTAACCGAACCGGTTCCTACCCGTTTTTGGTAGGAACCGGACCCTATCTGATTCAACCCGATGATCCGTGACCGGTTCTTGCGTTTCTGAGTGGGGGCGGGTAGGAACCGGAACCGAACCGGAACCGGTTCCTAACCGGTTCCATCCGGAACCGGTTAGGAACCGGTTCTAGCCGTTGGATCGATTAAGCCGTTGGAAATCGTTTTTTGGCCGTTTTTTGACCGTTGGGGTCAAAAATAGCCGTTTTTTGGCTCCCCTAAACACCCCACTACTAGTATAAATAGGTATTTGGTGTCATGGGTTCATCACAACACTCAAAACGCAAACCCGAACGCAAAAAAATACAAAAAAACGCTATTACAACGTTTTGAGTTCTCTAATCTCTTGTTTTCTCTTCTTCTATATTCATATTTGTTGTTATGGCTGCCTCACAATCATCGGTTGGTCAAGTTTCCAACGCCGAACCAAGTTTCGTTCGTATTGTACCTCATAATCGTAATCAAGAGATTTGGTGCAATTGGGATTTGGTTGAATTGAGTGACCATTCATTGAAGGCTCGGTGCAAGTTTTGTGGGGTTTATTTAAACCCACTTTCGAATTCAAATTTGAAGAAACACATCGAAAAACCGTATTGCAAGGCGTTGAAAAAGAACGTCGATTCGCAACAAACGCAAATGGATAGTGAAGGCGGAATATTTACATACCAAATTGATCGAGTTCAAGATCGTATGGCGAAGTTTGTGATTCAAGAAGCTTTGCCGTTTAGCCACTTCGACAACCCTCGCTTAACCGCCATGATTCGAGGTACGCTTCAACCACAATACACTCACGTAAGTCGTCATACTCTTAAACGTTATTGTTTAAAATTGTGGAAGAAGGCCAAAGAGGTACTAATTGCATATTTTGAAAATATAAATACGGGAATAAACTTAACTAGTGATGTTTGGTCGGCTCCACATGGTCTACCCGAATCTTATCTTTGTGTCACCGCTCATTGGGTAGACCCGTCATCGTGGGAAATGATGAAACGCACCATTGCTTTCGAACTCTTTGAGTATCCACATACGGGAGATAATTTGTTTGAAATTTTAGATTATGTTATAAAAACTTATAAACTAGAAAATAAAATATTTTCAATGGCATTTGATAACGCGTCGAATAATACATCGGCGGTTGATAAATTAAAATTAAAATATACGCCGATTTGCAATGGTGTATTTTTTCACTCAAGGTGTGTTGCACATATCATTAATTTAATCGTGCAAGACGGACTTGCTTCGGATGAGGTTACATCGGTTATAAACAATTTTAGACTAATGATACATGAAGTTTTTAAGAAAAGTAAAAAAAGACAAATGGATTATAGAAATTTTGTAAAGATACGGGAAGAAAAGCTTTGGGAGCTAATTGGGATGTACCTCATCGATGGAATTCCACTTGCATAATGTTTCAAAGTGCTTTGGAACAAAGAGAAACTTTACAAATGTTTCATTCTAGTCTTGCCGAGAATGATTTGGCAATCCCCTTTTCAAATGAGAAATGGGAAATTATCAATGACTTATCGACTTTTCTTGAAGTTTTTAAAACATCAACTACGAAACTATCGGGAACGTATTATCCGACAAGTCCCTTGGTTCTTTCAGAGTTATTTTTAATGGTTAACAATCTTAAAGAATTTGAAAATAAAAGTCCAATGTTTTCAAACATCATATTACCAATGAAGTTTAAATTAAAAAAATACTTTCTTGAATTGCCACCGGTTTTTACTTGCGCCGCCGCTTTAAACCCAATGTTAAATGTTACGGGGGTTGAATGTGTGATAGACGAAATTTTTTCAGCCTTAGATATGCATAAAATTGACCCAAACTTTTCAACAGAGGCAAAAAATTATTTTAACTTGAATTTTAAATTTATGTATGACTTTTATTTAAATAAATATGGGTCAAACATACACATGCCTATGCCGGGGGGGGGGGGGGGTCTTCATCAAGTTCAAGTGCTACTAGAGTACGAGATCCCATGATTAGCCTTATGAACACCGTTCGCAACGTAACGGCTAAAAAAGAAAAGGGTAACACCCCTTCAAGCGAACTAGGAAGGTATAGTGCAAATGATTACTCTACCGGTTTATCCGAAGAGGAATATGGCACTTTTGATGTTTTGGCTTGGTGGAAGGTAAAGATAACCGAGTTTCCGATTCTTGCCACCATGGCCCGTGATTTACTAACCGTCCAAGCTTCTACGGTAGCTTCGGAATCCGCTTTTTCTCTTAGTGGCAGGGTAATATCGGTGAGAAGAACAAGACTAAATTCGGAGTCGGTGGAGATGTGCATTTGCTTAAAGGATCACTTGGACTCAATCGATCGTATTCCACACGTAACCACTCTCGAAGATGAAACACCACTTGATGTTCGAGTGCACGACGAAGAAGAAGGCATTTCTACAAGTAATTCCGAGGAAGAAGTCGCCGCTCAATAATTACGACGAACAAGAAGGCTTTTCTAGAAATAATATGTCACAACTTTATATTTATAAGTTTAATGTTTTGTTAGTTTGTTTTTGAAGATTTTAAAACATGTAACCTTTTTTTTTTGAACTTCTTAAAGTAAATAAAATGAATTTTATGTTAATTGTTTTGTTTATTTTTCATGCTATACAAATACGAATCGTAGTTTAGAATCCAAATCGCAAACGAAAAACGAAAAAAAAAAAAATTTACACTGTAACCGGTTGGAACCGGTTACAGTGTAGGAACCGGTTTAGGAACCGGTAAGAACCGGTTAGATAGGTTAGGGGTCCGAGGGTGGGAGAACCGGTTCGGTTCCCTAACCGGTTCGAGCCTGGAACCGGTTTAAAAGGGGGTTTTGAATATAGGAACCGGTTAGGAACCGGTTCCGGTTCCTAGTCCCAAACCGTTTTGAACATCTCTAGAAGTAGATACGCTTTTAAAGCTTATTATTCAGTTTTTAATTAAACTTTATTGACATTACAATAAAACTTCCTTTAAACCAGATTAAAGGAAATAAGTTTCTTAAATCGTATCAGTGGCTTGTCACAAACCAAAGCTTCATAGGTATGCGTAACCCCACCATCTGCTGCCTGAATGGTCAACCTGTGAGTGAGCCCCGGAAGGTGATCACATGTGATCACCTTCTGGAACGTTAGCTGATGTTTGGACACAAGGTTGTGACATGCCACCGCGTACTTCCCCAAGTCCGTAATGTAAGACTTCTCGACAGTCCACGACCCGTCTCCATACACCGGGTTAGTACCAGTACCAGTACCAGTACCAGTACCAGTGCCAGACACGCCTCCTCCACTCATGAGGATTGCACCAACAAAAGCTATTGTCACAAGTAGAAGGTGTTGAGCCATTTTGAATATTATGAGTAGAAGATTGATTTCATATTCTGAATTTATAGAGTTATGAAGTTGCTAGATATGTATTCATTTATGAGATTTGACCACCACGTACACATTTGGTGCATTCTCAGCTAAAACATAGACGTAATCCAAGACGGTGAGCTACTAAATGTATTCATATACGAAGTTACACATGTGATATGATGGAGTAAGCATAATCAAAAACATTAATATATTAGTTACTCCTGTTATCCGCCAAACTATTTAGTGGTTATAAATATATAGTGTTTTATATACATTTTTATATCTTAACCTATAATTAATTTCATAACCCAAAGTAAAATGGTTTATATGTTTTATACATATTAAGATAACCATGTACATAGACTATTAATTTATTAATTTAATGTATTATAACATAAAAAATATATATATATATATATATGTTATTTTACAACGAATTTCTTCTATTTTTTTTGTCACATGTGAAATTTAAATCTAAGAACCTTCTAATGTGAGATTTATTTTTTTTACAATTTGGAGTATGAGGTACATAATTATAAGTTTTGGATTAATTGGTTACCTATAAAAATAAAATTTTTTATTTGGAGATTATTGTTGAATTAGATCGCGACCAAAAGCGAGTTAATTATCGGGGGTATTAATGTTGGGAATGTGAACTGTTCGATATGTTGTTCATGTCTGGAGACGGCACAACATCTGTATGTATATTGCGAAGGTATTAAGAATATTTGGTCAACTTTTATGAATTGGGTAAAGCTACCTAAGTGTGCAAAGTGTGTATCGATGGAAGAAATTTTGGAATACCCAAACAAATTTATCAATGTAATAATTCGCGTTTGACTGTTCAATCTATTTTGGCAGTGACGTGTTGGATTATGTGGGTAAGTAGGAACGATCTCATTTTTAATAAAGTACCCATTGTCATGTCCAAGATGGTGTATGAGATCAAATCGGCATCTTTTCTTTGGGTCAAACAAAGGAGCAAAAGTTCATGTGTTGAGTGGGGGATAAGTGGTGTCGGTTCAACTTCGTGAATATTCCTTTATAAATGGTTGGTTGTTTTATTTTATGTATTTTTTTTCTTGTTCTTGGCTACTTGCCTCTTGTAAGTGGTTCTCTTTTAGTTTTTTTTTAATAAAGTTAGTCTTTTAAAATAATATAAACAAAATAAAAAAAAACTCTCCCAACTTAACGTGTTTGAAAGCTTTATCTTTGTTAATGAATCATCAACACATGTCGCACGGTTATATTGAGGAGATAAGTAAAACAGATGTATTGTTTTGCTAGTAGTTAGTGAGTGTTGGATAAGGGAAATTGGTTGGGAGTAAGGAGTTTGGTGGTGTTGAAAACACAATATCAATCAATAGTACATTGGACCTCATTATTGTCTACAAAGATATATATGATCGGTTTCAACTTTCAACTACAAATCTTGGAATTCCTGATAGGTGATAAGTGTAAAAGAGTTATGTAATATTAATATTGGTTAATGTAAATCAATCCATAGACTAGGATTAGAGTTTGTCGTATGGAGGTGTTAACTATTTTTTTTGTTTCATCTACTTTTATGTAACTTATTTTTCCATAAATTAACACTATAAAATTGAAGAATCTTTATATCTTATTTGAGTGTGATATTGTTATATGATAAAATAATGTGATTTCGGTTGGTATGAATTAAGTTCGTTAAAATACCAACATTAAACGGAAAAAACAATTAACATGCCAACATTGAAGCAGCTTCGATGCCCATATACTTTATAATAAAAAATTAACATATTAAAAGGATGAAAAATTCGTTTGGAAAACGCGAGCGTTGCAGCGACGAGTCAACACGAATTTGATCGGCATTGACTACGTTCGTTACGTTACCGGAACTAAACAAAAAAAATATATTTGTCAAACATATTTTAAATAAAAAACAAACAAAATTAGCAACTCTCGTATAACGTATTGTAAAAATTTAGCATAGTTAAAACAATGTTTATTCGGTCGATAAAACCTGAACATTGGTAACGGAGAGTCGACGTGTATTCGCTCGGTATTGGTTACGTTCGTAACCTGGTGCCAGAATTAAACCAATGTTTATTCAGTCAGTAAAACTCGAGTGTTGGTAAAACCCTGACGGGTAAAAATCTAGCGTCAAAATGATGAGTCGACGAGAATTCGGTCAGTGTCAGTTACGTTCATAATGGTATAAACGTCGGTAAAATCTAAGTGTTAAAACCCAAAAAATAAATTTGTCAAACTAACATATAAAAAGATTAACAAATAAAAACAATGAAAAAATTAAAACGAGTTTATTCGTTCGATAAAACTCGAGCGTTACAGCGATGAGTCGACGCAAATTCGATCGTGTATGTTACGTTCATTACAATACCTGAACTAAAACAATATGGTCGGTAAAACATGTGTGTTGGTAAAACTCTAGCATTGTCGGTCTCGGGAGTTACGTCGGTTTGCTGGCACGAATTCGGTTGGCTTATATTACGTTCGTTACGGTACCTGAACTAAAACAGAATGGTCAGCAAAATCCAAGCGATGAAGCAAATTTTCAATTTAGGTGTTTGGATTTTCAATTAACAAAAATCAAGCCACCTGAATCATCATTTCGAGATAATTTTTACATCAGTCGAATCGTATTGTTCTTCCGATCAAAACCCTAAAACATCATATTGAAACTCGGAAAAAACACTTAACGGCGTTAAGTGTTTTCTAACGGGTGTCCATTGAGACACAAATAGTTGAAAGTTGGAACCTCTGATAGTGATTTTTAAAATTAGGATTATTATCGACCAATACTTAAAAAATAGAATTATTTATTTTCAGTTTGTCTAATAATAATAAAAACATACAAGGCTTTTGTTGCCTTCATCTACTTCTTTACTTGCTTGAGCAAAATCAAACCTCCTCATTGTCTCCTTCTAAATAGAGAGCATAGTCGTCTTTGCTTAAGTTGCCTACTTCCATTACACTAAATCTTTATTGCTATAGTCTAGTCTTAAATCTTTAATGATTACAACCCACAAATTAAATTAAGTAACCTTTTGATGTTTGCTTTCTTTTTTAAGAACAATATATCGATCAAATAACTAAAACCTTTTATCTTTCTCAGGCGATGAAGAAATTAGTCGGTTAAAGATCTTCAAGTAAAAAATGGGAAAAACCAATCTAACATTTGAAGAAATTTTTTCTCAAATGTTGCTCTATGACGCCAAACTTCAGTGGTTGCTTCAATTAAATCAAGTAAATTTACACATTCATCAAATAAATTGAATTCGAGTTTATCAGTAATTGCTTCACTCTTTTGAAATTTGCTATGATCAGTAGTTTGCTTTCGTTTTTAACAACATATATATCAAATAACTCAACCTTTTTATCTTTCTTAGGTGACGAAGGAATTAATCGGTTAGAGATCTTCAAGTAAAAATGGAGAAACCAATCTAACATTTAAAGAAATTTTTTCTGAAATGTTTCCCGATGACCCTAAAGTTCAGTGGTTGCTTCAATTAAATCAGGTAAATTTTCACAATCATCAAATAAAATGAATTCAAGTTTATCAGTAAAGTCTACGTGTTATTTATTCTTGATTCAACCCTAAAGGATTCCTTAATTTTATAAGAAGGGGGGAGAACCTGCAAAGTGATTGTGTGATTTGGAATTCACTTAGCGTATCTCACTCTCTAGGCCGTGATATGTTCCATCAATAGGGCTGTAGCGGACTTAACCAAACCATACGAGAACTTGTTCGTGTTCATCCGTTAAGTTTTTGTCGAACAAACGGACCGTTCACGAACACCTTAACGAACGAAAATTCGTGCCCGTGTCCGTTCATTAAAGAATTAAATTTTTCCATGTCTGTTTGTGTCCGCTCGTTAGTATTATAAATGGGCGGTAACGAGCACTAATGGACAACCGAACACTAATGAGCACTAATGGACTAACAAACACTAATGGATACTAATGAACGTTAATTGACAAACAAACATAAACATATCATATACTTGACATAAACACTAATGAACATTACACCACATGATATCCAAAAAATACTTAACACTTATCATAGTAACCAAACACATAATCATATCAAAATAACGTTTTGGCATTCAAAATCCACAAACTTCTAGTGTTTCACGAGAAACAAGCGTCAAATTCTTCATTCTTCAAGGAATTTAAACATACACGAAACTATTAAACGGACGGTATCAGACGGGCGTTATCGGACGCTCACGGACACTATTGAACAAACACAACCTCTGTCCGTGTTTGCCCGTTAAGCTTACCGAACAAATTTTTTTCCATGTCTGGTTCGTTTATTAAACGGACGAACATAAACGAACAGACTGCCGGACGTCCGGTCCGCTTACAGCACTAGCCATCACGTACGTACTCTTCCGCATAGCTATCACTACCAAATGCTACCACCGCCACCCCCATCACCACAACATAAACATAAAATAATAATTCATTTTATTCTCATGGATTAATAAAAAAAAATTGATAAAACCCAACCCTAAACCCGGAACCATAGAAAAACTCTCCCCTCTCTTGTAGACTCTAATTACTATTACTCCACACCCTCTACTCTACTCTCTCTCTCTTAACTAAAACCCACCCACCAGTTCGTTCGTTGAGTCCTTAATGTTTTATGTTCTTCTTCTTCTTCTTAGGATTTGATTATCCTCTGAATCGATCACCGTCTCAATGAGTCTCCTTTTCGATGAATTTGATTATGATTATGATTATGATTCCATCCAACAACGCATCAAACGCAAGCTCGATGATTACGTCGACGATGACCTCTCTTCTTCTTCCTCAGTCAGGATGAGAAAAGATAATAATAATATTAATAATAATAATAATAATATTAATAACCCTAATCCCAATTCATCTACTTCTTCAATTGATGATGATAATAATAATAATAATAATAATAATAATAATAATAATAATAATAATAATAATAATAATAATCAAAACTCTAGTTTATCCTCTCACTTCCAACCTAAGGCTTCTAATCCCAATTCCACCCAAAACCCTAGTGTTTCATCACACCCAAATCGCATCTATTTCTTCGTTAAAACCATCTCTCATGGCAAAACCCTTGTGTTACACGGCAACCCGGATGACACAATCAAGTCTGTCCACGAAAAGATCCATGCCGCCACCGGGATACCAGTCATCGAACAACGCCTCCTCTACGCCGGGAAACAGCTCCAGTGGGAGCACAGTCTTCATCACTGTAGGATCACTAATGACTCCGGGTTGGTGTTGGTCGCTCGGATGCGCAGCACGGGCCATCCCCAGGCCTGGCAGGTGATTGACGACTTGGTTTCGATCGTTTGCAGGATGTGTAATGGCGAACGAGCTGGGCTTGGGTTGATTAAATCGAAATTGACTGACTTTTTGAATATGATGCCGACGACGGAAGGGGTTGACCATCACGCTGCACCGTATTTGAATGTGTTTCTCTCGTCGTCGGCGCCTGCGGCGCTGGTGATGCTCTACGTGTCGCCGGGTTACGGGAATAAGAAATGCGCGCAGGACGCGATTCAGCATTTTATTAAGTCGTTGCCGGTGGTTTTGTACTCGGAGTTTGCGCCTGTCGTGTTGGAGTTTTGTAAGTTGCTTGCGAGAGCGGCGTCTCGTGATGACCCGTTGTATAGACTGTGTCGGACTAGTTTAGGGTCGATGGTGGAGTACGCTAAGTTGGGTAGGAATTCGAAGGTTTATGAGTCCGGTTGTTATAAGAAGGTGGTGATTGCAGTTCAGGAGATGTTTCCGTTTGTGGTTGAGCTCGCGACTAAGTTGTCGGATGATTTGGTTTCGAGTATGGAGTCTGTTGTGAATTTGGGGCCTTCGCAGAGTGACGTGAATGATTTCGGGGCGTTTGTGCGGCCTCTAAGAAACGAGATCGTTGACCAGGTGGCGTATGGGAATCTGATACCGTTGCGTTACAACCATACTCCTTGGTATAGTGATGAAGTTAGCTGTCTTTATACCATCTTTCTTGATCATTTAGCGAAACTGCAATTGTGTCTCAACAAAGTTGAGGACTTTATCAAGGCGCGGAAAGAGAAAGGAGACGGTGGGTGGGATCAGTACCTTTGTATCTTACGGGAGTTGCATAGTATCGCGGTGTTATATCAAGGTGGAGAAGACAAGTTTTGGATGAGTTTGAAGGGTAACAGGGGTTCGTTATGTTATCTGATTGTTCGATATGCTAAAAGAGGAGACGATTATAAATGGATTCTTGAGCGTAAGGAGCTCACGGACTTTGAATCGAGGCGTCATTTGGTTATGATGTTGCTTCCAGAGGTGAAGGATGAGTATGAGGAGCTTCATGAGATGCTTATTGACCGTTCGCAGTTGTTGGCTGAGTCTTTTGAATATATTGTAGGAGCGGAGCCTGGAACGTTGCGTAGTGGATTATTTATGGAGTTTAAAAACGAGGAAGCTACTGGACCTGGTGTGTTACGGGAATGGTTTTTCTTGGTGTGTCAAGCTATATTTAATCCTCAAAATGCTCTGTTTGTTGCGTGCCCCAACGATCGAAGAAGATTCTTTCCTAATCCTGGTAAGTTTGGTATAGCGTTGATCTGTGTTCTCGTATATGGTTATGCAAGTATTAAATTTGTATGTGTCTGATTAAATATTACTACAAGTACTAGGACATGAATAGACAAGTGTAGTGTAATCAAGAGTAGCAGAAGTAATAGTCAGTAACGAGTTTGTTGCACATAGACGTAAAGGAAAAGGTCTGCTAACACAACGCGCGCCTGAGTCCATTTAAAAAAATCGTTTTTTTTCTCTTTTATTTGTGTAAGCTGCTGCTTTTCTTTCTCTTTTTTGCATTAGGATCACAATTGTTGGCTAAGAATTTGGATGTCCAACGTATTGTCTAGTGAGCTTATTACTATTTGTTACACCTAGGGCTGTCATTTTTAACTGTAACCCAAACCCGAACAAGTACTTGATTAGTCTGAAACTCGAACCCGACCTTCAGTTAAATGGTTCGGTTAACGGGTTGGTTTTTTGTTTTTTGCGTTAACCCAAAAAACCCAAATTAGGTGTAAAATTACTGGGCATTTCATGTACCGGGCACTGCAAATTGCATTTTTACTGTTAAATTTGACTTACATTAAAGCTCTGTTTTTTCACAACTCCTGAACAGAAATATGTTGGCTTTCTATGACCTATTTGCATTTCTAACAGTCCTCTAGCTTTGCTAATGATAAGCTTTACAAAACATGAGTCACTTGATTTTATACATATTATATATGACTAAACTTAAAACACCACGGTTTTACAGTAAACATACATAACATGATTTTATAAACATATAATATTAAATCAAGATTTACAAAATTTTTAGCATTGGACTTTTTCTTTAATTTTAGGGGTGTGCGTGGTGCAGTTCGGTCCGGTTTTTGACTAAAACCGAACCAAAAACCAAACTTTCGGTTTTATGATTTTTTAAAACCGTTTGGTTTTGGTTTTGGATGCGGTTTTTTTCGGTTTTGCTAATCGAGCCAAAACTTTTTAGGCCAAAAAAAACTTGACCCAAGATAATGAAATTGGGCATGATATTTTTTTTCTTTAATCTAATGATTAATAGAATATTCAATATTTGAATTTCAAATATTAAAAGCTAATAAAAGATACATTTAAAATTAAAATTCAAAATCAAAACTAAAAGTGTCAGTATCATTAGTTTTAACCATATGTAGAAACAAAATATATTTGTTATTAACCATATGTTAAAACTTAAAACTAAACAACTAGTCATTGTCAGAGTTCGTTTTAATGGTTACAATTAAGATATTATGGCTATTTCGATTTTTTGGTTATTTCGATTTGGTTCGGTTTTTTCGATTCGTAACAAAATACAAAACCGAACCAAAACCAATATTTCGGTTTTTTCTAATGTTCAAAACCGATCCTCTGGTTTCTAATTCGGTTTGGTTTTTTTGGTTTTGGTTTTGTGCACGCCCCTATTTAAATGTACTTGTTCAGAAACCCGATAAACCCGACCCGACAAAATTGTAACCCGAACCTGATGTACCGAATAAATATTTCGGTCGGTTATCGGTTATAGTTTAAAGTTTTTGAAACCTGATTATCCCAACTCATTTACAACTAGGGCTGTCATTTTTTAACCGTAAACTGCACAACATGGCTTGAGAGGCTCGACTCCCGATGATCAGAAACACCTCATCCTGTTAGTGTAGTATCTTATTCTCCAACTCCATTAATTATTGGTTATGTTTGATGTTGCAGCATCTAAGGTGGACCCGATGCACCTCAAGTATTTTAAATTTGCTGGAAGAATAATAGCCCTAGCCTTGATGCATAAAATGCAAGTTGGCATAGTATTCGATCAGGCATTCTTCTTGCAGTTGGGCGGGTTAGATGTGTGTTTGGAAGACATAAAGGATGCTGATCCATACCTGTACAGTAGCTGCAAACAGATATTGGACATGAATGCTAATGCAGTGGACGATGACGCCCTTGGTCTAACATTTGTTTGGGAGGCTGAAGAACTGGGATCCATGAAAGTTTTAGAGCTTCTACCCGATGGCAGAAACATTAGCGTGAATAGCAGTAACAGGAAGGAGTACGTTGATCTTCTGATCAAGCATCGGTTTGTGACATCCGTTTCCGAGCAGGCAACTCATTTCGCTAGAGGATTTGCAGATATCGTTACAAACGAAGAAATCCGCAAGCTATGCTTTAAAAGCTTAGAACTTCAAGATCTTGACGGGATGCTGCACGGAAGTGAAAGTCCTATCTCTGTTGACGATTGGAAGGCGCATACAGAATACAATGGCTATGTAGACACAGATCCTCAAATACAATGGTTCTGGAAGGTAAGTCAACTTGTTCGTTTTGGTTAAATAATCGTGTTGGATTTGCAGTTAATAAGTTAAGCGGTGCAGATTGTTGGTGAAATGACAGCAGAGCAAAGAAAGGTTCTGCTGTTCTTTTGGACGTCGGTGAAGTATCTACCTGTGGAGGGTTTTGGTGGTTTGGCTTCAAGGCTTTACATTTACAAGTCGGGCGAGAACAGCTTTGACCATCTGCCGTCTTCGCACACCTGCTTCTACCGCATCTGTTTACCGGCTTACCCGTCAATGGAGGTCATGCAGCAACGCCTAAACATCATCACTCAAGAACATGTGGGCTGCAGCTTTGGAACATGGTGACAGACGAACACAGCAACAGTTTTGTCACTTATTTGTAAAGATTTAGGGGTGCTAAATTGTCTATCGTGAAGGAAAAGGGTGACGTTAGGTCTGTTAATATATATATGTACGTAGCGGGTATATATATAATAAATAAATAAAAAGGCAGTTGATTTTTATTTTGGTTTTTGGTTTTTGGTTACAGTAACAGTTTGCATCTTTGAAACTAGTTAATTGAAGAAAGGTGGTTTTGCATTTTAAACAGTAGGTTGAGTGATGATTGATCTTTTTGGTTACAATCCTGTTTATGCTTAACAGACCGGGCTGGTCTGGTGGGTTCGGGTGACAAATTAAATATGTCGAGTTAAAACGGGTAAAATAAGTGTCTTGTTTGGTTTGTGTATAAACACGTGTTAACCGAAATGGAGTCGGGTTGAAATTGTTTGCCGGATGGTGGCGGTGGAATGCTATTGAATAATGACAGTGGTTGATGCAGACTTGCAGTACCTGTTAAGGCTTTACTTAATGTTAGATTTTTCCAAGACTAAATATTTGCACATTGTGGGATTTGTTTTTTTTTCTAACTTAAAATGTTTATAATAGTTACCTTTTTTAATCAATAGAACCAAATTGACCAATTAACTAAGTTTAGGTGGCCCAAATAACACCATATACAATTAGTTTTTACCCAAATCAACCTATTTAAAAAAAATTCACAATTGTCACCTATAGTAATGTTTAAACAATTTGGTCATGTGTTTGTTTTTTAAACCTGTAACTTTCTAAGGCTATGCATGAAGGGGCTACAAATTAAAACGAATTGCTACACGTGGCACCCAGTCAGCAAGGGGTGAAAATTTGTTTCTGGGGTGTAATAGTATAGGGGCTACAAATAGTATCACACACACAGTAATATAATAATAATAATAAAACCAAAACTCCTTCCGACGACAACCCTCCCGTCCCCGCCCCATTTCACCAGGGGGGGGGGGGTGTTCCCCCCCAAAATCGCCCCAGTCGCCCCACCAAAATCGCCCACCACGTTAAGCCTAAGGGAATGAGTTCTTATGTTTCAAGATTCACCACTAACCAATCTTCATTCTTCAGCAAATGTGAGAAAGATTCATACTGTAATACCATGAACCAGGTCCAAATCAACCAAAACCATAATGACACATTAGATAGAATACACTAACTAAGCTAAAGCACTTGCAAAACAGATATAATTATATAATTAAACATGGTTAATGTATAGCTTCCTTCACCTTCTTGCTAAAGTTATGGTCCCACACCGATAATATGTTTCCTGCAAACAAAATGAATACTCAAAAACTTAGTGCAACAGAATCCAATGGCTTAGTCACGAAGATCGTTGACAAGTCAGCCCATCCTTTTAACATGATATTAGTTTCTTTCGATGCTAAATGTATTCGGCTATATACACAAAGACGAAGTGGAAAACTCCGTGAATCTATACAGGTAGCGTTGACAGTAGAAACTCGGGCTGCAACCTTTGCAGCAGTATCCCACAAAACGGACACAACGGTTTTGACAATATTATCTCACCATTCTTGTGCAAAGATGGAGGAGGGTATCTGACCAATGTAAAAAGCGTCTCGGGGGGCAAATTCGAGACTCGTCTGTTACAAGACACGCAAAACCACGATGGAGTAAGCGGGCACACAACCATAGAAACCGCACATCTAGTCAGTTTATGCTTCTCGTCTCTCTCACAATATGCAACTTCTGTGTCCTCAAATGGCACCCCTGCTGAACAGTAGCTACAACGCTCCTCGTTTTCTGCTAGATATCTTTTCTCGGTCTTTTTAACTTTAGAAGCAAGACGTTTCACGTAATCTTTAACCGTATTGTCATTTTTCACGACCCACAGTCTCATTTGTGCCAATCCGGCATGCTCCCAACCACCGTTTAGTGTAGCAGAAAAACTACAACCGACAAGCCTTTCTCGAATATGTTTTTCACACATTTCAAGAAGCTTAATCCATAGTCCCGGTTCCTCCTTATCAGATGCATGTTCTTCGTCATTCAACTTGACTTCTTTAAGTACAACATGCCTAGTAACAACATTAAGTAGATGCAGCTGGCGCGAAGTCAAGTCCGAGAGACACGCAACGACACGTGGCAAAACGTTTCCAACAGAAGGATCACACTCAACCCCGAGACTCGACATCTGCCACGTGACCAGTAATTGCTTTACGTAGTTAGCTTCAGATTTTGAGAAAGTGGATAATGCTGATATAATGTCCCATATAACTAAAGGCTTATCAAGATGACGTTTATACTGATTTAAAGACCATAGTATGTTATGTCCCCAGTTAACTAAATCCGTGTTAGGAAAACCAGGGAAATTTTCATCCATGGCATCTTGAAGCTTTTGCCCGCCGATCCAGAAGAACTCAACAACAGCCTTCTGTTGCCTGCATTAAAAATTACCACAAACGATCAAAACCAAGAAGCGTTTTTTATTATTTAATTTTTCAAAAAGGGATGTGATCCTCATACACCACCCCCACATGTCTACACGGGCCGTGTAGGTCTATACGGGTCGTATAGGGTACAAATTACTAACATGGGACAAAAAAAACAGTTTTTTGCAGCCTATACGACCGTATAGACCTATACGAGGCATATAGGCATTAAATGACTCGTATTGCTCCCTGAAAAACCATAAAACCTATACGGTCGTATAGGGCTATACGACCGTATAGAAAACATCTGTAGAAAAATTCAAACTGCCTTTTGACCACTGTTAATCGCTGCCGGAAAAAGACTATACAAGCCTATACGAGCCGTATAGTGCTATACGACCCGTATAGACTATTGCGTATGGACTATTATAAAGTGTAACATAATATAATCTTAAATGAATGTTCTTCGGATACAATTACAAATTACTTAACTAAGCGTGTTATGTAAATATTAATAGACAATTTATTTTATTCTAAAATACCATATCATTCAACTTTTCAATATAAAACATAATTCTATATAAGTGAAACGACACATTAAAGGGTCGAAACGAAAAACGACTAAAATTGATAAAAAAAAATATGGTGCGACTAAGATAATATCTGGATGATGGCTACGTATGATGTTAAAGTCATAAATCACATATATTAAATATATGGTCATAAAATTTTTTTTTAAAAATTTGTCTATACATGAAGCCTACAATATGATGTTAAAGTCATAAATCACATATATTAAATATACGGTCATTAAAAAATATTTCAAAAAAATTGTCTATACGACTAGTATAGACTTATAGGACCCGTATATGGCTATACGAGGCACTATAAACGATGACCGACAACATCAGACACAAACTGACATGATTCGGGTGCTATACGACCGTATAGCCCTATACGAGCCGTATAGGGAAAAAAATGGTGTGTGAGGATCCTAAGCCTTCAAAAATGCATTGTAGCATTAGACTTACCTTGCCTGATACATTGGATTTAACAGATTAGCATCAAATACTCGAACCTGCAAAATTCGGAAAAAAAAAAAATCCAATTTAAGAATATATCTAGAAGTAACTGAACTTATTTAACAGATTTACAAAAGAATGAATCGTACGACAGCAATCGCAAGATTGGCAGGGGATATTGCTATGCCAAAACAGGCATCCGACACATTAGGAACCTGCAAAAAAAAAGATTATTTTGAGACAACAAAAAATGCAACAAATAAAGAAGAGAGTCGATGATATCATACATCGTTGGACATCTTAACACCGAGAATATTTGAAGGTAAAGGCACTTCATGAAGCGAATTTCCTTTATGATCCAACTACGCAAAGAATCATCCTGTCACGACCGAAAAAAAAGGAAAAAAAAGCGCATAAGTTTTACTGTGAACAAAGTTATCAATGGAAGATGAAATACAGACTACGAGTACCTGGCTACAGCTGTACAAACATTTTCCATCATAAGCCCAAGCCAAACCTGTAACCTGATTCATCGATCATCACCAACAGAAGAATGTTATAAACTTTGTGCACATTAATCACTATTATTAGAAGTAAGTCGTGGAAGCTTACAATTTGGTCATGTGCATAATGTGAACCAGATACATCAAACGTTCCTATCGACGTATCATAAGTCAATATTTCCACAGATCCAGAACCTTTGCCAACCGCCAATAGTATCTTGTGTGGGGAAGAGTCTGGAACGAGAAGTGAGAGTACAGACGAAGGCCCCGGCCCAACGTTTAATGGCTATTTACATTTAAAAAAAATCTAAATCAATAAAACTCCTATGAAAAAAATGGAATTCGACTAGTACAAAACACTGACCTCCTTTAACAGAGAAAACGAAACATGCTCGTCTTCATTGGACTTTAGCAGGTCATCGGTGTATCCCCGCCACAGTTTCACACTGAAATCAACAAAAACATAATAATATGTAAATTTTGGCTACCCGCTACCGAACGCTTAACAGTAAATACTTAAATATCAACTCACCTGCCATCAGAGGATCCTGTAGCTAACAGAAGCTGAGGCGATCCATCAGAAACAAACTTTGAGAAACTGATTGATGTGATCCAAGAACTATGGGCCTCGATGACACCTATGAGTGATGCAACAGGAGGATCGTTTCCTTGTGTGATGGAGAAGCATTGCGGTTCATGGACTCTCCAAAACGAAACCATTCCACTTTTGGCACCTACAGCAAGTATACAACATCTTCTTCCCGACTTACTATCGAGCATCGGGGACCAACAAACAAAAAGGGATGAAAGCAATGCACTACGAGAAGCATACTGCTCTGCGCTTATTAAACGAACTTTACTTTGTCTTCTGTCTTTGCTTTTTATTCTTACGGAAGTTATCGGCTCATAGTCACTATCCTCTTGCTCTAAACCAGCCTGGCTAGATTATTGACTAAACATCATTGCGACAACAAAATAAGATACCAAGTTATCGCATATATTATAAGTCAACTTACATTTTCTCGAGAAGGAATGTTGGCCTCGTTGTATCCGACTTTTGCAAAATAAGTAAGTAGCATTTCAGATATATTCATAACCTATATAAAGAAAAAACACATTTTTCAATACTTTATAATTTATATCAACTGTTATGTACATTATAACAACTTAGGACACGCCAGTGAAGAAAATGTGTACCTCTACCCACGCTGAAGAAAATTCACAAAATGGAGATCGGTAGACCTTAACTACCCCTTTAGTGGTGCAAACAGCAAGCAAACACCTATACAGAAATAACTTAAAAAGGTTAAACCTTTTAAGCTATAAGTCACTTTTACACTGCTAATGGATTCGAATATTCGATCATACCCTCCATTAGGAGCCAATCCAAGCGGAGACCAAGATATTGAGCGTATAAAAGCATGCACGTCATGAGACAAACACGTAGGCAAAATACAACCAGCAGCCAAATCTGTGAACATTCCACATCATATAAGGTTCAAAAATGATAATAATATTATTAGATTAGCGTAATAAAAACGCACCTTCTTTGTTTATAACACCAATCGGAAAAGGCTGGCTATCAGGAATTGTGATTAAACCTTTAGGTCCAAATAATTTGGCAGGATTCTGCCAAGTGATGAATATGAAAAGTTCAAAGTTTTAGGCTTCGAGCTATAATAGTAACTAACAGTAACACGATAGTAAATGACAACATTACCATGATAGTAACACATTGTCCAGAGGCGACTGCAACCAAGTTTTCTTCAGACCATGCAACCGCATTTGAACACATAGGTGAAGATACAAGTGCCGCTGCCTGGAACCTTGAGGCCATCACTGTGCTAAAACAAGAACCTGCGTACACAAACATAACGCATAGTTTAATCCCGACACGTACACTAAGAGAATAATCTGTAACGCCAATTTACAAGCAAAATAGTGTAAAAATTCTACTACAACTATGATAGATCAAAAACAATATAAATCAAACAGATAAAATCCTCAAATACAAAAATAAAAATCTATTATTGCATTAAAATTTTAAATATTGTTTTTAAATAATCTCTTAACTTAAATATATGTCTTGTATAAGTAAATCAATTTTTAGAGACAAAGTTTAATTTAATGAAAGGAAAAGGAATTAGAAGAAAAAGGAGAAGAAAATATGTAAGTTTATTCGTGTCCCCGAGTTTAATGGAAAAGAAAAGAAAATTGCAATTTTACTAACATAACCTTGTAGTAAAATTAGTATAGAAAATACATGAGATAGCATTTGTTGGCCTGCTCTTCTCGTTAACAAAATTTAGTCAAACAAACAACAACAAAACTTGAATTAGGGTCAATGTATATCATTAATTGGTAACTACTCTTGATGGTCCTAAGAATGAATGAGTGGTTTAAATCTTCATTAAGGTGCGGTTTTGTCGAAAAACCGTTGAAAATTGAAACCGACTCGCATTTCGAATGTGTATTATGGCTTAGTTCATAGAAATTTTCTTTTTTTAATAAATAAAAATGTTTAATTAATAAAAAGGATCCAATTACAATATAAAGACAGATAAGCGATCCTACCGAAAACAAAGTTAACGTTCTTCGGCGTCGAGTTGCTGAACTCTTTTCAGAAACGTAGAAATTCAAATCAAACCAGCCAAATCAATATGTTCCAAATTCAAAGTAGCATTTTGTGTATGATGGTTAGATACTATATGTATAAGAGTTGTTTTTTTAGCAATGAAGAATAATATTATATTAAATAGAAACCCATATGTGTCGTGTTAAGACTAGCTAGCTACAAACAAAAAAGAAACTTACCAAGCAGCTGACAACAGTAAACGACTGACGGTGTTATTGCAGTGGCCGGCGGTGTTGCAGGGGTTAGATGTGGGTTCCCTGATAATAAAATAAATATAATATTCATTTGTTATTACTATTATTGTTTATATGCATTTGATGTAAAGGGGTATCTTGTTAATTTGACTATATTGTTACTTGTTAGTAAAAGGGCTGTTCACAAATCGAACCGAACCTAATGCAAGCATGCTCATATTTGGTTTAGTTTGTAACCGAGCCGAACCAAGCGGCTTGAATTTAAAGAAACGAGCGATATGTTTCTGCTTGAACTTGGTTTGGTTTTAAATCGAGCGGCTTGGTTTTGCTTGGTTTCGTACAAAATTTTCAATTTTAAAATTCTAAAACTCCAAAATATCTTTAATTCAAAACTTTCAACTGCAAAAATGTATAGAGTTTCAACTCTAAAATGTCTTACACTCAAAGTTAGCAATAAAAAAACATGATAAGTTCAGCGAAGATATATGGTGGATATTTTCTCCTAACAATAGAATAGATCATATATCAAGTGTAACGAGAACCAGTAGCTAGTTTTTCAAATGTGTAATCGAAGTACTGAATGACAGAATGACTTGAAAATTTATGGAAAAGTGGAATTGTAAAAGTATTGAACAAGTGGCCTATGGTTTAAAATTAATCTTTGAAGTAACACAAAAGTAGAAAATTAAGAAATCCTTAAAATTTTGTATATTTTTATATAAATACATATTATATATAAATTTTAAACTAAAAAAATAATTCGAGCAAAACAAACCGTACCGAACAGAGCGAAGCTTTGCTCGTGCTTGGTTTGTTTTCAAATCGAACCGATCCGATCGGATCATTTCCAAATCAAGCGGAAATCGAACGGGCATTTTTCGAGCGATTTTCGAGCGAGCGACGAACGGGTGTCGAGCGGCAAGCAGTTTGGACAGCCCTAGTTAGTAAGGGTATTCTGGTTATTTTCATAGTAGCTTAAAAGAATTAATTGATGGACGGAGTTTACACTATGTTATATTAGACTGAGATTGTTATTGTTAACTAAACTAAAATTTAGGATTGTCATCGTAGGATTATTATTATTGGGCAAAGGTTGATGGTTTGAGACAATTTATGGCAATATGTGGTGTAGTTGATTAATAGTTACTTACTAGATGTTATTGACCAGTTGTATTTTGTCAAAACCCAATAGATTTCTGACGGGTGTTGGGTCGGGAATATCCAACAGGTATTTTTAATGAACTAATAGGTTTACCCAAAACCTAACGGGTTTGGGACTAACTTTAATAACCAGGCATGGGTTTGGAAGACCCTAAACCCGACTCATTGTCAATTTGTTATCCCTAGTTAAGGGAACATTTTTTATCACGTCATTATCACTCTTTTTAGTCAAAAACATGTGTAATGGATAATATTCTTTGAATTATTATCACTTCAAGACACATATGGGCTTTAGTGTAAAAGGTCAATGCCCTTATAATGGCCCCATTACGTATGGCCTAAAATGAAAAGGTAAAATATACGTAATATGAAATATTGAAATATTAACCTATATAACAATTTTACTATTTGGTACGGTTTTATGTGGTTAGATCTCGATATAAACCATAAACTAAACCGCTCGCTAAGGTTTTAAAACTTTTAAAACGAACAACTGAAAGTAAAAAAAAAAACTAAATCAACCGTAAAACCAGACAAATGACCTGTTTCACAATTTCATACCAAGCCGTGAGCACCCTTATCTAGCACCCCCTAAATATATTCATTCATTTATTATTATTTTGTTTATATTTATTTGATGTAAGGGGTATCTTGGTAATTTGCCTACATATTATTTTTAGTAAGGGTATTCTGGTCATTTTAATAGTAACTTAAAAGAAATAACTGACGGACGGAGTTAACACTCTGTAAGATTAGACTAAGATAGTTATTGGTAACGAAACTAAATATTTGGATTGTCACCGGTCATATTGTTAGTCGGGATCAAACTAATTCGTTTATTTGTGTACCGTTTTGAGATTATAACGTTAGTTTAATATGTATCATGGTACGGTTTTATATTTACATATGTAAATGAACGAAAACTTACGCGTATATTAGACTGTGTGTATTGTGTAGTGGATGAAGCCCCTATGGTAACGTTATGCGTCATGTGGCGCCACGTTACCATAGGAGCTTTATGGCTAAATGAGTATAATGGATGGAGCCCCTATTAATCATCATCTCTTTATTATTTATATAATTATTATTGATTAAAAATAATAATATAAACCAACCAATCAAAACCTCTTCGCCACCCCCCCCCCCCGCGCGTCTATGGGGCGGTGTTCCCGGCGCTATGCGGACTCCATGGGATTGGATGACGCCCACTACACACGGTCTTATAAACATCTACACACGTGTTGACTTATTATAATTCTCTGAGAAAACTTGTTAGGAAGAAGAGAGAAATATATGAATGAATAAAGAAAATAATTGTAGAGAAATCAATCGAACATAATTATACCATATCTTGTTCACAAGAGACATCATCTTGGTGATAATTTGTCTTCCTTCTAGACTGTATCTAAGAGTGGAGTATTCAAATACTGGAAGGTGCAATTATAAGTGTGTTAGAACTTTGGAAGAAGCAGCTTAAGATTGTGAGTTCTTAAGAAAACGATATCATTTTCTATCATTTAGTTTGTAATAAAATGATTTGTAATAAGTTTGGGATTCTTTATTAGAGCATCTACAACAACAAAATCTAATAACCCGATACATCATCGTCACATGTGATTCCAATTTTTTCTCAAAAAAACTCTACTTTTTTTTTCCAAAAATCAACCTCTACAAACCCAATTAATAAAATATTATATATATATATATATATATATATATATATATGTGTGTGTGTCTCTGAGAGAGAGAGAGAGATATCCACAAACTTAATGCCTATAACGATAGAGTTGGTTTCATACTTGTCTACATGCTGTCACTAGATCAAGACAAGGGATCCAGCCAAGGGGAAAATCCCATTATGTTCCTAAGTCCAAAAAGGACTTTTGACAAAAAAAAAAAAAACAAAAAAACCTTACTAGCTTTTAATACAAATCAAAATCCCATGACTTCTCATTATTTAGACTACTTATAACTTAAAATATAAAAGGCTTTATGACGCCAAACACTTTAACAACTTATTAAGTTGCCCTCTTTAAAAAAAAAGAAAAAAAGGTTATATTCTTAACTAGTAGCAAAGCTCGAAACGTGAGAGGCTCAATACGTGTAGAAAGAAAAATAAAAAGCACATATATAGCCCGTTAGAAATTAAAAAAAGAAAAAAGAAAAAAGAATGCACTCTACAAAGAGAGTTTGTAAGTGTTCATTCTAGTTGGTACCCCCACAAACATTGAACAATAAAGGCATGATAAACACATATATCTAATTGTTGTTACAATTTATTACTTACAAATGATTTACAATATTTTTTGGTATACCTTATATCTTTTGAGTTTGTGTTTATATTTTACCGTAAGTCCATCACTATAACTAAAGGCAAGAGTCAAATATCAAACTTAGGGAAAACGGTTTGAAATCTTTACTGCTTTCATAGTTTGATATATTGTTATTATATTGATTAGCATGATAATTATAACTAATTAGTAATTACTTTAGTTGTTAGCAAAATAGAAAATATCAAACAAAACAAACTAATAGCAAAACGATTGTAAGAGAGAAATACTTCAAGTCCGTGACCGTTTTTACCTTTTCTATGTAACGTAGCCAAAATAATAAACATGTGAAACATGACTAAACATACACACTCTCTTAGGTTGCCTTATGAAATTCTTCAACCTCATGAATTAGGGAAAACTGGAATTATCTTAGGAACTGAAGTTAATTTTCTAGAAATCTCAAGTTTTTTTGAGGATTTCTAACGACTTAAGACTCAAACATTTGATGACTATATACCAATGAAATCAGTTCTGTTTTTAATTCAAGAAAGGGGGTAAATGGGATTCGATGAACTTTAACCTAGACTCAAAAACCTTGAACAATATCTATGATTAGTGTTTTATGTTATAAGAAACTTGCAAATAGTATGTAGAAACTACTTGAAATCATAAAGCTTGTGTGTTGAACCTAAGTTTGTATGTATGGTGGTTTTGTTTGAAAAATTGTTTTATGCACACCAGGTATTGATGAAATGTTGCCATTTATAAAGTTTGATTTAAAAATGTTAATTACATTTGTTAATATATAAACCAAGCTCATCCCATTACCACCCATTTTGGGTATTTGTAGGTGAGAAAAAAGTGTCTCTACATAACAGTACTTAACATTACTTTTCTTTATCACCCAAGCCTCATAACACATAATTTTAATTTACACATTCTCCATCTTGGCACTAGAATTTTTAATCTTTAACAATTAACACCTTAACACACGCCATTAGACTACAATCAATTTGGTAAAAATATAATTAAGTGCTCGTTCCATTACCATGAGGAGTCTATCCTAAACAAACACTAAATAACTAGCAATTAAATAAGACAATATGCACATGTTGCTACAAAAATGGAATGATAAACATAATTTTCTTTAGAACCCCGAATAAACATAAATTTGCCATTCTTTATGGAAAAAAAGTTACTTAAGTCTTTAAAACTTTTATCTAAAGTTTTTTTCCATCAGCCTCTTCAAAACTCACTTCTCTTCCTAGTTAATAGTGAAAGTGTTTGCCAAGTCAAACAAATTGTGAATTATTACATGCCTCATAATACAAGAAATGACACAGGTTCAACTTCTAACTTATACATGCTCAAAATCACATTCATGTTTTGCATCAAGAACTAGGCTTCTCGAACTAGAAAGAGAACACATGTTATGTTTGTTAGTGTTACATGACCGTTTAAATGTTACATTACACGTGTCTATAAATAAAAGCATCCATTTCGCAATGCTCTCAATGGCCCAAGCCTTCATGAGTTAGGGGCACTCTCCTAATGTGTTCATGGTGTGACAAAGTTATTGGTTCAAAAGGATGACACACAACGCATGAAAGATGAATTCATGACAAAACTGTTAGGGTAGATAGAGTCTTCAGAAAGTTAGACATGTCAAAACTGTTCATTATCACAAAAGTTCTTTAAAGATGGTCAAACAATGACTGTGAAAGAAGATCATCTTAAGGCTCCACGCTATGGGCGCCTTTGGGGGTGCAGATGACGCCAAACACCGTAGAGGCGCACAGATGGCTGGTGCGCGGACCGGGGGGGGGGGGGGTGGAACGATTGACACCGTTTTCTCTCTCCATCTCTCACACATACATACATATATACATATATGTATATCGCCCAAGGGGCTTTAAACCACAACGGAGCGTTATAGGTTGGGGCTTCAATGCCCCCACCATAGAGAACAGCCTAAGTGTCCATCAGTCCATGTCTGTGATTCAAGATGATGGGTCAAGAACTTTGTTCCTCAAAGTGTTACATGGCCCATGGGGTAAGATGAGGCCAAGGGAATTACATGCTCTGCTTGAATTTCTATAGAGACAGGAAAGAGAAAAAAAAACAGCTTTTCTAATCACACCAGCGGTGTGGTTAGAACACCGGACCAAACGGCACGTAAAGCAATAAACGTGGCGCATACAACTGAGACAGTCAAATCATGGTCAACGTCAACATCATCATCTACGTCGTCGATCAAATCAGTCATTGTAAACCGCCCCGGTAAGAGGTTTACGCGGCGTTTTGATGTTTTTCTTTAAATTATTTAAAGTAATTTGGAAAAAATATGTCTTTTAATTATTTAATTGTTTTTAGAAATCATGTAATTTTTTTCAGAAATGAGGTGTTGGCTATTCGTTTAAAAAAAATATAAAATGAAATCTACATCTTCATTTTGGTTTTAGTTACACGCAAAACCAAATCCAAGCCGTTGGCTTTTTCTTTTGGTTTGGAATATGCATCTTCTTTGAACTCAATTTTCATAATTTGTGAAAACTTTTATTTCGTTAGATTATTATATTGTTAAAACTAATTCTATGATCATGTTTATCTTTACTGGTTGGTTGGATTTTAATCATTATAACCTTACAATATTAAAAAGTATAATACCATGTCATACAAAATATCAAAGTTCTTAACATACAAAATAGTAATGTTTCATAGAAAAAAACAAAGTAATGTAATAAATATCTACAATACTGTGTCGCCGTCTTCGTCCTCGTCGGTGGAGGCGCCGGCGCCGACCCTTGATGTGCTAGCCTCGTGGTCAAAACGTGGGGGAGGTAACGTGTAATCCTCACCACGCTGTCAGCTGGCCTCCCTCTCCATCATCCAATCGATCTGAAAGTCACCAAGACCGAATTTCTGAACCGATTCAGTGGTTCGACCAATACTCAGTTTTTTCTCCGGCTTGGTGAACATACCCCTTTGGCAATACTGGCAAAATTTCGAACGGGCCGCGTGGTGGTGTCAGGGCATATTTATTTATCCGATTCTTTTGTAGGATCATAAAATTTTGTATGGAAGTCTTCAAGACCGAATTTCTGATCTGATTCGTGGTTCGAACCAGACTCAGTTATTCCTCCGGCTCGATGAACATATCCATTTAGCAATACTGGCAAAATTTCGAACGGGCTGCGGGGTGACGTCAGAGCATAATTATTGATACGATTATTTCGTAGGGTCATAAAATATTGTATTGAAGTTTCTAAGACCGAATTTCTGATCTGATTCGGTGGTTCGACCCATACTCAGTTTTTCCTCCGACACGGTTAACAAACCCATTTGGCAATACTGGCAAAATTTCGAATGGGCCGCGTGGTGGCGTCAGGGCATAATTATTGATCTGATTCTTTCGTAGGGTCACAAAATTTGATATGGAAGTCTTAAAGACCGAATTTCGGATCCGATTCGTGGTTCGATCCATACTCAGTTTTTCCTCCGACTCGGTGAACATACCCCTTTACAATATTGGCAAAATTTCGAACAGGCCGCGTGGTGGCGTCAGGGCATAATTATTGATCCGATTCTTTCATAGGGTCATAAAATTTTATATGGAAATCTTCAAGACCGATTTCTGATCCGATTCAGTGGTTCGACCCATACTCAGTTTTTCCTCCGGCTCGGTGAACATACCCCTATGGCAGTACTGGAAAATTTTTGAACGGGCCGCGTGGTGGCGTCAGGGCATAATTATTGATCCGATTATTTCGTAGGGTCATAAAATTTGGTATGGAAGTCTTAAAGACCGAATTTCTCATCCGATTCGTGGTTCGACCCATACTCAGTTTTTCCTCCGGCTCGGTGAACATACCCCTTAGGCAATACTGGCAAAATTTTGAAGGGGCCGCGGGGTAGCGTCAAGGCATAATTATTGATCCGATTTTTTTGTAGAGTCATAAAAATTTATATGGAAGTCTTTTAAGACCGAATTTCTGATTCGATTTGGTGGTACGACCCATACTCAGTTTTTTCTTTGGCTGGGTGAACATACCTCTTTGGCAATACAGGCAAAATTTTGAAAGGGCCGCGGGGTTGCGTTAGGGCATAATTATTGATCAAATTCTTTCTTAGGGTCATAAAATATTGTATGGAAGTCTCCAAGACTAAATTTCTGATCAGATTCGGTGCTTCGACCCATACTCAGGTTTTCCTCCGGCTCGGTGAACATACCCCTTTGTCAATACTGGCAAAATTTAGAACGGGCCGCGGGGTGGCGTCAGGGCATAATTATTGATCCGATTCTTTCTTAGGTTCATAAAATATTGTATTGAAGTCTCCAAAACTGAATTTCTGATCCGATTCGGTGGTTCGATCAATACTCAGTTTTTTCTCTGGCTCGGTGAACATACCCCTTTGGCAATACTGGCAAAATTTCGAACGGGCCGCGGGATAGCGTCAGGGCATAATTATTGATCCTATTCTTTCTTTGGGTCATAAAAATTTGTATGGAAGTCACCAAGACCGAATTTCTTATCCTATTCGGTGGTTCGATCCATACTCAGTTTTTCCTCCGGTTAGGGGAACATACCCCTTTGGCAATACTAGCAAAATTTTGAACGGGCCGCGGGGTGGCGTCAGGGCATAATTATTGATTCGATTCTTTCGTAGGGTCGTACAATATTGTATGAGAGTCACCAAGACCGAATTTTTGATATGATTCGGTGGTTCGACCCATACTCAGTTTTTCCTCCGGCTCGGTGAACATACCCCTTGGGCAATACTAGCAAAATTTTGAAAGGGCTACAGGGTGGCTTCAGGGCATAATTATTGATCCGATTCTTTCGTAGGGTCGTATAATATTGTATGAAAGTCACCAAGACCGAATTTCTGATCCGATTCGGTGGTTCGACCAATACTCAGTTTTCCTCCGTCCCGGTGAACATACCTCTTCGGAAATACTGGAAAATTTTCGAATGGGCCGCGGGGTGGCGTCACGGCATATTTATTGATTTGATTCTTACGTAGGGTCATATAATATAGTATGGAAGTCTCCAAGACCGAATTTCTGATCCGATTCGGTGGTTCGAGCAATACTCAGTTTTTCCTCCGGCTTGGTTAACATACCCTTTTGGCAATACTGGCAAAATTTCGAACGATCCGCAGGGTGGTGTCAGGGCATAATTATTGATCTGATTCTTACTTAGGGTCATAAAATGTTGTATGGAAGTCACCAAGACCGAATTTATGATTCTATTTGGTAGTTCGACCCATACTCAGTTTTTCCTCCGGCTAGGTGAACATACCTCTTTGCAATACTTGCAACATTTCGAACGGGGCGTGGGGTGGCGTCAGGGCTTAATTATTGATTCGATTCTTTCATATGGTCGTAAAATATTGTGTGGAAGTCACCAAGACATAATTTCTCATCCGATTCGGTGGTTCGACCCATACTTAGTTTTTCCTCCGGCTCGGTGAACATACCCCTTTGGCAATACTAGCAAAATTTCGAACGTGCTGCGGGGTGGCCTCAGGGCATAATTATTGATCCGATTCTTTCGTACGGTCATAAAATATTGTATGGAAGTCTCCAAGACCGAATTTCTGACCGGATTCGGTGGTTCGACCTATACTTAGTTTATCCTCCGTCACGGTTAACATACACTTTTGCAAATAATGGCAAAATTTCGAGCGGGCCGCGGGGTGTCGTTAGGGCATAATTATTGATCCGATTCTTTCTTAAGGTAATAAAATATTGTATGGAAGTCTCAAAGACTGAATTTCTGATCCGATTCGGTGGTTCGACCCATACTCAATTTTTTCCCCGCTCGGTGAACATACCCCTTTGACAATACTGGCAAAAGTTCGAACGGGCAGCGGGGTGGCGTCAGGGCATAATTATTGATCTGATTTTTTCGTAGTGTCGTAAAATATTATATGGAAGTCACCAATACCGAATTTATGATCCGATTCAGTGGTTCGACCCATACTCAGCTTTTTATCCGGATCGGTGACAAAACCCCTTTGGCAATACTGGAAAAATTTTGAAAGGCCGCGGGGTGGCGTCAGGGCATAATTATTGATCCGATTTTTTCTTAGGGTAAAAAAATATTTTAGGGAAGTCTCCAAGAACGAATTTCTGATCCGATTCGGTGGTTCGGCCCATACTAAGTTTTTTCTCCAACTCGGTGAACATACCCCTTTGGCAATATTGGCAAAATTTTGATCGGGCCGTAGGGTGTCGTCAGGGCATAATTTTTGATCTGATTCTTTCTTAGGGTAATAAAATATTGTATTGAAGTCTCCAAGACCGAATTTCTGATCCGATTCGTTGGTTCGACCCGTGCTCAATTTTTCCTCCGGCTCGGTGAACATACCCCTCTGGCAATACTAGCAAAAATTCGAACGGGCCGTGGGGTGGCGTCTGGGCATAATTATTGATCTGATTCTTTCTTAGGGTCGTATAATATTGTATGATAGTCACAAAGACCGAATTTCTGATCCAATTCGGTGGTTCCACCCATACTCAGTTTTTCCTCCGGCTGGGTGAACGGGTCGCGTGGTGGCTTCAGGGCATATTTATTTATCCGATTCTTTGTAGGGTCATAAAATATTGTATGAAGTCTCCAAGACCGAATTTCTGATCTGATTCGTGGTTCGAACCTCACTCAGTTTTTCCTACGACTCGGTGAACATACCCCTTTGGCAATACTGACAAAATTTCGAACGTGCCGCGGGGAGGCGTCAGGGCATAATTATTGATACGATTCTTTAGTAGATTCTTAAAATATTGCATAGATGTCTCAAGGACCAAATTTTTGATCTGAATCGGTGGTTCGACCCATACTTAGTTTTTCCTCCGGATCGGTGAACATACCCCTTTGGCAATACTGGCAAATTTTCGAATGGGCCACGTGGAGGCGTCAGGGCATATTTATTTATCCGCTTTTTTCATAGGGTTGTATGATATTGTATGAATGTCACCAACACCGAATTTCTGATCTGATTCGTTGGTTCGACCCATACTCAGTTTTTCCTCTGCCTCGGTGAACATACCCCTTTGGCAATACTGGCAAAATTACGAACGTGACGCGGAGTGGCGTCAGGGCATAATTATTGATCCGATTCTTTTGTAGGGTCGTAAAATATTATATGGAAATCTCCAAGACTTAATTGGTGATCCGATTCGGTGGTTCGACCCATACTCAGTTTTTCCTCTGGCTCGGTGAACAAACCCCTTTGGAATTACTGGCAAAATTTCGAACGGGCCGCGGGGTGGTGCCAGGGCATAATTATTGATCCGATTCTTTCTTAAGGTCATAAAATATTGTATGGAAGTCACCAAGACAGAATTTCTCATCCGATTCGGTGGTTCGACCCATACTTAGTTTTTCCTCCTGCTCGGTGAATATACCACTTTGGCATTACTGGCAAAATTTCGAACGGGCCTAGGGGGGGCAGGGCATAATTATTGATTTGATTCTTTCTTTGGGCCATAAAATATTGTATGGAAGTCACCAAGACATAATTTCTCATCCGATTCGGTGGTTCGATCCATACTTAGTTTTTCCTCTGGCTCGTGAACGTATCCCTTTGGCAATACTGGCAGAAATTCGAACGGGCCGCGGGGTGGCGTTAGGGCATAATTATTGATCCGATTTTTTTGTAGGGTCATAAAAATTTATATGGAAGTCTTTAAGACCGAATTTCTGATTCGATTCGATGGTATGACCCATACTCAGTTTTTTCTCCGGCTGGGTGAACATACCTCTTTGGCAATATAGGAAAAATTTTGAACGGGCCGCGGGGTTGCGTTAGGGCATAATTATTGATCAAATTATTTCTTAGGGTCATAAAATATTGTATGAAAGTTTCCAAGACTGAATTTCTGATCAGATTCGGTGCTTCGACCCATGCTCAGGTTTTCCTCCGGCTTGGTGAACATACCCCTTTGGCAATACTGGTAAAATTTAGAACGCGCCGTGGGGTGGCGTCAGGGCATAATTATTGATCCGATTCTTTCATAGGTTCATAAAAAATTGTATTGAAGTCTCCAAAACTGAATTTCTGATCCGATTCGGTGGTTCGACCAATACTCAGTTTTTTCTCTGGCTCGGTGAACATACCACTTTGGCATTACTGGCAAAATTTCGAGAGGGCCGCGGGGGGGGGGGGGGGGGGGCAGGGCATAATTATTGATCTGATTCTTTCTTTGGTTCATAAAATATTGTATGGAAGTTACCTAGACATAATTTCTCATCCTATTCGGTGGTTCGATCAATACTTAGTTTTTCCTCCGGCTCGTGAACGTATCCTTTTTGGCAATACTGGCAGTAATTCGAACGGGCCGCGGGATGGCGTCAGGGAATAATTATTGATCCGATTTGTTATTAAGGTCATAAAATATTGTATGGAAGTCTGCAAGACCGAATTTCTGATTCGATTCGGTGTTTCGACCAATACTCAGTTTTTCTCCGGCTCGGTGAACATACCCCTTTGGCAATACTGGTAAAATTTCGAACGGACCGTGGGGTGGCGTCAGGGCATAATTATTGATCTGATTCTTTCGTAAGGTTATAAAATAGTGCATAGACGTCACCAAGACCGAATTTCTGATCCAATTCGGTGGTCCCACCCATACTCAATCTTTCCTCCGGCTCGGTGAACATACCTCTTTGTCAAAACTGGCAAAATTTCGAACGGGCCGCTGGGTGGCGCCAGGACATAATTATTGATTCGATTCTTTCATAGGGTCGTAAAATATTGTATGGAAGTCACCAAGACAAAATTTCTCTTCCGATTCGGTGGTTCGACCAATACTTAGTTTTTCCTCCAGCTCGGTGAACATACCCTATGGCAATACTGGCAAAATTTTGAACGGGCCGCGGGGTGGCGTTAGGGCATAATTATTGATCCGATTCGTTCGTTGTGTCATAAAATATTGTATGGAAGTCTCCAAAACTGAATTTCTGGACCGATTCGGTGGTTCGACCCATAGTTAGTTTTTCCTCCGGCTCGGTTAACATACCCTTTCGCAAATAATGGCAAAACTTCGAACGGGCCGCGAGGTGGCGTTAGGGCATAATTATTGATCAGATTCTTTCTTAGGGTCATAAAATATTGTATGGAAGTCTCCAAGACCGAATTTCTGATCCGATTTGGTGGTTCGACCCATACTCATTTTTTTCTCCGGCTCGGTAAACATATCCCTTTGGCAATACTGGCAAAATTTCGAACGGGCCATGGGGTGGCGTCAGGGCATTTGTATTGATCCGATTCATTCTTAGGGTAATAAAATATTGTATGGAAGTCTCTAAGACTGAATTTCTGATCCGATTCGGTGGTTCGACACATACTCAGTTTTTTCCCCGGCTCGGTGAAAATACCCCTTGGGCAATAATGGTAAAATTTAGAACGGGCCGCGGGGTGGCGTCAGGGCATAATTATTGATCCGATTTCTTTCTTTGGGACATAAAAGATTGTATGGAAGTCACCAAGACCGAATTTCTGATCTGATTTGGTGGTTCGACCCATACTTAGTGTTTCCTCTGGCTCAGTGAACATACCCCTTTGGCAATACTAGCAAAATTTCAAACGGGCCTGTGAGGGGGGGGGGGGGGTGGGGTTGGGGGGGGGGGGGGGCGCCAAGGCATAATTATTGATCTGATTCTTTCTTTGGGTCATAAAATATTGTATGGAAGTCACCAAGACATAATTTCTCATCCGATTCGGTGGTTCGATCCATACTTAGTTTTTCCTCCGGTTCGTGAACGTATCCCTTTGGCAATACTGGCAGAAATTCGAACGGGCCGCTAGGTGGCATCAGGGCATAATTATTGATCCGATTTTTTGTTAAGGTTATAAAATATTGTATGGAAGTCTGCAAGACCTAATTTCTGATCCGATTTGGTGTTTCGACCAATACTTAGTTTTTCCCCCGGCTCGGTGAACATACCCCTTTGGCAATATTGGCAAAATTTCGAACGGGCCGTGGGGTGGCGTCAGGGCATAATTATTGATCTGATTCTTTCGTAAGGTTATAAAATATTGCATGGACGTCACCAAGACCGAATTTCTGATCCAATTCGGTGACCCCACCCATACTCAATCTTTCCTCCGGCTCGGTGAACATACCTCTTTGTCAATACTGGCAAAATTTCGAACGGGCCGCTGGGTGGCGCCAGGGCATAATTATTGATTCGATTCTTTCATAGGGTCGTAAAATATTGTGTGGAAGTCACCAAGACAGAATTTCTCATCCGATTCGGTGGTTCGACCCATACTTAGTTTTTCCTCCGGCTCGGTGAACATACCCCTTTGGCAATACTAGCAAAATTTCGAACGTGCCGCGGGGTGGTTTCAGGGCATAATTATTGATCCGATTCTTTCGTACGGTCATAATATATTGTATGGAAGTCTCCAAGACCGAATTTCTGACCCGATTCGGTGGTTCGACCAATACTTAGTTTTTCCTCCGGCTCGGTTAACATACCCTTTTGCAAATAATGGGAAAACTTCGAACGGGCCGCGGGGTGGCGTTAGGGCATAATTATGGATCTGATTTTTTATTGGCGTCATAAAATATTGTATGGAAGTCTCCAAAACCGAATTCCTGATCCGATTCGGTGGTTCGACCCATACTCAGTTTTTAAAATATTTATTTTATTTTAATTTCGGGACGAAATTTCCAAAAGTTGTAAGTCCCGTAACATTCGTTACTTTTCAAACCCGAAAATCCGACACGTTTAAAATTTTCGGTGTTTTTTATTTTTATATATATATATAATATAACTATATATTTCAAGTTTTGTCAAGTTATAAATCAATCGTTTTCTATTCCTTTCATTTAAATAACAAAACTCCGTGTAGGTTCCTGGACGGATCGTACACGGGATGTCGCTATCTGCGCAGGTGCGGAATCCCTGCGTAGTTAGATACGAGTGCAGAATATGTATAAACCAAACACACGAACAATGAACGCACACGTTATATTGATAACCGAACACGTGACTCGAGGTCACTATTACAGACACTGACACGTAACACGTTCACTGAACAACTGAAACGAAAACCTAAAAAACCAACTCATAAACTGTTCCGCTGAACAGTTTATATACACGACAACTTCGCCATAGGCGAAGTTGTCAATAACTTCGCTGGTTCAACAAGTTCGCCTGAGCGAACTTGTTGACAACTTCGCACGTACAAAAACATAAACATAATCATAAACATAATTACATTACAGACTCGATTACAAATGCTAGACTATGAACTACTGACACACATGTACCAACAGACTCCCCCTTGGCAGTAGCTTCATATCTTGATCTTCAAATCTTGAGTCTTGTAATCTTGCATCTCTATGCGTGCGCTCCCTCTCTAACACACACCGACACCACCCGTTGATATTTCCTAGCTTGATCCTTCCAAGCAGGAATGTAGAAGATCTTCTTCTCGTTGAGCACTTTCAGATCAGCCTGCGATAGATTAACAAGATGCATCGGGTCGTAAACCCTAAGCACTTCTTGTTCATCCTCATCTTCCATTACCGCCTCCGCTGTCTCACAATCCACGAACCACCATTTTAGGTCTTTCAGCACGTCCTTGGGCATGAGCTTCATCGGTACTTCTTTAAGGCACCGGATCGGTTTATATTTCATAACCATCCAAGGTTTTCCATCAACTCTCAGACCTCTATCCTTGTCTTCGACAAGTTTCCCTTTTTGTGGTTTCAGTAGCTCAAACTTTTTCTCTTTAACGCACTCCTTCCACACGATCTTCCCGATGATTCTAGCCATGTTGTCTTCACTTCTGTTTATCAATCCCAATCTGGCTAAATCTTTTACCTCACATTCTGGCAGTGTGTTTAGAGATCTCAACGTTCTCCTGAAGTACTGAATTCCATCGTATCGTTTGATCACGAAGAGCCGCAGCTGCTCGTCATATAACCAGCAGATAATACCTTTCTTAGCTTCTGCGTATCCCTTAATATTGTAACTTTTTCTGAACATCTTAGGGACCGCCGGCTTCTTCGTCTTTATGAACCAGTGAGCACAACCCTCCTTCCAATTCGGTTGTTCCTCCCATTCAGTATCTTCCACCACGCTCTCATCACCCAACTCTGGTCTCTCAACCTCCGGAATATCGTGTTCCACGGAGTCATCTACAATCTCACCCTCCTCTATCACGTTTTCAACAGTAATCTGCTCTCCGATCCTCTCGATCTCATCAACAGGCAGCACATCATCTTCATTCATAAACTCATCATCCTCCTCATCCAACTCTTTCAACGCATCTATAACATCTTCAACATCAGCATCATCATCAAAATCTACAACGTCGTCACCGGCTGCACCTGTAGACTCCCCCTCAGCTGTGGAAGCCCCAAGAGCCTGAGAGGTTCTTGGCAGCTCACCACCTGCACCTTCCGGTGCATTGGGATCATCGTCATGATCTTCTCTCCGTTTCATCCTCAACTCATCTCCCCTACAAGTCTTCTCCCCCTGAGATGCCAAGAATGCCTTGAAGGCATCTATTACTTTTCCGTGTTCAACCAGGAGGGCGGCTTGTAGTCGATTGGATTCCACTAGGCGTTCAATGGTCTTTGTCTGTTCAGCAACAATCCGCTCTAGCGATGCAATCCTTTCGTTGTCAGAAGTAGGCGTTGGAGTTGGCGGGACATCAGCAGCAGAAGTGACCGCAGGTGGTACACTTGGTAACCCTGCAGTAGTAGTGACGGTCGACTCCACAAATCGTGCAACCACCACCGGTGTAGTAAGCGATTGGGGTGGTAGAGACACAACTGCTGGGGCCGACGTCTCGACAGCAGTAACCTGTGCTGTAGTAGGAATAAGAGACATACCAGACAAGGCAGGTGGAGCAAAACGTACCAGCCTTGAAGATTCTCCAGCTCCCGAACCCATACCTGTCCGTTCTCTTCTTGAACGTCTGAGCACAATCTGAACTGCTTCCTCTTCATCAACTTCCTCATCATCCTCGTCAACAGTTCTCGGCCTCTTTCCCGTAGTTCTCTCCCGAGACACCATTAGTCGTCTTGCTTCAGCGAATGTTTCGTCAAGATCGGAGTCAGCTACCGAAGTAACTGCTCTAGTAACATCCATGACCTGAGAAACTGAGACATCCATATCAAACAAACCATGGCCGCTAAAAGCAGCATCAAGATCGACATCTTCAGTAGTAGGCACAGCAGAAGATGCAGCAGCTGGCACAGCAGCAGAAACCACAGTAGATACAGCAGGCGCAGCTGGTACAGCATGTGGTGCTGCCGCCTGATGTGGCTGTGGGTCTCTGAACTCGTCCCCTCCTGCAGGAACATACCCCGGGTTGATGAGATACCCGAATAATGGAGTATGCCTGGGACGCAGCTCAGGCTTGCTACGAGTGCTCGAAGTGCGGCACTGAGCAAAGATACGTTTCGTCACGCATTCGACGTATCTAATAGGGCGTCTCTGCGGTAGCGACGGAGCGACATGATTCAGAATCATTTGTAAGAACCGAGGATACATGATAAATCGCTCGCGCGCCACAGCCCTTCTCTGACGATCGATCTCATAAAAGATCATCTGACTAAATGAATATCGTCGGTTGTAAGTCAGTGCAGCCATGGCAGACTGCATCGTCGCGCCCATCCCATCCGTTCCTGCCTTCCTCCCAGACATGCATACAATCAAAACATGCATCAGGAAGCGCCACTGATCCAGCAAAAACCTTTCATCCTCTGCGAGTCCCCCAGCGGACCCGAATAACCCATCCTCAAATACGCTCCATCACGAAAAGGAGCTACGAACTCCGTTGGGTCATCTCTTGTTTCTTCACCAAACTGCAGAGCCAACCGTATATCTTCCGAGGAAAACTGCACATCATGACCATTGACGGTTGCTCGCATCACCGGGGGCTCAGGCCTGCAATCATAGTATACTGTCTGCCAAAAGTCTTCTATGTTAGGTTGTGAAATGGGCAGTGTATTTGTGATCGCATGAAAGATTCTTGATCTCTGGAGAAACGTGATAATCTCCCTGTAGTCTTCTACGCCTCTTGCGTCTGGATCTAAAATGATATACTGGTTATGGGCCGGAAAGAATTGTCGTTGATCATCACCGTCGTCACCACCAGCACCGCCAATAGCAGCCATATCTGCACAAAACAAAACAAGTTAGACAATGTGTAAGCAACTCACAAGTTCGCTATGTACCACGAGCGAAGTTGTGATTAAACCTGTACAGGCGAACTTAAAGGTGAGGCGAAGTTGGGAACAACTTCGCTTCATCTGTAAGTTCGTCTAAAACTTGTTAAGTAAATTGGTATAGGCGAAGTTGATGATAACTTCGCCTTATCACAACATCGCCTCAGGCGAACTTGAGTTCAAGGCGAAGTTACGGATAACTTCTCCACAGGCGAAATTAAGCTCCAGGCGAAGTTGCGGATAACTTCGCCTAAACCATAACTTCGCCTGAATCTGAAACGGCGACTGTTCAGATTCAATCGGCCAAGATCCGATGTTTTCGCACAAATTGACGATCAAGGAGAGACGAACAACACATAATAATGGTGTTAAGACGTAAAGCTCGTCCAAGAACACGTAACATAAGGTTGAAAATCTTGGTTTTGAAGGTTCGACGACCCGAGGTCTCGAACCGGGTATAACGAACGAGTATGTTTTTGAAAGATATCGACAACACATACCGTCAATGAATAATAGATACTGAAATCAAAGATCGAAATCGAAAAGCAAACAAGATCTCCGGATAATTTGGTTTTTGATTATATGTTCGCCGGAACTTTGAAAATTATGGTACTGTACCAGTATAAAAAGTCCTTATATAGGGCAGAGTTTGTTCAGGCGAAGTTACCCTTAACTTCGCCTAGGCGAAGTTAAGCACAACCTCGCCGAATTCAACAACTTTGCCCGTAATTTCAAAATCAACCCTTTAAGTTTGAAGAATCTTGTACTTAACATTAGAAGCTTCCAAAAAGAGTTAAACAAAAAATGATCATGTCCAAGTAACCAGTTATACAATAATACAATTACAAAAATAGAAAAAAAAACTTATAAAAATTTAACGAAATAAGGGATCAAATTTCAGTCTAGTCAGGGACCACTACGTTTTTAGAAAAGATCCTAACAGGAATCATACTAACTATGTGACTGTTACATAGATCCATGTTTAGCTGTATTATGACATATAGAGACAGGTTGTAAGCAGGTAATATACTTAAGATGGTTTTCATCGTTTCTGTGATACGAGTTAGGTTCAATTAATCCTTAAAATTTAAGTGGGCAACAACTCAGAAATAGTGATGCCTCCTATCTATCCTCAAAGCGTATTTGGCTTTCCCCAAGTCACCCCGAATTGACTTCGACCCATAGTGTCTGATTATCTTGTATGTATTCTTCTTCTGTTCTTGAATTTATGATTACTACTATGTTACAATACCTCAAAAAAAAAAATATATATATTTTTTTTTTGAACATATACTTCAAAGTAGAATTTTACTGCAAGTCCCGAATCTGGATCACTGCAGTGTCTTGAAACGCTTTCTTCACGGGAATCAGAACACACATGGGCTCGTGTATGACTGGGTAATCGCTTTTCTGCCTATCATTCGAAAAGATATATATGAAGACACACAAAACTCTTAAGGAGTTTCCACGTAAAATCAAGTAAAATTAGTCTGTATCACATCTATTTTTACGCACCATAAAAAGTTACCATGACATACAATGATTGTCCTAAAGCCTTTTAAGCCTAATAACTTCACCAGTTAAGCACACACAATCAGTATATATATCATTTTCCAAGGTTAGATCAATTTTCTGTTAAACATAGCACAGTTACTTCATACGAAGTAATAGACTTGAAAAGTAATTTCATTTCCCATTAACAAAACTTTTGACTTCAGTCACCCCGATCAAGTCAAAGTCTTCAGGTAAACGGCAATCCTGAAGATCCAATGGATCAACTGGACCGACCACATACAAGTATGTGTCCTTCTAACTATGTATGACCGACTAATTTTCAGCGACAGAAAGAAAACACATCATAACTGCCCCGGTCACTTTCAGTCATCTGGTTAATGGCGACCCTCATTTTCTAAGTAGAAAAGAGGACCAAAACATATCCGTGGATATGTCCGTCAAACGGAGGTAACCGACTAATTTTAAGCAATAGTGACGTTTTTTTTTTTAATAAACACAAAGACATGGTTACTCGGGATTGATCATCCCGTTCAGCTCAATTAGGTTTTGAAATCTGGATTTATCAAACGCTTTTGTAAACAGATCAGCAAAATTTTCCAGTGTATCAACTTTTTCGATCTTGATCAGTTTCTTCTCAGCACAATCCCGTATGAAGTGATGACGAATGTCAATATGCTTAGTTTTACTATGTTTTACGGGATTGTTAATTACTGAGATGGCGGCAGTGTTATCAATTAAAATAGGAGTGAGTAAGAAATTCAGACCATAGTCGCGCAATTGTTGCTGAATCCACAAAACCTGAGAGCAGCAGTTGGATGCTGCCATGTATTCAGCTTCACATGTTGAGATTGCAACTGATGTCTGTTTCTTGCACTGCCAGGAAACTAATCTTCCTCCAAGAAACTGACAGCCTCCTGTTGTCGACTTCCGACTCTGATTGCAACCTCCATAATCAGAATCTGTATATGCCACCAGTTCAACGTCTCCTCCCTTTGGGTACCACAACCCTAGCTTCGGCTTGCCCTTGAGATACCGTAGTATCCTCTTTGCACCTTTCAAATGAGATTCTTTCGGATTTGCCTGAAAACGTGCACAAAGACAAACAGCAAACATTATATCAGGCCTAGAAGCAGTTAAATACATTAATGAACCTATTATCGCCCGATACAGAGTTGGGTCCACATCTGCGTCACCATCTGATTCTGCGCCCAATTTGTGATTGACGCAGATTGGAGTGTCATATGGAGAACTGTCCTCCATCTTGAATCTCTTCAGCACATCATGAACGTACTTCGTCTGATGAATGAACATCCCGTCCTTCTTCTGATCAACCTGCAATCCTAGAAAGAAAGTTAGTTCACCCATAGCACTCATCTCGAATCGTTTCTTCATGACAGCCTCAAAATCCTGACACATGGATGCTCTTGATGCAGCAAAAATGATATCATCCACGTAGACTTGAACCAGCAGGAAGTCACATCCTTCTCTCTTCACAAACAACGTACTGTCGATCGATCCCCTTTCAAAACCATTTTCCAGCAAGTAGTCTGATAACGTTGAATACCAGGCACGAGGTGCCTGATGTAATCCATATAGCGCCTTGCTCAACTTGTAAACGTGATCAGGAAAGTCTGGGTCAGGAAAACCCGGAGGTTGCTCAACATACACAACCTCATCAACTTTCCCATTTAGGAACGCGCTCTTCACATCCAACTGAAATACCTTCATCTTTTTAAATGCAGCAAACGCCAAAAACAATCGAATCGCTTCTAACCGGGCGACAGGAGCGAACACCTCATTGTAATCAATACCCTCTTGCTGATTAAAACCTTTAACAACCAGCCTCGCCTTATTTCTTATGATAATCCCCTTATCATCTCTCTTACACTTGAACACCCATTTTGTGCCTATAGCATGCACATTTCTTGGTTTTTCAACCAAAGTCCAGACTTCCATCTTCTCGAATTGAGCCAACTCTTCTTGCATGGCCTCGACCCACGAGCTGTCCTTAAGAGCCATTTGGTAATTTTTCGGTTCAATCTGGCTAATAAAGCAGGAGTATAAACATTCGTTCATTATACCCGTTTCTTTTATGCTTGTATAAACACAGGTGTGCTCATTCAAGCTACTTCTGGTTTGTACACTTGAGGACACATCACCTATAATATTCTCCAAAGGGTGATCTTTGTGAATTCTCGTGGCGGAATAGCACCGACATGCAAATTATCTTCCAAATTTGAAGAGATCTCATCTATGGTTGTTTCTGGCTGAGAGTGAAAAGAATTAATAAATTCATCTTCAGTTGAGGCCGCTGGGGTACCGATAGTGTTTGATGTGGAAGGTTGAGATTTCTCAATCAGCTGTCGTTGCAATAGATTCTCTTCCTCATCAAATATCATCTTCGTCACAGCTCTTTCGTCTTCTTCAGAAATTTCTAAATCAGGTACGTTAAACGACTTAAAGAGCTTAACATAGTCGAAAAGCTCAGCAGGTCCATTGCTTGGTTTTGGCGATTGGTAACTAGTAATGTCGGTGTTACAAACCACCTCCACCTTGCAAGTCGAAGTATTGAAGACCCGTCTGTTGGGAGTCCCAACTACATAACCGACTAAGATTCCCTCATCGGCTACTTCACCAAATTTCGAATTAGTCTTCAAAATCGAACAAGGAGACCCAAATGGTTCAAGACCGCACAATTTGGGCTTCCTTCCATGCATAAGCTCGTAACAAGTTTTTCCAAGTCTCTTAACGGTTAACACCCTATTCAGAACATAGCAGGCTGTAGCAACTGCTTCAGCCCAGAACATCACAGGAAGCTTCGAGTCTGCCAGCTTAGTTCTGGCTCCTTCAATTAACGTTCGGTTCTTCCTTTCAGCCACTCCATTCTGTTGCGGAGTATACGGAGCGCTGTATTGATGTTCAATTCCTTTCTGAAGACAGAAGATTTCCATTTCAAAGTTCTTGAACTCTGTCCCATTGTCGCTTCTGATGTATTTAACTGATTTACTCATGACATTCTCAACTTTTGTAATTAGATTCTTCACCATCTGAGCCGTCTCGTCTTTCGTTTTCAGAAAATATACCCACGAGTATCGCGAGTAGTCATCAGTTATCACCAAGCAGTAAGAAGTACCACCTAGACTTTTTACATTCACGGGACCGAAGAGATCCATATGAAGTAGTTCTAGAGTACCGGCAATTGAATTGATCTTCTTGGTGAGATGGGTTTTCTTGTGTTGTTTTCCCTTCTTGCATGCTATACATTTGTCTTCAAAGTTAAAACTTTTTAAGGGAACGCCCATCACAAGCCCATTCTTGACAATGAAGTTCATCTTCCGAAGATGAATATGTCCCATTCTCCTGTGCCACAATTCTGATTCTGATTCGCTTGCTTTTGTCATTAAACAAGATTCTCCGGTGGCCATTTCAGTAGACCTCCTGTCCATCACATATGTATTCGTTTCACGTGGAGCTTTCATTACTATCCATTCGTCTGGTATCTGAAAACCAGGCTTCAATACTATCGCTTCATTCTTCGTGAAATGGACAGTGTAATCTTTATCACAAATCTGCGACACACTCAGCAGATTGTGCTTTAACTCCTCCACAAAGTTCACATTCTCAAGTGTCATCCTTCCATTCGACACTGTTCCTCTACCAGTAATCCTTCCACCGCTCTCACCAGCAAAACTAACTCTTGCTCCCTGAACAGGTTTTAAATCTTGCAACAAGTGTTTGTTGCCCGTCATGTGCCGGGAACAGCCGCTATCTACAATCCAGAGATTGTTGGCAGCCCTGTTCAACTGTTCCTGCACAATAAAACAAAGAGTTAGAATCTTGGGACCCAAGACCAATTGGTCTTGGATCGATACGTCCCGTACCCTGGCTTTCTCAAGTTAGCATCAGGATAATTTCTGTAAGTCCTGTTAGGAAATCTCCTTGCAGATTGAGGGTAAAGCCTCCCAAACCTTTGTGAATTGAAGGTGTTATATCTTGCGGTTTGGTTGAAAAACTGAGGTTTGTTTTTATGAAAACTTGTATTAGTTACATTTAGGTATTTTGTGGTGTTTTCATTTTTAGCAGTAACAAAATGACGCTTATCCTCAGTTTTATTTGACTTCACACCTCTGAATCTCGGCTTCAAAGGGCAATCTGCAACTAGATGTCCTAACTTGTTACATCTAAAGCAACATCGACTCTCCATTTTCTTGTCAAATGTTGGTTTGGATGTAGAGGCAGTGTTACCAGCCGTTCGTCTCACATAAGGTGGGACGTACGGATTGAGTGGAGAACTCTTTTTAGAAATTTTACTTTTATCTCCACCGGTGGGTAACCCTACCTTCTCTTTTGTCTGACCAGATTCGGACAACTTATCCGAATCCGATGAGACTGGACTCGAAACAGAAATATTCACACTAGAAACAGGCTAACTTGTTTCACCACAGCTAACACTTGGTTCTACACTTGTAATCTTGATTGGAGTTGTCTGAGGAACTTCGAAATCAACAGATTTCTGAACACTCGGATTATAAGTATAGTTGTGGTTAAAGGGTGGTGGAACTTCGTGATAACCGATTCCTCCCCTCTTTGCAGAGGTACCTTGATCACTCACGAGGTGATCAAGGATGGCCGAGGAATTCCTGAACTGCTCAAGTTTGCGGTTCAGTTCCACCACCTTCACCTGGTGGTCAGCAATCTGTTTATCCCAATCAGCAATCACTTTAGTTTTTTCTTCTAAAACTTCATAACTAAGATCAATTATTTCAATTTTCTCAGCAAGTTTAGTTTTTAAGCTTTGAATGTCTTTTTCACATGCTTTTATTTTAATTTTATAACTGTTTTCTCTTGCTTTCGTAAAATGGTGATCTTCTTTAATAGTTTTAAAATCAGCATCTAAACGGACGTACTGATCAGTCATTGTTGTTAGTTGCTCAGACAAATTTTCACAATTAGTACAAATATTCTTAGTACTTACCTCGGAGCGATTATCCTTGTCATCTGCCATGAAAGCGGTTTCTTCTTCAGTAGCTTTCTCATCTCCATCAACCTTCTCACATTCTTTAACTTCAGCCTCAGCCATGTTCGCTTGCTCACCAGATTCATTTGAATGCAGGTTCCAGTTGTATTCACCTGCCTCTCTGGTCAACATGGCATTAATCTCTCTATTAACTCCAGAGTGTTGTGTAGGCCGACCTTGTCCACGTTCAACTCTTTCATTTCTGCATTCTTTGGCAAAGTGCCCGTATTGCTGACAATTATAGCACCTTACCTTAGATTTGTCGAATCCAGGCCTACCACCAACAAACTTTCTCCCAGTTTTCTTCATAAACCGTTTAACTCGCCTCACAATCATTGCCATTTGCCATTGCAAATCCATCTCCTCCAGATCATCAGCATCGATCTGGTCGTAATCCTCATCCAGAACAGCAGGGTCCACAATCTTCCCCTGGATGTAGTTTTCGTAGGAAGCAATAAATGATGCATAGACTGCAAACTACTCTTCAGCAGATTTTACACTCATAGGCATCTTGGAATAATTATTGCTTGAGGCATTTGCAGAGAAACCACTTGTGGATGCTTGAGGCTTTGAAGTACTTGATCCTCCAGCAACGAAACAGACATCACCGTTCGAGTTTACAGAAACGTTTCCTTCATGAGAAGAGTCAGAGCCTGACTCCCCTTTTGAGTAATAAGCAGCAGATTCAGGCCTCGAACTTGAGCCTGAGTTAACCTTTGCACCATACATACCAGGGTCTTGTATCTGATCTGTTGGTGTTTCTTTTCGAACCATATTAAGCTCATAAGTTCTGAGCTTGTTTACTGCCGTTTCCAAATCATAATTCGGAAAGTCTCTGTCTTCCCTCATAAGAACGGTGTACATTTCCCACTTCGGTGGGAGAGCATCGAGAAGCTTTTCAACGATCTCTTCTTCTCGGTAAGCAATCGAATAATTGCTAAGCTCTGTCATTAGATGATAGTATCTGGTGATAATATCATCCAGTGATTCGTTCTTCAAAAATTTGAAGACGGAGAACTGAGTTTTCAAAAGTTTAATTTTTGATGCACGGATACCCACGTTCCCCTCGAATCTATTTTCAAGAGCATCCCAAAGCTCTCTCGCAGAAGTGTACTTTCGGAACGTATGGAGAACCTCTTGAGGAAGTGCCATTGTTATCGCAGCATGGGCCTTGCTCTCGGCCTCATACATTTTCTTTTCTTCGTCCTCCATTTTGCTATACTTCTTAACCACATCACGACCTTCGTATTGCATAGTTGGAGGGATATATCCATCCTGGATGCACACCCACATTTTTGCATCCTGATATTTAATGTATTGGATGAATCTGTCCTTCCATGCCACGAAGTCAGTTCCTTTCATCAACCTCGGGGCCTTAGTGGCTGACCCCGCTTCTACTTCCATCTTGACCAAATCGGAGATGTTAATTGACGACATCTTTTTGAAAACACGAAAATCCGAAAATTAAAAAAAATCTTCCAAACAGCACAGTAGGCGAAGTTAAGAATAACTTCGCTGAAAGTTAACCTCGCTGGAAAGTGTAACTTCGCTGGGTCTTAAATTCGCTTGACTGGGCGAAGTTAAGAATAACTTCGCTTAGAATGAGCGAACTTAGGAGGTAAGCGAACTTGGGAGGTGAGCGAAGTTGAGGATAACTTTGCTGAGGCGAACTTATGAGGGTAGGCGAAGTTGTGGTTAACTTCACTTAATCCTTATATCTTCGCCGAAACCCTACTTCCGGTGACGGCAACTTCGCCTGAAGAGATAACTTCGCCCGATGAACAAGGAAACTGTTCAGATCTGATTTCGTCAATCTAGCAGTTTCCGATCGATGTAATGGCTTGAAAATGACTGTCAAACACGAGTAAGACACAATCCCAACAAAAACACGTCCCGCGAATAGGTCAAACGAGACGTTTTCTACACCCGCGTGAAATCCCGAACCTCACAATCGAGCCGATGGCTCTGATACCAATTGTAGGTTCCTGGACGGATCGTACACGGGATGTCGCTATCTGCGCAGGTGCGGAATCCCTGCGTAGTTAGATACGAGTGCAGAATATGTATAAACCAAACACACGAACAATGAACGCACACGTTATATTGATAACCGAACACGTTACTCGAGGTCACTATTACAGACACTGACACGTAACACGTTCACTGAACAACTGAAACGAAAACCTAAAAAACCAACTCATAAACTGTTCCGCTGAACAGTTTATATACACGACAACTTCGCCATAGGCGAAGTTGTCAATAACTTCGCTGGTTCAACAAGTTCGCCTGAGCGAACTTGTTGACAACTTCGCACGTACAAAAACATAAACATAATCATAAACATAATTACATTACAGACTCGATTACAAATGCTAGACTATGAACTACTGACACACATGTACCAACACTCCGGAATTTAATGTTGTACTTAAACGAGACCCGAACTATCCGGGTATAATACAATAATAATCCAATTGATAAACTTTTACTTTCATTCTAAAACATTATAAATTGCAAGGTTTAAATGGTATATATACTTAAACTTGTTTTAATTAAACTTGGAACTAGAAAGACTGAAAGTGTAAATTCAGTTCAAATTTTAATATATTAATAATAATAATAATAAAACACAACAGCAGCAGCCGTCACTACCCCCTGGTAACCCGTTTTCCCGGTGAAAGATTTCGACGGCCGGAATTGCGACTCCGGCGGGCCTATTTCTTAGTTTTTAACCAGTTTTGACTCAATTAAATCACGTATTGACGTTTGGCCTAGACCAAATTACGTTATTGACCAGTTATATAGCTATACTAACTCGTTATATAAGGTTAATAAAACTCGTAACCGCCGTTGAAACGACCGGAATCCTTTAAAATCATTAACGATCAATTAGCACTCAAACGCTCCAGTTACTAGTATAAATATACCCTACACCTTCGTCTGAAATCGCTCACACTTTCACCACTATCCAAAAAACTCTATAAAATCTCTATTTTCTCCGGCGAAACCCGATTTTCGGCGAGGCTTGGTTCTCCCTCAAATGGGCATCAATCGGGGTAAAATATTATTATCATTGTTTTTGGCCGTCTAGTAAAACCCCTAACTCACTTTTAACAATCATTGATCGGATTAATGGAATTGTAACCTAGGGTTTGAATGGGGAATATGATGGTTTTGGTATTAGTATATAATTAATTGTTTTCATATCTTAATCAAACAACAAGCTGGTCTAGTGGTTAAATTGTTGTGTTATGTCCATAAGGACCCGGGTTCAAATCCGTGTCAATGCATTTTTTTGTTTTATTTGTTTTTAAATCTTTATATTAATTATTATAAACTATATATTGTTTTATGAATCATTTTTAAATCAAATAAAATTATTTTAAGTTAAGTAAAATTAATTATAAACTATATTTATCATTTTCACCTAAAACCTGACTTTCGTTTCCGATAAGTTTCGTTAGAAACCCGATTAATATTATAAATAATTGTTAGTGCGTTAAAATTTATAACACGCCAACGAAATTATTTTCTAAATAAAATTTCATTAATGATCCATAATTCATGATCTCTATAGATTTTCAAACTCGTCAAGCCTTGTTTAAAATTCGTAAAACATATATATACTTTCGTTCGTAAACTTTAAACTTTGTTAACACATTCGTTGTCCAAAATAAAATATACCGTTAACATCAAAATCCCATAATCCAAACTCGATATTAATCTCGTAATTTTATAATTAAATATTAATTCGTTAAAATTCGTTAAAGTATAAAAATCATATTATCCAACTCCATAATCAAATATACATTCAACATTTCTAAATCCTGACAACCCGATTTATTTACTTTTATAAATTGTTAATTAATAATTTATTTTGTATATTCAATTCTAGTTCGTGAAGTTCAATTGCTTTGGTTTCATTTATGCACTTTCGGTTTTATTTCAAGTTTGTCTTCAACTTCAAGGTGAGTTTCTCGCACCCCCTTTTTACTCTTTTATTACTTTTGGGGGTAGCATATATATCATATCCAAATTTCAATTTCGTTTATTCATTATTTACAAACTACAATTCGCTACATGGACTTGTGTGTTTACTTGTTATTTGCTCAAGATTACTTGAACATGGATTACTTCAATATAGTATGATCATACGCCCCCTTTGCGCTCAATACTTTTGTTGTTATGAGTGGAAAAGGGCCTCATTATCCGAGTACGTTGGTGAAAAATCCCAAATGGAAAGGACCTTACTTGCACTTATCTGAGTACGCTGATGCACAATCCCAGTTGGAAAGGACCTTACTCGCTCATTTACACTTGTTCATGGAATTGTATGATTTTTATGTACGTATATCAAAACTTGTGTGAACTCACCAACTATTCATTTAGTTGACTTTATTTTATATATATGTTACATGTACAATTATTAGAGGATGAAATGAAAAAGACATTAGAACTTAGGTTATATTAATAAAAGGTCAAGTAGTTAATTGTTCTTGTATTTTCCTTGTATTTATTGTTACAAACTTGTGTACTTGATGTTTAAATTAATTAATGATAATATTGTCACTTAATAGTGTCACATGTGTTTTGGGCAATCTGTACGTCACACTCGGCCATATTCCGATTTAGCCGGGGTGTTATAGATTTGTATCAAAGCCGTGACTATAAGATAGGACATTAGACGTAGTGTTCTAGTTGGTTATAATTTATTTGCTTAATTGTTTAGGTTGCGTGATTAGAAATTATGTTAGCCTAATTTGATTGTTCAATGCACATTATTTGGTTATTATTGATTTGTTTATGCCTCATGTACGCAAATACTATTATACTGATGATTCAATTACTTCAATTACTTTAATTACACAAGCACACACAAGTCCAAGGCTTGTGCCTAAAAATAAAAATTTTTCCAACATTTTCAATTATTGATTTTCATTGTGGTGTTCCGATATCTATTCTTCTTAAAGATGGTTCGTTATGGTGGGTATGTAGTAACTGTAAGGGGGACGTGCCTGTTTTTCGAAACTCTTGACACCAAGGTTATTGAAACCTAAGGATAAGCAATGCGTATAAATCCCAATCAGACGCGGGACCCAGTTGCTTACCTGGAGAGTTAGGAAAGAGCATGAACTCTATTAAGCCAAAGCATACCACTTTCAACGCCATATGAATCACAACGTTAAGTTTTCAAACGCGACCATATTCTCTTTGTGAAAAGAATATGGTTGCACTACTCTATGTTTTACAATGTGTTTTAACTGAAAGTCTGTACACGAATACCCAGCTTTCGGTACGATTTAATTATGCATTTTTATACGAGAATAGTTAAGTTTTAAAAAAAAATTTGTGACACGTTTTCTTTATTTATACGCTCATTTACGGCTTAAACTTTTAAAAGTTTGCAAAGTAATAACCGAATTTTAAAATATTCCTTTGTTATTTTACTATTATGTTTTAGAATTGAAATTTTAAAAAGTCATGGTGGTTTATGAACATTCGATTTTCAATTCGATTTCATTATTTATTGTAAGTTTAATATTTTTTCATGTGATTATTCAATAATTTATGTGGTTTTCGTTTATTGAAAGGTGAAAACTCATGACGTTTCATGGGAATTCCAATTTCGATTTCAAATTTGTTTCATGCGATTTCTTTTCTTTACTTGTTTTCATTGATGTATCTATTAGTCGTTTTCATACTTACGTCCAAAGTCACGCAAATTCTTCACGTTTCGTATCACGCCTTCTCGTTTTCCAAGTTGTCGCACCCAACCGGCGAAATGACAATCCAAGTTATCAAGCAAATGGCCTCTGCGATCCCGATCACTCCACGTTTAACCACACCCACCTCCATCGCTATAGTAAATTCAAATTCAAACCCAGCACCATTCTTAGAAACGCAAACTAAACCCAACCGAAAGACCTCATGCTGAAACACACCCTTTGTATGGTATGTGTAAATTCCACCACTTTACTTCCCTAAAACGTTGATATACTTTAATTTGTGGTAGATTCAATTACCACTTATTGCTAAAACCCACGCAAACTCAACGCCACTCGCCCATCTGCAAGACCTGTACCTAACCATTTGCCTCAATCACATGTTTGACCTCATGCTTCAAGCCTACTATCATTGTGGTGACCCTAGCACACCCGCTATACTTTGGAAGGCCTAACTTGGTTCCACCATGCAATATCCTAACCCCGTGTCCTTTGTCGACCTTACACGATTTCCCGGTTTCAATACTTAGATCTTTACAAAATTCATTAAACTCGTCTATATTTTCTTTTGCATACTTTCCTATATTTTATTTCTTTTACTAACACCTCGCGCTTAAACCCAAATCCTTGGCTGTATTTAACTTTCAATCAAATGGATTTTCTTTAAAAAAAGGATTTATTACCTCTATTACTATTATTATTATTATTATTAATAAAATTATTAACATCATTATTAATATTAATACCACCATTATTATTAGTACCATTACCGTCATCATTATTCTTATTACCATCATTATCAATATTATTATTAATAAAATTTATTAATATTATTTAATATTATTAGTAATATTACTATTATTAGTATTATCGTCACCACTAATAATAATGTAATTATTTATTCAAACCATATTTAAAGTAAACTTCTTGTTCCAAACAAATCCTAAGCCCTTTAAGGCTATTTTTCATTCAACAAGTCAGATATCTTGACAATCATTTCTTTCCTTTCTACCTAGGCCGCGAGCCAAAAGAAAACATTTGTCTTTATGTGAAAGTTTCATAAAATTTGCAAGTCTTTGCGATAGCCAAAAAAAAACTTTTTGTCTAAATAAATTTTATTTTACCATTAGATTTAAAAGCATCACGATTTACAACCGATTTTTGTAAGATTAAAGTTCTCTTTTCATTCCCTTTCATTAACACCAATGAGTTTCGGCTAATAAATCATGGCACCACCTCCCACGTCAACCTCTCCTACCTCAAATAAACCGACATTCGAGAAGACAAGCTTCACAAGCAACATTTTCGTTTCTTTAACATCCCCTTCACGTATTTTTTCGGACATACCCAAAGTGATTTTACATCCACGTCTTTAGAATATTGTTTATGAAGTTTATTTTGATTGTTCATTGATCTTTGATCCATATTCGTTTGTATTTTATGAAACATGAATTCGTACATCATTCTTATTCGCTTTATTAAAATCGGTTTACGTTTTTTTATTTCAAATCTCGTGGTCTATGACCCATTTGTCTTAAACGTAACCATTAAGGTAGAGATTGGGACTATGAACATGTATGTATAGCTACCTAATAGAAACCGTATTTTTATTTTATTTCTACATTTTACTATCGGTGACTGGTTCTCCCCAAACGAATTCGTTTACTTAGAACCGGGACTGTGTCCCATGTATATGCCGAGCTTATGTTATGTTATATTTTTACACAAATTGTTTTGTTTATTATTGTACTTCTGTTCCACTCAATGTTTTATTTGAACCATTTTATTGTTCTTGATTTTATCAATCTAAGACAAATACTTTATTTTAATTTCGAAGTCCTAATTATATATACTTGATAAACACAAAGTTACTATTGGAAAATTTTCTTTTAAAAAACTTAATCGATTTCAATATTTTAATATTAAAATTTCGTTTATCCATTTCATTTCAAGTTATTACAAATTTACATGTTTATAAGATATAATTGTTTATTCTTCTCAACGTTGTTATTGGTCACGTCGATGTTTTATTTGAGATTTTCTTTTGTTAAACATCATGATATTTTGATACTTAAAACTTTTGTTTATCTAAGCCATTCTTGAACCCAATGCGTTATCAATTTACATGTTCATATTTCGTTGGTTAAATGCTACATTTACTTACCACGTTATTCTCAACCCCATTATTTCAATTACATATTACGATGTTCATAATTCAAATGTTTTCATTCTTTAAATTTCATTACCTTGTTTATTTTGTTTTCAACATCGTTTACCTGGTTCAAACAACGATGATTTCATTTACTTGATTTAGAGTGTTTGTTTTATTATTGGCCTGAATGGCCTAACAATATGTTTTGTAATGTTTTTCAACGTTCTATATGAGAATTTTATTTAATTATCTAAAGTCTATGTCTTAAAACCACACAATAGATCAAGTTATATGGACCATTCGACGATAGAGGTAATTATGGGTCGACACGTAATTATTAAAGTCCTCGCATGGAAAATATAATAAGACCAGTTGTGTGGAAATAACTCGGTACTTGGAATGATTTTGGGGAACATGATAAATACAATATGATAAGGGCATGGTGGATACACCGCTGGTACATCTTATATAAGTGTCCTTGTCATATTTCCTATTTGTGGCGCTCTTTCGGGTCATTAAAAGATCGACGTTATTTTATTTTAATATATAAAATTGTTAAAAGTTCCAACAACTCCGTATATTAGTTGATCTCTTTTAAAATATTTATTTTATTTTAATTTCGGGACAAAATTTTCAAAAGTTGTAAGTCCCGTAACATTCGTTACTTTTCAAACCCGAAAATCAGACCCGTTTAAAATTTTCGGTGTTTTTTATTTATTATATATATATATATATAATATAAATATATATTTCAAGTTTTGTCAAGTTACAAATCAATCGTTTTCTATTCGTTTCATTTAACTAACAAAACTCCGGAATTTAATGTTGTACTTAAACGAGACCCGAACTATCCGGGTATAATACAATAATAATCCAATTTATAAACTTTTACTTTCATTCTAAAACATTATAAATTGCAAGGTTTAAATGGTATATATATTTAAACTTGTTTTAAATAAACTTGGAACTAGAAGGACTGAAAGTGTAAATTAAGTTCAAATTTTAATATATTAATAATAATAATAAAACACAACAGCAGCAGCCGTCACTACCACCTGGTAACCCGTTTTCCCGGTGAAAGATTCCGACGGACGGAATCGCGACTCTGACGGGCCTATTTCTTAGTTTTTTAACCAGTTTTGACTCAATTAAATCACGTATTGACGTTTGGCCTGGACCAAAATACGTTATTGACCAGTTATATAGCTATACTAACTCGTTATATAAGGTTAATAAAACTCGTAACCGCCGTTGAAACGACCGGAATCCTTTAAAATATTAATCCAAACCCATACTCAGTTTTTTCCCCGGCTCGGTGAACATACCCTTTTGGCAATACTAGCAAAATTTCGAACGAGGCTCGGGGTGGCGTCAGGGCATAACTATTGATCAGACTCTTTCGTAGGGTCGTATAATATTGTATGGAAGTCACCAAGACCGAATTTCTAATCCGATTCGGTGGTTCGACCCATACTCAATTTTTACTTCGGCTAGGTGAGCATATCCCTTTGGCATTACTGGTAAAATTTTAAACGGGCCCTGGGGTGGCGTCAGAGCATAATTGTCAATTCGATTCTTTCATGGGTCGCATAATACTATATGAAAGTCACCAAGACCGAATTTAAGATCCGATTCGGTGGTTCGACCCATACTCAGTTTTTTCCTCCGGCTTGGTGAACATACCCCTTTGGCAATATTGGCAAAATTTTGAACAAGCTTCGGGGTGGCGTCAGGGCATAATTATTGATCAGATTCTTTCTTAGGGTTGTATAATATGGTATGGAAGTCACCAAGACCGAAATTCTGATCCGATTCGGTGGTTCGACCAATACTCAGTTTTTCCTCCGGCTAGGTGAACATACTCCTTTGGCAATACTGGCAAAATTTTGAACGGGCCACGGGGTGGCGTGAGAGCATAATTATTGATCCGACTCTTTCTTAGGGTCGTATAATATTGTATGGAAGTTACCAAGACCGAATTTCTGATCCGATTCGGTGGTTCGACCCATACTCAGTTTTTCCTCCAGCTCGGTGAACATACCCCTTTGGCATTACTAGCAAAATTTTGAACGGGCCGCGGGGTGGCGTCAGCGCATAATTGTTGATTCGATTCTTTCGTAGGGTCGTATAATATTACATGAAAGTCACCAAGACCGAATTTTTGATCCGATTCGGTGGTTCGACCCATACTCAGTTTTTCCTCTGGCTAGGTGAACATACCCCTTTGGCAATACTGGTAAAATTTTCAACGGGCCGCGGGGTAGCTTCATCGCATAATTATTGATACGACTCTTTCGTAGGGTCGTATAATATTGTATAAAAGTCACCAAGACCGAATTTTTGATCCGATTCGGAAGTTCGACCAATACTCAGTTTTTCCTCTAGCTCGGTGAACATACCCCTTTGGAAATACCAGTAAAATTTCGAACGGGCCACGGGGTGGCGTCGGGGCATAATTATTGATTCGATTCTTTCATAGGGTCGTAAAATATTGTATGTAAGTAACCAAGACCGAATTTCTGATCCGATTCGGTGGTTTGACCCATACTTAGTATTTTCCTCTGGCTCGGTGAACATACCCCTTTGGCAATACTGGCAAAAATTTAAACGGGCCGCGGGGTGGCGTTAGGGTATAATTATTGATCCGACTCTTTCGTAGGGTCGTATAATATTGTATAAAAGTCTCAAATACTGAATTTCTGATCCGATTCGGTGGTTCAACCCAAACTTAATTTTTCCTCCGGCTCGGTGAACGTACCCTTTTGCCAATAATGGCAAAATTTCGAACGGGCCGTAGGGTGGCGTTAGGGCATAATTATTGATCAGATTCTATCATTGGGTCATATAATATTGTATGGAAGTCTCCAAGACTGAATTTCTGATCCGATTCGGTGGTTCGACCCATACTCAGTTTTTCCCCGGCTCAGTGAACATACCCCTTTGGCAATACTAGCAAAATTTCGAAAGGGCCGCAGGGTGGCGTCAGGGCATAATTATTGATCCGATTCTTTCGTAGGGTCATATAATATTGTATGAAAGTCACCAAGACCGAATTTCTGATTCGATTCGGTGGTTCGACCAATACTCAGTTTTTCCTCCGTCCCGGTGAACATACCTCTTCGGCAATACTGGAAAATTTTTGAATGGGCCGCGGGGTGGCGTTAGGGCATATTTATTGATTTGATTCTTTCGTAGGGTCATATAATATAGTATGGAAGTCTCCAAGACCGAATTTCTGATCCGATTCGATGGTTCGACCAATACTTAGTCTTTCCTCCGGCTCGGTTAACATACCATTTTGGCAATATTGGCGAAATTTCGAACGGGCCGCGTGGTGGGGTCAGGGCATAATTATTGATCCGACTATTTCGTAGGGTCGTATAATATTATATGGAAGTCACCAAGACCGAATTTCTGATCCTATTCGGTGGTTCGACCCATACTCAGTTTTTCCTCCGGCTAGGTAAACATACCCCTTTGGCATTACTAGCAAAATTTTGAACGGGCCGCGGGGTGGCGTCATGGCATAATTTTTGATTCGATTGTTTAGTAGGGTCGCATAAAATTGTATGAAAGTCACCAAGACCGATTTTCTGATCCTATTCGGTGGTTCGACCCATACTCAGTTTTTTTTAGGCTCGGTGAAACATATCCCTTTGGCAATACTAGGAAAATTTCGAACGGGCGACGGGGTGGCGCCAGGGTACCATTATTGATCCGATTCTTTCGTAGGGTCGTAAAATATCGTACGGAAGTCTCCAATTCTGATCCGATTCGGTGGTTCGACATATACTTAGTTTTTCCTCCGGCTCGGTGAAAATACCCCTTTGACAATACTGACAAAATTTTGAACGGGCCGCGGGGTGGCATCAGGGCATAGCTATTAATCCGATTATTTCGTAGGGTAATAAAATATTGTATGGAAGTCTCCAAAACCGAATTTCTGATCATATTCGGTGGTTCGACCCATACTTAGTTTTTCCTCCTGCTCGGTGAACATACCCCTTTGGCAATACGGGTAAAATTTCGAACCGGCCGCTGGGTGGCGCCAGGGCATAATTATTGATCCGATTCTTTCTTAGGGTCATAAAATATTGTATGGAAGTCACCAAGACCGAATTTCTAATCCGACTCGGTGGTTTGTTGAGTCAAGAAATTGACCTAAGGGGGAGATTGTTAAGTCAAAGACTTGTTCTATGGAACATATGGAAGATTGGAATCTTCTCAACCTCCTCAGAATTCGCTAAGTATGGATCCGGGCACACCTTAGACTTCCGAGCAAGCTTTTACTTAGCCGGGTATGATATTTTGTCTATCGGGCAGGGTTATCTTCTCTAAGTCTTCTTTAGTGAATATCCGAGCAGGGTTTGCAAATTAGTGTATTACCGGGAAAGGTTCACTAGTTTATGCAAGTCCGGGCATGGTGCATTGTATCAAGCAGGTTTGTTCTTCATAGCCAAGTATAGTTCACTTCCGAGTAAGCTTTAGGCTAACCAAGCTCATGAAGCCAAGTAATTGGAAGACCGGGCAAGGTATTCATTAATAAGTATGGACCAGGTAGGCTTGATCATTTAATGATATATCTCAAGTATGATCGGGCAAGGTTCAACTCAAGCAAGGAACAGTGCTACCAAGCACACTTTGCTAATAAGCTATTTTCTAGCAAAGGGTTGAAGGGACCATTGAAGAACAAGGTTGCTCGTAAGGGTTTGTCGGGCAAAGTCTGACAAAGTCAAGAAGATTGAAGTCTACCCGGTGAGTATTTTACTAGGTAAAATACTCTTCAAGTAAAGTCTACCCGGAAACTGATCTCGGGCACACTTCTATGTTACCAAGTTATAAAATATGGCAGAGCATACTCGGAAAGACAAGATTGATGCAAAGCCTACCCGGAAGACTTGTTTTACACTTAGGATTATTTCTGAATATGTAACTTGAATATGTCTTATCATTTTGTTTCAAGAAGGAATGACAGCTGTTATTAGGTGGCAGGCCTATAAATAGAATGTTTTAGGGAACGCCGCCTAAGGCAGACAGATACATTAATTAAGAAAGAATATTGTGTGTGACGGCTGTCTTAGTATAGTACGGATAAAACCTTCCTTCAAGAAACCCTAAATCGATTATCCACTTTGTATGATTTATATTATATAAATGGAAATATTTTGAGTAAATCTTGTTTGTGTTGGTTACCTTTGAATACTGATTAAGCAACCAAATGTTTGTTATTGATTCCGCCTTTAACAAACGGTAATCTTTCTAAATATAGCAACCCGTCATCAACTCCCTTGTCGACACATCTATTTGTGTGAGTTATGGCATGATTTGATTAAGATCCAGCTGAAATCTGGGACCTGACAAGTGGTATCAGAGCTTGTTGCTGCTATTTTGGAAAGATTCTTGTTGCTGATTGAAGATTTGAAGAAAGATGATGTAAGCAGACCACTGTTCCATTGATTTGTGACGTCAGCAGCTCTATTCTTCATTTTTCTTCCAGATCTACAATCTACCGGTGTTTTCTCTTCCTTATTTCAATTAAAGCTTTAATCTTTATATCTAAATCTTGCTCTAATCATATCAGACACATCAGATCTGAACAACCTGTTCTTTGATCTGATTATTTTAAAACTTTGCTTTTTACAAAGAAACTGATTTTAAGTCTTTGAAAATGTCTGGATATGAGGAACAAGAGGTGTCTACTAACAAGATACCAAGATTGTATGGACAGAAAAACTTAACCAAGTGGAAAGTGCTTTTTGAAGCAGCCGTGTGCTACAATGATGTTGATATGTGGAACTCCATCAAGAATGGTCCACAAGCTGCAGTTGAAGAAGGTGCAAATACAGCTAGAACTGCTGCTGTAAGAGAAAGAATGAGAAAGGTGGATGACAGGGCCTTAGCTATGATTAAGCTAGGACTGTCTTGGGAGATTTTAACCAAGGTGGCACATCATACAACTGCCAAACAAATGTATGATGCCATCCTTGAGATGTATGAAGGGAATACTGAGCTGAAGAACATTAAGAAACAAAGATTGAAGCAACAGTTGGAAAGGTTCAAGTATAAGGAGGGAGAAAGGTTAAAATCAATACTAGAACGTTTTCTAGCTATTGTGAATGAGTTGAGGACAACTGATTATGTAATGACTGACTTTGATTTAAATACAAAGTTACTCAACTCAATGCCAAAGGAATGGTATACTGCTTGCAAATTCATCCTTCAGAAGCATAATTTCAATGAATTGAAATTGGATGATGTAGTATGCTTCCTTCAGGCTGCAGAACTTAAAATGATAGAGAATGAAATGATTAAGGAAGAAAGACCCTGCTTTAATGTTTCAAATGCATTGATTGCACCAATGGGTAACTTGACTACGAAGAATCAATAGCAAATTCCCATCATTGAAGAACCAGTTGAGCATAATGCTGACACTCCAAAATCTTTCATTGGAGGTAGCACAAGTAATCAAGGAAATCAACAGATGTTCAATGTGCAACTGATTGATGACACTAATTCTGCCTCTATGGCAAGTGGGAATTTACCTCATTCTAGTGGTGGAAATGGACAAGGCAATGAAACACAGGCCTTACTTTCTATGTTCACTGAGTCATATAATGCCTTTGTTGCAAAGAACTTGATTCACACAAGTGTGGTACAAGATGACTTAGAACAAATTGATTCAGATGATTTGGAAGACATGGATTTGAAATGGCAAGCTACCATGTTGGCTTTGAGAAGTAAAAGGCTGTATAACAGAACTGGTAGGTCTCTGGTTTCTGGTCCTAATGACAGGATTGGATTTGACAAGTCAAAAGCAATTTGCTACAATTGTCAGCAACCTTGTCATTTTGCAAGAGAATGCAATCAACCAAGAAACTTTCAGATGAATCAATTTCAGAATTAACAACCAAGAGGTCAGCAGCAATACCAACAAAATCATCCAAGATTCAACAACCACAACTTCAATCCCAACAACAATTACAACCCCAACTTCAATAACTTTCAGCCTCAAATGAACAATCAACAACAAAGTATGCAACAGACTTAAGGTTTTCAAATGAACAACAATCAAAACCTTCAAGCAGCTCAAAATGTTCCAAACAACACTGTTCCAGCAAACCAAAATCAGATCAGAAATCAAGGAAATGTGACTACACAACATGAAGGAAATTTTGATTGAAGCAATCATGAAGAGGACATTGCAGATGATATCAAGAAAGCAAATGTGGCATTCATGGCCATAATTGAGAAAGAAAAAGGATCATCATCTCAGGTACACGCTGCTCCCACTGTTGATTTAAATGAAATTATCAATGAATTGAAAACAAAAGTAGGCAAGCTGGAAAGTGAGTGTTTTAGGAAACAGAGTATCATTAATGGGTATGAGGCTAGTGAACTAATCAGTGAAGAAAAGATTAAAAGCCTAGAAGATGACTGCATGATCAGCTACAGAGCTCAATCCAGATACATCACTGAGATTGATGGATTAAAGAAGATGTTAGATGAAGAAAAGGTGTAGAACACTAAACTGCAAATGGAAACTGAATTTTTGAAGAACTTGGTCTCAACAGGAAACATATGTGGTATTCTGAACCAAGTAAAGGACCAATACAAATACAAAGCAGTTCCACCTCCATTCAATAACAACTTCATGCCAAAAGTTGACAAAGAAAAGAGAGATGCATACCTGCAGCAATTCAGAGATGTCTTTCAAGACAAAGAAGAATTTGTTGATTTGTACAAAAAGATAGAAGTAAATGAAGAAGGTGAGTTTGTAATTAAGGAATAAGTAAAAGAAGATAAGTCAGTTGGAGTTCAAGTATCTGAAGATGACTTTGATTATGTTGAATTGGATCAAGATGATTTAAGTGATTTAAGTGATCAAATCACTGATGAGGAAATCAAAGCTGCTGAAAGAGGAAGAAAATACAAGAAATCAGAATCTGTTGATCAACTTCCAAAGTATCCACCAGTCCCTCCAAGAATGAAGAAACAAAATGATAAGATGAAAAGAGAACATGTATCTTTTGACATTTGTGAAAAGAAGAAGATAAGCTACAATGCAGTCAGGCTACCAAGCAAGACTGTGTTGGAAAGGATAAAGCAAAACAAACAGAAGAAAATAATTGAAGAAGTTGATTCAGAAAACTTTATCCCAGTTTATCCAGTCTATTCTAGTCATGAAGTATTGGATGTTGGAGAAGTGGAAACTATGGAAGAATATGAAAGGAGACAGTCAAGGGTTAAAGAAAGTAGTGATGAGTAACCTATGATTATGGAGAAAATTGTCTTTGTCAAAAGCAAACTTGAAAGACAAGACATCAAGATTGAGGAATTTGTTCCTTTTTCAGTTGATTTTGATGGTTTAAAGAATCAGAAGACTCTAGGAGTCAAGACACCTAAGCCAAGTGAAAGGTTCAAGAAACCAAAAGAGCATGAAAAAATCAAAGGCAAGGTATGGTGTAAGAAATGTGATGAATATGGTTATCACACAGACTCATGCAATGAAAGATTGAAATTTCAATTATTTCATGTCCCAGATGGAACAAAGTATGGACAAGACTTTGTCCTGTACAAATAGAAGTATGATGTATATCTGGGAAAAGGAAAGGTGTGTGGAAATGAAACCATGAAAAGAGAAGAATACAAATCTGCTAAGGAGACAAGGATTAAAAAGAAAGCTGATGTCAAAACAAAGAAGCAAGGGACTAAATCAGCAAGAATAAGTATATCTCCTAAGAAGCATGAAAATGTGACCAAAAAGAACTCTCAGCATTTGAGAATCAAACAAGATACTCAATCAGTTAAATCTGATGAATCTCAAGGATCACCTAGAAGTGAAAAGATAAGAAACAAAGGTGTCTTTTCAAGAAAGAAATCAACAGAACTGATAGGTGATGAGAAGTTCTTATTGAAACATGGATATGAACCATAAGGTTTTCTTTGGAAAGCTAAGACAGAAACTAAGGTTGAGACAGTTGCTGATGTGAGAGACTACTCTGAAAAGAAGGACTATGTGATAAAGAAGTATGCTAGTGACTCAGCTGAGTACCAGAACTCAACCTCACTTGTTAAAACCCCAAGAGAGTGTGGTTATGAAACCGATAATTCAGACAACTTAGAAGTCACTCATGAAGATCCTGAACTAACAACCCTCACTTCCCAAGCTGTCACAGAAACTGAAAATGATGAGTTGCAAGCTGTAAAAGCCTGCACTTCATCACTCAACTAATCAAACCTTTTTCTTTTGTGCAGGAACAGTCCACTCCTCTGAATGAAATATGGTATATGGATAGTGGTTGTTCGAGGCACATGACTTGTGACAAAAGATCACTTGTCAATTATGAAGAAAAGTATGAAGGACCTGTAGCCTTTGGGAGTGATGAAAATGGTGGAAAGATTATGGGGAAAGGAATCTTAACAAATGGAAAGGTTTCTTTTGATAATGTGTTTCATGTTGAAGGTCTTCAGTATAATCTACTGAGTATATCACAAATGTGTGATAAGGGATACAAAGTCAGTTTTGATAATTCCCACTGTTTCATCTTAAAACCTGAGTTTGTCATTCCACCTGAAATGATTATGATGATGGCACCAAGAAATGGCAACTTGTATGAATTGAATATGAAAGAAGTTGTTTCAAGAGGAGGTGCATGTTTTGTTTCCAAAGCCACTAAAAATGAATCTAAATTGTGGCATAGGAAACTGTGTCATGTGAACTTAAAGAACATGAATAGACTTGTCAAAGGTGAGCATGTCATAGGCTTACCTACAAGAGAGTTCAAATTGGAAGATCATTGCAATTCATGTCAAAAGGGAAAACAACACAAATATACTCATAAGCCTAAGCTCATCAACTCAATTGATCAAATACTTGAATTACTTCACATGGATCTCTTTGGTCCTGTAAGTGTGCCAAGTATAGGAAAGAAAAGATACCATCTTGTGATCATTGATGACTATTCAAGATACACTTGGGTTTATTTCCTAAGTACCAAAGATGAGACTGCAGAGTTGATTAAGGGTTGTGTAACAATGATTGAGAACAAGTTGAACAAGAAGGTTAAAATGATGAGAAGTGACAATGGTACTGAGTTAAAAAATGGAGTTATGCAAAAATTTTGTGCAGAAAAGGGAATACTTCAACAATTCTCAGCTCCTAGAACTCCTGAACAAAATGGTGTTGCAGAAAGAAGAAATAGAACTTTGATTGAAGCTGCAAGAACCATGTTAGCAGATGCTAACCTGCCTGTTACTTTTTGGGCTGAAGCAATAAACACTGCTTGCTATGTTCAGAACAGGGTGCTTGTAAACAAAAGGCATAACATGACTCTATATGAAATATTCCACAACAGAAAGCCTTATATCAAGTTTTTCAAGCCCTTTGGATGCAAATGTTTTCTTCTGAACACTAGGGATTATTTGAACAAGTTTCAAACAAAATCTCTAGATTGTTTCTTTGTTGGATATTCTACACACTCAAAAGCTTACAGAGTATATGTGAAAGACCATTTGAGTGTTATAGAATCATCTGACATCATCTTTAATGAGAATCAATTCAGTACAGTTGATGGTGCAGCATGGCTGTTTGATCATGAAAAGTTAAGAAGGTCTTTCAAGATTTATCCTGAAGACTTTGATGACTCATTCTACAAGACCAGTGTAATTGAAGAGAAAAAGAAGAAACCACTGGACTTGGAAGAATTGTGGAAAAAGGTTGCTGGAAAAGAAAAGGAATATACTTTTGTGAAGAATTCCTCAAGTGATATTGTTAAACAAGTTCAAGAAGATTATCAAGAAAACAATCACAGTCCTGAACATGATCATACTGAGATAAATCAAGATAATCAAGATGTACATAATGATCAAGTTCAGAATGAGGGAGACTCAATCAACCAAGCAAGTGAAGAAGAAGCTGCATCTACTGCAAGATTTCAAGATTTGTTTCAAAGATTGAACTTAGAAAACAATGGTGCATCTACTTCAAGACAAAATAATGATGAAGCACCAGAATTTCATGATGCAGAGACTGATTTGATCATTGAAGAACCAGAACTCAATGAGTCAAATCTTGACACAACTGTGTCTACAGATATGATTGTTCAAACTCCTTATGTGGAAAAGAATCATCCTTCTAAAAACATCATTAGAGATTTGAATGAAAGAGTTACAAGAAGTCACTTAGAAATTGCAAACATCTGTCTCTACTCCTTCTTTCTATCCTAAATAGAGCCTAAGAATATTGCTCAAGCACTAAAAGACAACAGTTGGGTAGAAGCAATGTAGGAAGAACTGGCTCAGTTCAGAGATCTACATGTGTGGGATCTTGTTGTTAGACCAATTGACAGATATGCAATAGGTACCAAATGGGTTTTCAGAAACAAAAGGGATAAGAGGGGTTTGGTGATTAAGAATAAAGCTAGGCTTGTGGCACTGGGATGCCTTCAAGAGGAAGGAATAGACTTTGAGGAAGTCTTTGCTCCTGTAGCAAGACTTGAAGCTATCAGGATCTTTCTTGCATATGCTGCCTCAAAGAACATTAAGGTGTTCCAGCTTGATGTTAAGTCTGCATTCCTAAATGGAAAGATTGATGAAGAGGTGTATGTAGCTCAAACTCCAGGTTTTGAGGATCCTTTATATCCAAACAGGGTGTATAAGCTAAACAAAGCCCTTTATGGATTGCATCAGGCTCCTAGAGCATGGTATGATGAGCTATCAAATCATCTTCTTGAAAATGGCTTTAAAAGAGGAGCCATTGACAAGACACTCTTCTACAAAAGAAAGGGACCAGACTTACTTCTGTTACAAGTGTATGTTGATGACATCATCTTTGGTTCAACAAATGAACAAATGTGTATGGAGTTTGAAGGGGTAATGAAGTCCAAATACAGCATGAGTTCTATGGGAGAAATGAACTTCTTTCTTGGATTACAAGTTCAACAGAAAGCTGAAGGGATCTTCATTCACCAAAATAAGTATGTGCAGGACATCTTGAATAAGTTCAACTGTCATGAGTACAAAACTGCCTCAACTCTAATGGACACCAAGGAAAGGATGATTGCAGATGAAAAGGGGAAGCCTGTAGATGAACATGAATATAGAGCCAAAATTGGATCTCTGATGTATCTGACTGCTGCAAGACCAGATATCATGTTTGCTGTGTGTGTGTGTGTGCAAGATTCCAGTCAAGTCCAAAAGTCTCCCACATGAATACTGTTAAAAGAATATTCAGATATTTGAAGGGAAGACCAGATTTGGGAATTTGGTATCCAAAGAATCAATCATTTGATCTAATTGCCTACACAAACAGTGATTATGATGGCTGCAACATGAGCAGAAAGTCAACCTCTGGAGGATGTCAATTCTTGGGAGAAAGGCTAGTGTTATGGCAATGCAAGAAGCAAACAACTGTCTCAATCTCAACTGCAGAAGCTGAATATGTTGCTCCATCTGCCTGCTGTGCACAAGTTCTATGGATTCAGAACTAGATGCTGAACTATGGTTTGAATTTTCTGAACACCCCTATTCTTATTGACAATACTGCTGCATATTTTACTGTTAAAAATCCAGTTCAACACTCAAAGACTAAGCATATTGAAATCAGACTTCACTTCTAGAGATTGTAATGAAAAAGGTTTAATTGAAATGCAGAGAGTTGACACAAGTGATAACTTGGTTGACCTATACCAAGCCACTTGACAGAACCAGATTCAACTTTCTTTTGAAAGCTCTGGCTATGATCAAATCAGATGAAGTCTGACTGAGGATATGTGCTTAGTATGTGTCTCAATATGCTAATTGATTATTTTTGATTGAGATCACATACTTTGAATGTTGAATGAATATGTTGAATAAATATTCTTGAATATGATACTGAATATTTTGACTGTTATGTGCCTTGACTGATTATGTGTGCAAAGTATGACATAAGTGATTTGATTAATAGGTTTGCATGTTTATCAGTTAATGTATATTTGTGATGTTAAGATAAGTAGTCTTGTTATGAATTATCTGCTAAAATTCTTATCTGACATCATTGCTTAACTGCTTGAATATGTGTTTTATCTGATCTTCTAATGTTATTAAGATAGGATAGACTTTGAATGTTAGTACTGTCTACTTGTTCTGATAATATTAAGTTTGATTAAGATTTGATTATGTGCTGCAACTGTTTATGTCAAAATAAGTTTTATGTCAAAAGTAAGTGATAAAATGAATTTTCTAATGAATTTTGCATAAATACTCTATTTTGAATCAAAACATGAGCATGTTGTTAATGATGTTGAGATATGATAAGATTATTCAGTTCAAGCTTTAAAGAAGCTTAAAAGAAGGATTTTTCAATAAAAGTCTCAGGTAGTTATCTTTACTGAAAATTATGTCATTTGCCCAGTTGGAAGGACATACACCTGTGTATGTTTGGTCCTGCAATCTGCAAAGATTAAAAGGATAGCCATTAACCAGAAAACTGAAAGCATTTGGGGAAATTATAACTTGTTTTCTATTCCTTCACTTAAAACTATGTCAATAGCTCTGACTTTGAAAGGACATATACTCACAATGTATGTTTGGTCCTGTTAACCACCTGTGGTCAAACAGAATAGCCATTTACCTGACAATTAAGAGACATTGGGGTGATTGAATATTAAACTGAATATAATGGGAAATGATAGTACATTGACTACTTAGCCAATCATATGGATTTATTAGGCTAAAAGGACTCTTAGTACAGTCATTGACATGTATGGTTGCTTTCTCATGATATGTAAAATCTAAGGTGATATAAACATAAAGAAAATGCTAAGATTTATGTGGAGTTACATTGCTGTCTATGCATGTTCCTAGATAAATCTTTTCAAATGATAGGAAGAAAAGTGATTATCCAGTCATACACAGGCCTGTTGGTCTTTGGTTACCCAAAATGAAACATCTTTTAAAAGGAATGACAAAGAACTGATGTGAACTACTTTAATTTCAAATATTTAGTTAATCAACAGTTGATATAAGTTCACAAATTTTTATTAGAGAAATACAAACATGAGGGTTAATTACAGAACTACAAGGGTGGAGGCCATCATATAAGTCCTTTAAACATCCTGAATGAAAGGCCTGTAAGTCTGACTTGCGTGGCATGTAAGTCCAACGTTCAACCTCACATATGTTTGTATATTTGAAAAGAAATATCTTATAAATTTTCAAAAATATGTTCTGTCATTAAAAGCTTTTAACCAAAACCAGGGGGTCAAAGTCAAATTGAGGTGATCTGGAGAAAGCCAAATAAGCCTTGAGGATAGATAAGGAGCATCAGACCATAACATGTGTTATCCATTAAATTTTCTGCAACTTAATTGAAACTTAATCATATCACCAAAGAAATGAAAATCATGTTAAGTCTAGACCTGCTGTTGACCTGTCTTTGTAGTCATAATAATGCTGAGAATAAAGTATTGAGAAAGCTACTTAGTCAATATGATCCCATTTCTGAGATCTTTTCATCTTACAAAAGGAAGTTGTTTTGAAATGAAACATAACTGAAATTTGATCTCTAAATGCACAATTTGCTCTTAAACTATGATCTTTAAAGATAAAATTGTTCAGACAAGCGGTTTAAGTCAAAAAGTGTTGCATTTTGCCTAAAAAGGTTGAATATGTAAGTTCGGGTAAGGTTTGATGTTATTAAACCTTCCCAAGCACAGACTGTTTGAATATGTAATTTCGGGTAAGGTATGATGTTCTCAAACCTTTCCGGGTACAGAACAGTTGAATATGTGTGAATATGTACTTTCGGGCAAGGTTTGATGATTCATAACCTTTCCGGGCAAGCTTTTTCATTTTTGACTAAGTTTATGATTTTCGGGCATGCTTTGAAGTGTTTACACTTTTCGGGTAAGGTACACCATTGTACGAGTTTCCCGAGCAAGCTTGAAGTATTGAGATGATTATGTGTTTTAGCTAGGTTTTAACAAGAGATGATTGTTTCGGGCAAGCTTTGCATTTTGTTTATGTTGATTGTTATTCCAAGCAAACTTTGTGAACTCCTTGAGTACACCAAGTAAGCGTTGTGTGTGGATATGTTTTTCTTTGAAATTACAAGTGTTTTCGGGCAAACTTTGTTTTCCGAACACACTTTATATTTTGGGTACACTCTTGTTCCCCTAATATACTTTGTAAATTTCAAAATTTGATTTTCTGAGTGCACTTTCTACTAGAAGTCCTTTCCGGGCACACTTTGTACTCTAGGAAGATTATTCGGGTATACTTTGTATAAGAAGGTTGTTCGGGTATACAAACATTGTGAAGGTTGCTCGAGCACACTATGTTTTCAAGTATGCTTGATTGAATATGCTTTTATTATGATTGATTGAATATGATTCTTATTTCTGATAGGGTTTATGCTAGATTAAGATTCTAATTTAAATTTGAGAAATTTATATGGGCATCTTAATTGATTCCTAGCAAGAATGTTTATTTGATATTTTATACTTGATTAATTGTCTTGTGATTAAGTTCTCAAGAAATCTGGTATTTTGGGTAAGCTTTCTTCATAGTGTCTTGACTTTAAATTACATAGCTTAATCAAACAAGGTTTGTGATTAAAAGGGATCGGGTAAACCTTATAAAATTAAAAGAAAGGTTGTCAAGAAAGGTTTAATATTATTCGGTTAAGCTTTGTATAAGTTGAAATATACCGAGTAGACTTTGCAAAGTATTACTTTTCCGAGTAAGGTTTGCTAAGCCTAAAATGAGTTATATGTTTTATAATTATTTTAAAAAATTTACTAAGTGGATAATGTTACTGTTGACAGCTAATAACTCAAAAACAAAAAAAAATATTTAAAACCCACTTTCAAAAGGTATATAAGAGGGAGTTAGACAAAATTTTCAACATTATATTTCCCTCTCTCTCTTTTCACTGCAACTGCTTACTCGCAAAGAAACCCAAACCGACCTATCACATTCATTCTTAATCCAAACCCTAATTTGAATCAACCCTCTAATTCCGACTCGGTAAGCATTAATAATGTGTTTTCCGACCACGATTAGACTACATTGGACTTTGATTATGTACAGGATTACTAATATTCTATTTTTTTTGTGTTTAGGTTATTAATTTGTCGAAGATCAGGTTCTTAATAAAAATTTCTCTCTTTCTTCTACAAACTTATAACTTGAAATTGGGTAAAGTAATAAGCTTTTATGCTAATTTCACTTTGAATATGTTTGATTGTGATGTTCAGATATGGCAGAAGAGGACCAACCCAAGTTTGCTTTTGAAAAGAAGCATAACATGTGTGCTCTATTGTAAGTCACACCTGACAACGAGCCGGTGGCGCCAATGATTACATGGATGGCTCGATCAAATGTCAGCTTTGCTTTCACTGAATGTCCTGTTATCTACAGAAATCATTCACTGGATTTCTGGAGATTTGCAGAACTTGTTGAGGATATAAATGGAAAGAGAATCGAGGTAACTGTTGCAAGACAAGAAATACACAGAACTGAAAGAATGATAAGAAGATGCTTGCGGTTGAATGATGATGACCATAATCATATAAACTTCAATACAGCACACCTGATGAGAATATTTGAAGAAACGATGGGTTATCAGGGAACTGTACATGATGGGCAGTTTCAAAAGGGGATGTTTCCGATGATGTATAGATTCCTCATTCACCATGTGATACAGGGGTTTGCTCCAAGAAAGGGATCTTGGACTTTGATGAGTCATGATTTAGCAAATGCTAATGTTGGGATTATGTATGATCTACCCTTCAATTTTTCAAAGATGATATTTGATGGACTGGTAGCAAACTTGAAGAAGGCAGAAAAGGACAAATTCTTACAATATCCAAGGTTCCTGCAGATAATCTTTAACAGAGAATTAAGAGATCTACCCACTATGGGAATTACACACCTACTGCAGAAGCCTGACACATACAAGAGAATTAAGAATCCAGGTGTTGCCAATAGATTCAATTCTGAAGTTCCATTTGAGATCTTGCCTTGTTGAACCATGACTTGAATGTGATGTCAGTGCCTGAGTTAAGCTCAGAGGAGGAATGAGGAGATGATGTTGAGAGTGATGATGATGGTTCTGATGATGAAGATGATAATATTGATGGAGATGAAGGAGGAGCTGGAGTAGCTATGGATGTTGATGCACCTGATCAGGGGGAGCAACTTGAAGATCAAGAACAACCTATTCCAACACCACCAGAATCACCACCAAACATTGACCAACCCATTATACCATCACCACCACAAACTCCACCACATCAAACCACTCAATCCCCACTACAAACCCTAACCATAAGCCAACCTGAAACATCAACACATGTATCACCAACACCACCAACATCTAGCCCAATTCACTCAGATCCATTCATCCCAAGCCCACCTCATACACAATCATCACCATTATCTACATTTCAAACACACACCATAAATCCAGAACAACCTGACTATGAACACTTTTCTACATCACCACCTACAACACCACCCACTGACACTGACCTGTTGACCCTGTTAAAAGAGAATGCTGAACTGAAGAGAAGGAATCAGGAGGTAACAGAAGAGAATGTGATGTTGATAGAGAAGTTGGTACAAGCAAAATTGAAAATTCAAGCCCTGGAGTAGGAGGTTGAGAAGACCTCAGCTGCCCCAAAACAGGGGGAGAATGTTAGTATACCAACTATCTCTGGTGTAGATGTTGAAATTGAAACTGTAACAGCTGTAGAGACTGCAAACAGTTTGAAGTTGATTATGATTGATTATGATGATGGAGAGGAGAGTAGTAAGGAGAGGAGGATTGAGGATGAGGAGTATGAAGGTGATAGATTAGATGTGGAAGAACAAGACTATGATTATAATGATGAAATTGCATATGTGGAAAGGCATGAAGAAAATGTTGAGACAGAGGATAGGATTGAAAAGACAAATGTTGAGGAGAATGTAGCTGTTACTGATATAGCTACTGATGTCTTAATGAACACTCAAACTGGAGTAGAGACTGAAGTAATGAATGAATGGAATATTGCTACTGAGGAGCTGATCACTCAAATTGAACAAACAGAAAGCTCCAAGAGGGTAGAATATGACCCTGAATTAGAAGCACTTGAGAAGGAGATTGATGACTATAGACAATCTGATGATGAGGAGGAAGTAGTGCCTAAAAGGATGGATAAAGGCAAAGAAAAAGTCACAGAAGAAGAGCCTGTTAAGGCCTATCCAGAGAAGGATGTGTTGTTTATAGAAGATGCTGAAGCTGCTGCTGCTGCTTTAAGGGAACAAGAAAATATTTTAAGAGAAATAAGGGACAGAAGATACTGGCCCAAACCATGGATCCTGTAGAGTTGGCAGAGCAGGAAAACTTGATTAACCAAGCCAAGTTTGCAAAAGAAATTATTGAAGAAGTGGCTGATCAAGAGGTGATTGAAGCCTTGATTAAGTTAAAAGAGTAAGAGGAAGCTGAAAATTCCTTTTCTATGGTGGTTAGCATATTTCAAACTCAAAGTCAACAAGAAACAAAGTCAAATGAGATTGCTGAACCAGAAAATCTGAATACTGATATGATGATTGAAGAGGAAATTGGTGAGTCCATTGCCTCAATGGCTGCAAAGAAATGGGCTCAACATATTAAAGATGACATTAGACAAAATCCTAATGAATGGGAGTATGTGGATGACCCCAAGTATGGAAAGAAGTACTTATGAAAAAGGGATAGACCAGAAGCATTTATGCCAGCTGAAGGTACTAAGTCTGCAAAGAAAGGAAGATGGGATGACAAGAACAAGTATTTTGTTGAGACTCCTGATGATGAGGCAAGTCTAATCAGAGCAATACCTTTGCAAACCCTAAGACCTGAAGAATTTATGCAAGGTGTTCCAAATGTTCCAAATGTGCCCAATAGAACTGAACAAAATACAGAGCATCCACCCTCTGATGAACCCAAGATTGATGCTGTAAATGACTTAAGTGAAGAGGAGGATGAATCTGAGGATTCAGATGATGATGATAATCCTGATGATGATCAAGGAAAGAGTGCCAAGACTGCAAATGTTGAGACTCCACAAGTAGTAATGACTGTTGAGCAGAGAGTAAACATTGAGCAGAGTGTGTTGAATGCTAAAAAGAACAATCCTTTGATTAAGAAACTAAGGGCACTTGGTGTGAACTTTGAAAGTGTGGCTCATATGAATGAAAGTGAGTTGAATCAGAGACTTGAAGAAGAGAATAAAAAGATCAAAAGAATCCTGCAACAAAAGAATAGAGATGCTCAGAAACACATAGAATATCTTAGAAGACATGGATATTCTGAAAAAGATTTGAGCCATTTCAATCATGATAAACTACAAGATCTGTATAACAGTGAAAGAGAAAAAGTGATTGAAACGTGTGTAAGAGAAAATGAGAAACTTGAAAATATTGAAGAATTGAAGAAAAAGTATGGAGGAATGTGTGGTTATTTGCTGGAAAAAGGTTTGAAGCCTGAAATGGTTGAGAACCTATCCAGAGAATCAGTGTTGGATCAGTACAATAAACTGAAAAGAAAGGAAAAATTGAAGAGGGTCCAAACTGAGAACTCTACTAAGCAAACTGAAACTTCTGTTGAGCCTCCAATAAATAGAAGAAAGATAATGACTCTGAGGGAGAAACAGAAGATGCAAGGTGAAAAGGAAATGTCCAAGGAAGTTCCTATTGTTGAAAACCCTACTCCACAAGAAGTGGATCCTGAACCTGAAGATGAACCTCGTGTACCTTGGGAAAATGAAGAGATGATCAACATTCTAAGGAACATAATAATTACTCAAAGGGGAATGGATGAAGCCTCTTTTAATACCTTGGAAAAGGAGGATTTGAAATACCTCTTCTATACCCAAAAGGCTGAATGGGAGAAAGCTCTAAGGGAATGTGAGAACCCTAGATACTATGCAGATGGGAGATTTGTACCTGCTGGTTTGTCAAGAACTCCTGGTATGGAAAAAATGTTGCTAGCTCTTAAAGATGCAGGAGCAAATATTATTGAACTTGCCAACCTTCAAACTGAAATGGTAGAAGCAATCTACATCAAAACCAAACCTTTAATTTAGGGCCTAGAAAACCCAAGAAGTCTATTCCTTTCAGGCCACCAATTTCAAGAAGATATCCACAAGGTGGATGAGGTGAATCAAGTAGGTCTGAACTACAAAGAACATCAAGACCACGATCAGATGTGGATCTTCCTAGAGAACTCTACTATGATTCTGTATCTGAATGCTTGAGAGTGATTATGGAAAGCAGAAAGCTAAGAGAGATAGTTATGAGAAGTGACTTTTATGATTATACTCAAGAACAACTAGAAAGAATGGCCACACTTGACCTGTATGATTATAGAGACAGAAACAAGATGGCAGGTAGGCAAATGAATGATCTCCCAAAGTTTTTGAAGAAAGAAGCTGATCAGGGATTCCGGTTCTTAAAAGAAAATAGAAGTTGGAGAATGATTCAACTTCACAGATCGAAAAGGTCAGAGAAGTTGATAAAAATGGACCATGCTGAAATGTACTACCAAATGAATGTCAGAGACAGGAATCCAGTGTCAAACCTGAATGCATGCTTAAGCCTTGGAAGAAGAATGACACGCCCCAACTACACAGTACAAAGAAATGGCATCGTTACTGAAGTTGAACACAAAGAAAATGCTGACCATTACTTGCTGAAAAACTCTGATGGAAAAGTACTGGGGATTATCAAGAAGGATGAAGATTTGAATTGCTTACATGATGAAGATCTAATGGATATTAGGGACTTGGTCATACCAGAAGGTCATACTCATTACCGAGCCCTTGATATTTACAAAATGAGAGCTGCATCAGTGATAACAAACAGAAGTCAAGCCGCATACAATGCATGGAAGAGACAAAATTCCTAGATTAGGCTTTACTTTGTAATGTCTTATGACAAATTTTTTAATATGTAATTTGTTTATGTTAATTTGATTATGTAACTTGGACTTTAATTTGATGTGTATTTTAATCCTGTGTAAGTAACTATAGATGTGTTTTGGGTCAGATGAGGTGTTCCAATCTAGGGGGAGATTGTTGAGTCAAGAAATTGACCTAAGGGGGAGATTGTTAAGTCAAAGACTTGTTCTATGGAACATATGGAAGATTGGAATCTTCTCAAACTCCTCAGAATTCGCTAAGTATGGATTCGGGCACACCTTAGACTTCCGAGCAAGCTTTTACTTAGCCAGGTACGATATTTTGTCTATCGGGCAGGGTTATCTTCTCTAAGTCTTCTTTAGTGAATATCCGAGCAGGGTTTGCAAATTAGTGTATTACCGGGCAAGGTTCACTAGTTTATGCAAGTCTGGGCATGGTGCACTGTATCAAGCAGGTTTGTTCTTCATAGCCAAGTAAAGTTCACTTCCGAGTAAGCTTTTGGCTAACCAAGCTCATGAAGCCAAGTAATTGGAAGACCGGGCAAGGTATTCATTAATAAGTATGGTCCAGGTAGGCTTGATCTATCTCAAGTATGATCGGGCAAGGTTCAACTCAAGCAAGGAACAGTGCTACCAAGCACACTTTGCTAATAAGCTATTTTCTAGCAACGGGTTGAAGGGACCATTGAAGAACAAGGTTGCTCGTAAGGGTTTGTGGGCAAAGTCTGACAAAGTCAAGAAGATTGAAGTCTACCCGGTGAGTATTTTACTAGGTAAAATACTCTTCAAGTAAATTCTACCCGGAAACTGATCTCGGACACACTTCTATGTTACCAAGTTATGAAGGATGGCAGAGCATACTCGGAAAGACAAGATTGATGCAAAGCCTACCCGGAAGACTTGTTTTACACTTATGATTATTTCTGAATATGTAACTTGAATATGTCTTATCATTTAGGGTTTTTCAAGAAGGAATGACAGCTGTCATAAGGTGGCAGGCCTATAAATAGAATGTTTTAGGGCACGCCGCCTAAGGCAGACAGACACATTAATTAAGAAATAATATTTTGTGTGACGGCTGTCTTAGTACAGTACGGATAAAACCTTCCTTCAAGAAACCCTAAATCGATTATCCACTTTGTATGATTTATATTATATAAATGGAAATCTTTTGAGTAAATCTTGTTTGTGTTGGTTACCTTTGAATACTGATTAAGCAACCATATGTTTGTTATTGATTCCGCCATTAACAAACGGTAATCTTTCTAAATATAGCAACCCGTCATCAACTCCCTTGTCGACACATTTATTTGTGTGTGTTATGGCATGATTTGAGTAAGATCCAGCTGAAATTGGGGGCCTGACATGGTTCGACCCATACTCAGTTTTTCCCCCGGCTCGGTGAACATACCCCTTTGGCAATATTGGCAGAATTTCGAACGGGCCGTGGGGTGGCGCCAGTGCATAATTATTGATCTGATTCTTTGGTAGATTCATAAAATAATGTATGGATGTCACCAAGACCGAATTTCTGATTCAATTCGGTGGTTCGACCCATACTCAGTTTTTCCTCCGGCTCGGTGAATATACCCTTTTGGCAATACTGGCAAAATTTCGAACGGGCCTCGGGGTAACGTCAGGGCATAATTTGTAACACCCCGTAACCGCAGCGGAAACGTAAACGGGATGCAACAGACACATCTGATATCAACAGCATTGCTTATAAAGAAAATACCACTACATTAATTTATATCATATTACATTGTTACTAGTTTCGTTACTGTCTAGGTGTTACACACAAGTTTTACCGATAAGACATTAATATATTCATTACAAAATATAGATCAGCAAGCTTCCAACAAGTAGCACAGATCATTAAGCACATATCAATCATTCCAACTTGGGCATACCTAGAAAACATGTAAAGAAAACGGGTCAACTACGAATAGTTGGTGAGTTTCACTAATTTAAATAAACACTGACAGATCATTTTAATAATCATTTATTAACAATGTAATTATGCGGGGAACTATGTTTTCCCCAGAACATTTCCATTAATCTTCTGGGAACTATGTTACCCCAGAATAATTATAACCTCTGGGAACTATGTTACCCCAGAACAATAATAACCTCCGGGAACTATGTTACCCCAGAACAATAATAACCTCCGGGAACTATGTTACCCCAGAACAATAATAATAACCTCTGGGAACTATGTTACCCCAGAACAATAATAACCTCCGGGAACTATGTTACCCCAGAACAATCCCACACGATAACAATTTATATATTCTATGCATCAAACCATATATATATTTAAATATACAAGTGTTTCCATACGATCGGTATGTACTTAAATACTGTAATAAAGACATGCTTTCCGCCCCGGGAAAATATTTAAAACAGTTCAGTAAAAGGGGCTCGTGAAAACTCACCTTTCTGTGAGTCGGGACGTGATACAATGAACTGCTATAAGCCTGGATCTGTAATATGATATCTAGTCGTTACTATATAATTCCCATAAATTAAATCCGTGTCAATCGGTACATCTGGGGACATTGTTAACCAAGTACTGTACTCGATCCGGGGACAATGTTAACCCCGTGACACTCCTAAGGACTCAGATTGTGCCATTACTTAGAGTCTGACGGTCAAAATTGTCATTTTTTTGTTTTCCTTGATTTGCGTGCCGAGCACGGTTATCCGTTTTTAGTTTCAAAAATGAGTTTGTTCACACCCGACCCAAAAATGGTGTTTGACTGTTATTTTAGTTAAAGTGATGAAATTAGAGCTCGGATTGGACACCCCGTTTGGCCGCGGGGCCCGTTTCCGTCATTTAGGTGCCGGAAACAGTAAAATCGGGTAAAATTTCCCAAATCATCCGAATTATTTTCGGATGATTTACTTTTATTTAATTTACTTAGTATTATGAAAATGGTCCATTTTTAGGTTTTTATATACCAGTCAGCTCGCTTATGCGAGTTTTGCCGGTTTACACGTTTTAAGCTTTAAAAATTTGTTTTTATGTTCTTTTTAGCACAAATAATTACCCGTTTAGTCTCGGGTCTTGAAATTTTGCACAAAACTTATTTTGACAGTAAGAAATTTTATAAAATTTTCCAGATTTATTTTTTATATTTACATTTATTTATCTATTTTTAAACATTATTAAAACACTAAATATGTCAAAAATACCAAAAGACTTTAGAAAAATCCCAAATTTTTCTGGGACGATCCCTGCCATCCTTATAACTCCCTGGAATTTTTCCAGAACCCAAAACTCATTTTTCAAGCCGTTTTCACAAAAACCGAGCTAGAAAGCCCTAGAACTCGTTTTACCGAAAAGCCCCCTTAGACTTCTCCAACTGAGCTAAAATTTTGTGTGTGACTTTTATATGTTATAAAAAGCCTATCCTAAATTTTACAGAATTTTTCATCAAGTTTAGCTATTTTTCACCATTTTTGGCCAAAACCGAGCATTAAATTCACCAAATATTCATCTTTTATCCAAAAATTACCAAAAATTCACAGATCTCATATTTTCACGTGTAGATCATCTCTGTGAAATTTCATGACCCGACTCTAAGCACACTACAATCTGTCCAAAATCATAGATCCACACGAAAACCGAACTATCTTGTGTTTTCTAGCGTTAGATCGCAAAGATCTTGGTTTCTAGCCTTTGCTAGCCACTAGATACAACACTTACAAGCACAATAACACCATACCAAGCAAGTTACACCAACAATCAAACCATTTCTTTCATAGTGTCGGTTTTGATATAAAAACAAAGGTTTTAACCGTAAAAATCCGTTCTCGACTCTTTTTACTCATTTCTTGGACCAAGATCCCTTGTATAACTTGTATACATCTCTTGATCATGCAAGAGTCGGTTTCATCTCGGGTTTTCACCCGTCTTTCACTTGGAAATTCATTTTTAAAGATTTTAACCGTAAAAATTCGTTATTGACACTTTTAACTCGTTTCTTGGACCAAGATCCCGTGTATAACTTGTATACATCACTTGGTCAAGCAAGGATCGGTTCCATCTCGGGTTTTCACCTATATTTCACTTGGAACCTCTTGTTCTTGCAAAACAACTCAAAATTAAGAAATCAACACCAAAGATTATGCATTATAACATGCTTATACCTTGTGTTCTTGGTTAAAAGTGATGAATTTGGATGCACACTTGAAACGTATGTAGAGATTTGAGAGAGTTTGATATTGAAAAAAAGAAAATGAAATGATATTATGGAAGGGGTGGGCCGATCGGTCCACCATATGGGGTGGGATGGGACCCACAAATCCATTCTAAGCCACATATTCGGATTACGCAATCCGGATAATGTTGTGGATAATCTGGCTCAGTTCGTTTCTCGTTTAAACTCGTAATTCGGCTTAAAACGAGCCTAAAATGGTCGTTTTTCGGGTTAAAATAAAATTTACATAAAACTGATTTAAAAACTTTAAAAATTTAAACCATGACGTTTATTGACTTAACACATCGTATTGTCGGTAATTGAGCATCTTTTTCGGCTTGATCGATCGTCTCTTACTTGGTTTGATGTTAAAGGTTTCGTTTATCGTACCGACGTACTAATAAATCGAAATCCTTTTTCTGTGCTATAATTCACTTATCCCGAAGCTTTAATACTTCGTAAACATGATTAAACATTATATACTTCGTCTATAATGTAATTCCCGATTCGTTCGGGTTTCAATAACCGATCATCGGTTAATCGTAATTCCAATAAGATTCACTATATAATCGAGTATGATTCGTACTATGAATCATATATACTCGTATAAACGTACTATAACTCATATAATCAATATTAAATGACACGTAAATAGTATATACCGGCTAGGGTATACCTGGATTTGCCGGAATCGTTACATTCTCCCCCCGTTATAAAAATTTCGTCCTCGAAATTTTACACGTCAACTACTTCCTTTTGAGGAAATAGGTGGGGGTATTTCTTCCGAAATTCATCCTTTCGTTCCCAAGTAAATTCTGGGCCTCGTTGCGAATTCCATCTAACTTTGACCAACGAGATCTTATTGTGTCTAAGTTGCTTGATCTTACCGTCCACTATTTCAATGGGCTCCTCTACGAAGTTGAGCTTATCATTTATTTGAACACCCTCTAAGGGTAACACCGATGTCTCATCCGCCAGACATCTTTTCAAATTTGACACATGAAACACGTTATGAACTGCACTTAGTTCCTCAGGCAGTTCTAATCGGTAAGCTACCGGACCGATTTTTGCAGTGATGCTGAATGGTCCAATGTATCTAGGGGCCAACTTCCCCGCCTTTCCAAATCTGACCACTCCTTTCCAGGGTGATACTTTCAAATATACCTTTTCCCCCTTCTCAAATAACAACGGTTTTCGACGGGTATCGGCATAACTCTTCTGCTGATCCCGCGCGGCTTTCAGGTTGTTCTTAATTTCAAGAATCTTGCTGGTCGTCTCCTGGACCAGATCCGATCTAATGACCTGCGAGTCACCCACTTCAGACCAGCAAAGTGGTGATCGGCACTTCCGTCCATACAATGCTTCATAAGGTGCTGCCTTTATACTGCTATGGTAACTGTTATTATAGGAAAATTCAACGAGTGGGAGATGTTGATCCCAGTTTCCCTTAAAGTCCAGTACGCATGCACGAAGCAAATCCTCCAAAGTTTGAATGGTCCTCTCAGACTGACCATCGGTCTGAGGGTGGTAAGCTGTGCTTAGGTCAATGCGTGTTCCCAATGCTTCTTGGACAGCTTGCCAAAGTTTGGAGGTGAAATGGCTATCCCTATCGGAGATGATCGAGATGGGGATGCCATGACGAGACACTATTTCATTTATATAAATTTGCGCAAGTCTCTCAGTGTTATAATTATTTCTAATCGGAATAAAATGTGCCGATTTGGTTAATCGATCCACGATTACCCAAATTGCATCATGTCCCCGGGATGTCTTAGGGAGGTGTGTCACGAAATCCATCGTGATTTGCTCCCATTTCCATTCGGGAATTTCCGGTTGTTGTAACATTCCCGAGGGTTTCTGGTGCTCCGCCTTAACTCTCGCACACGTCGTACACTTGCCGACGTATGTGGCTATATCCTTTTTCATACCTGGCCACCAGTAAAATTCTTTCACATCCTTATACATTTTATCTGATCCCGGATGTATGGAATATTTTGATTTATGTGCTTCGTACCTGATCAATTTACGAAGGTCGTGGAGGGTCGGAATCCAAATCCGATTTTTGAAATAGAGAATTTCGTCCACACGCTGTTCGAAATTTTTCTCGTTACAGAAAAGTCCATCTTTTTCCAATTGGTCCCCTTTCAACGCCTCGCGTTGAGCGATTCGAATCAAATCCGAAAGGTTCGACTGGACTATCATTCCCAACGCTCGCACGCGTAGTGGCTTAACTCGATCTTTCCTACTCAAGGCATCGGCTACAACGTTAGCCTTGCCGAGGTGATATCGGATGTCACAGTCATAGTCACTCAGTAACTCGACCCACCTTCGTTGTCTCATATTCAGTTCTTTCTGATCGAATATGTGTTGCAAACTTTTATGATCAGTGAAGATGGTGCACTTTGTACCGTAGAGATAGTGCCTCCAGATTTTAAGTGCGAAGATGACTGCTCCCAGTTCTAGATCATGAGTAGTGTAATTTTTCTCGTGAACTTTTAATTGTCGAGAAGCATAGGCTATAACCTTACTATTTTGCATCAATACGCATCCTAACCCTCTCCGGGATGCGTCACAATACACGACAAAACCATCGTCTCCGTCGGGGAGACTTAAGATTGGCGCTTGGCACAATCTTTGTTTTAGCGTTTGAAACGCCGTTTCCTGCTCTTCACCCCATTCATACTTCTGATCCTTTTGAGTCAGGAGGGTTAAAGGTTGGGCGATGCTGGAAAAGTTCTCTATAAATCGACGATAGTATCCAGCTAAGCCTAAGAATTGGCGGATTTCCTTTGGAGATTTAGGCGCTTGCCAATTCTTAATTGCTTCAACCTTACTCGGATCAACGTGTATTCCTTGGTGGTTTATAACGTGACCGAGGAATTGCACCTCTTGTAACCAGAAGTTACACTTGGAGAATTTTGCATATAACTTCTCCTGATCCAGGAGCTCTAAAACTAACTTTAAGTGTTGCTCGTGCTCTTCTTTACTCTTCGAGTATATCAAAATATCGTCAATAAATACAATGACGAATTTGTCGAGATAGGGTTTACAGACTCGATTCATGAGATCCATGAATACTGCTGGCGCATTTGTTAGCCCAAAAGGCATAACTAAGAACTCGTAATGGCCGTAGCGAGTCCGGAATGCGGTTTTTGGGATATCCTCCTCCTGAATTCTAACCTGATGGTATCCCGATCTAAGATCTATTTTTGAAAAGTAGCTCGCACCTTGTAGTTGGTCGAACAGATCATCGATTCGGGGGAGAGGATACCTATTTTTGATTGTCAACTTGTTCAATTCCCTGTAATCAATGCACATTCTAAGGCTCCCGTCCTTCTTTTTCACGAATAGAACAGGTGCACCCCACGGGGAATAACTGGGACGTATAAATCCTTTATCCAACAATTCCTGCAACTGGTTGGATAATTCTTGCATCTCGGATGGTGCAAGTCGGTAGGGCGCCTTAGCAACAGGGCCAGCTTGAGGTAACAGATCGATTCTGAATTCGACCTGTCGGGTTGGCGGTAATCCAGGAAGTTCCTCTGGAAAAACTTGTGGGAATTCGCGTACCACGTGAATATCGTCCCCGTTTTTCCTCAGAATCAGTGGCCGTCAGGCTCGCTAGATACGCCACACATCCCTGACGTATATATTTTAACACCTTGAGATGGGATATAAATGGTATCATGGTGCCGATTTTTCTCCTTGCACTAATACCTCCTCGTCATCCGACACTCGGATCTTGACGATTTTCTTTTCACAGTTTATTTCTACCCTGTTACGTGCTAGCCAATCCATTCCCACTATCACGTCAAAACTACCCAATTCTACCGGTAACAAGTCAATCAGAAAGGATTGTTCGTTCAGAATAAAAGGGCAATTCCGAACTATCTGATTAACTATCATGGTTTTACTGTTAGCGACTTCTACGGTGTAAGGTTCTATGGTTTCACCAATAGGAAGGTTTGCTATCGAAAGGAATCTAACGGAGACAAAACTTCTATCGGCGCCTGTATCAAATAATACAGAAGCGTAATGATCAGAGACGAGGAAGGTACCTGTCACTACGCTGGGGTCCTGGCGTGCCTCGTTTACCCCCATCACGAATGCTCGGCCTCGCGCCGGATTGGACGATGATGCCTGACCCGTGAGTTGTCTCCCGTTTCCTCCCTGGTTCAGTTTCGGGCAGTTCCTTTTGAAGTGATCCGTGCTGCCGCATTCGTAGCAAGCACGGCTAGTGGTCACCATTTGGTTTCCTTGCGGGTTTTGCTGTCGGGCCGGTTGGGTCCTAAATGGCTGCGCACGGATAGGTTGCGGTTGTCGGTTCAGGTTTTTCAGATTTGTCTTACAATTTGGTGCGTAGTGTCCAATCCTGCCACACCGGTGGCACACCACCTCTTTGCACACGCCACCATGGTGGTAACCACATTTCCCGCGCTTAGGAAACGTTCCCTTCTGCGGTTCTTGCCTTCCGCCCGAACTCGTCATGGCATAGCTCTGGGCAGCGGGCCTAGCTCGTTTGCTTTGCTGCTTTTCCTGGATCCTATGGTCATGTGTACCCCGTTTTCCCCCAGCGGATTCTCCTGTCACCTTTAGTGATCCGCTCCGTAAGAAATCATACGTGACAATGCCAGCCTGTGTCACTGCACTTTCATACGTCTGGTGTCCCCCCGCGTTAACTATACTCCTCACTACTGGAGTAAGTCCCAAAATATAACGTTCCACCCTCTTCGTCTCTGGGGTGACCAACCACGGTACTAATCGTGACAGTTCATTAAACCGGTTGGTATAACCCAAGTGGTCCGCCCCCTTCATCTCCAGATTCCACAACTCATTTTCCAGTTTCTGCAATTCATTCTTTGGGCAGAAATGTTCCAACACAAGAGCCTTAAGCTCTGTCCAGGTCATGTGGTTTGTCGCCGCCTGACCTCGAGTCTGTACTATGGTGTTCCACCATGTCAAGGCATGGTCTGTGAATGTACATGTGGCGTACTTAACGACACAATCCTCGGGACAGTTGCTGATATTCACCACTGATTCTATTTTCTCTATCCATTTAACTAACCCATTCGGTCCTTCAGACCCGCTAAACTCTAATGGCTTGCACAACATAAAGTCCTTGATCGAACATCCCCTGGATGCACGAATCGGTTCAGTACGGTTCGTCTCTACCGTAGGTATAAGGCCATTACTGTCAGTAACGACCACCCTAGGTGCGTCATTACTCGGATTCGTGTTATCATTCCTTGGAGGATTAGCATTTTGTTCCCCGTCATTATTTATGGGCGTTTGATTGCTCGGAGGGGTTGGATTGGTCGAGTTGTTAATACTGGCGGCGATGCGC